>NC_088260.1:9205000-9553464 GCF_036013445.1 Caloenas nicobarica
TAGCCAATGGCAGCGGGCTGGTGGTTGAGGGGAGGCGGGGAAGGGAAAAAACAGATCACGTGTCTCTCAAGAGACGGCCAATCAGCAGGCGAGAAGGGCCGCGGGGGCGTGGCTGGGGTGCGCGCGCTGCACGTGGGGCAGTGCCGGTCCCCCGGGGCTGTGACCTGCCCGGCGGGGCAGCGGCTGCCCGGTGTCCGCGCCGGCCCTGTGCCTGCGGAGCGCCCCGCCCTGGTGCCCTGCGGCCGGCCCCTCGGCATGCGGGAGCCGAGGGCTGGCTGTCGGCGGGTCATTCGTGCCACCGGGGAACACGCGGTTGCTTGGCGGGGAGCTGGGGCACCCGTGTGAGCCTCAGCCGGTGTGCCGGGTGCCGCACCGGGCAGAAGGGCCTGGCCTTCGCTGGTGCACAAAAGGTTTCAGTAATTAACGCTAAAATCTCGACTTCCTCTCGGCTGCAGCAACGAGGCGCGTCCCCGGGCTGTGCGGGCCGGCACCGGGCAGGGCTGGTCGCTGGAAGGAGCCGGGAGCCGGCGGGGTCCCAGCAGGGACAGCGGGTCAGGCACCGGCCCGGGGGTGCCCTGGGGAAGGGTGGCAGCGTTTGCATTCAGCGCCGGAGAAGAGCGGGCTGTCTGTGGTGCCCGCAGAACTGTGTCAACCACATTATAACACACGCTTTGCAAGGACGGTCTGACGCAGGTCTGCATGAACCTGACATCCCCTGCTCTCTGCCGATAGTGCTGCCCAGAGTCGTCTAACGTTAGTCCAGGTCTAACGTTACAGCCACCCCAGTGTCAGAGGAATGGGCCTGGTGTAGGGTTTCTGCAGGAGGAGGTTAAGCTGTCACTAGAGCCTTAATGAGCCCTGAGATTTCCCTTTAAACCCGCAGTTAATGGGAAATTAAATCGCTGGGGGGGTGAGAGGGAGTCTGTGTTTTCCACCACCCACACCCTGACTGCCCTTTGATGAAGAACAAAACCAGCTGGAAGATGAGGGGACGGGAGGTTAAAGCAACATATAGGGGAGAGAAGGGAGCAGACAAGAGCCAGGTGGGCACTGGGGAAGCAGGGGACGGGTTCCCGAGCGCGCTGGGCGCTGTGGTGCTGAGAGCTGCCCCTGAGCTCCTCTGAGGGGAAGGAGAAGCTGCTGCGGGTCAGAGCTGCGTTAGGGACCCTGGGAATGGAACCGAGGGGGGAACTTGGATCTGTGGAGGACTGCGTGCAAATCAGACATGTCACAAAATATATAAAAAAGTCAGCAATTTCTCAATGCTCTTTTCTTTTTCCCCCTTGTTTGCCAGCCACAACTAGAAAACTCTATTTGTCGAGGCTTCTGCTTATGGCCTTCTTTTCTAAGATTCATGGGAGAGAGGGAAAAGCGATGAAAGGCACTGAGAAGTTCACCATCTCACACTGGAAGAGGCCAAACAGATCCCAGGCACACCCCCGGTTCCCAGGCTGCTTTCTGCCCATGACCTCAGTCCCTTCGGAGCTCAGCCAAGCTGACTTCGTGTACTGCAATGCACCCAGGGCCAGCTTTGGTCTTCATTACAATCCTTGTCACATTTTATGGGTTTTGTGAGCTATGTCCTTCCACAAATTCACATCGGCTTAGCTGCACCGCTGAGTTCACATTATACACCTTTGTAGTGATGCCAGCATGCTGCCTTCTATCAAATCATGGAGTCTAACTAGCCCAAAAAAAGCAAATCCAAACTCTTTGAGCTGCAAGAAGGTATGAGGCACTGCCAGGACAGAAACACAGCTCAGGAGGTTCTTTGCTGATTTCCTCCTGCCTTGTCCTGTTATCCCCCGCCTGCCCAGAACCCGAGGCACGGGACAGGCAGCAGTGACGTCCCGCTGTCACCTGCCATCCCCCAGGTTCCCCTTCCTTTTGGAAGCAGCTGAATTCAAGTCAACGTGCAGCATCGGTTTCAAAACCCAAGTAATCAGAAACTCAGAGTTTCCATAAAAATATGTGTGATGCTCAGACTCCAGACCATTTTGGATGGGCTTTGGAAAAGGTCTCTGCCTGGGGGCCCTTGGAGCTGCCTGTAGAACTGACTGGAAGAACTTCCATCTGTAACCTGTGCTCAAGTCACTCCCAGGAAGAGCTGAAACACGATGGTACCAGAGGCAACTCTCTTTTCCAGGCAGTGTTCACGCATTCTGCATCTGCAGGCTTAGTGATAGTGGCTTATACTGTAAACATTTACAATCCACAAACCAACTCAGAAGAAAATATTCCTGGAAAAGCAGAATTAGCATGTGTTGCACACTTGCCACTGTAGATTCATTTGGCCTTTGATTTTAAAATATTTGTATTTCCTGAAAGGGAATTGTTTTGAACATACACAGTGACAGACCATTACTGGACCTTCCTGTTACCTCTGGTGTCGTTTTCCCCGTTTCTGGGTCATTTTAAGAAACATGCAAGCATTTGCCTAGGCTTGCAGGTAAGCTTAACCCTGCCGCAGAAACTCAATAGCTTCCTGGCTCAGTTTCTGCAAACCAAAATAGCAGAGAGTTAGAAAACAAAGAAAAAAGCTATTAGCTCTCCCCATGAGTTAAACAGCACATAAACCTCAAGAAGGCACATGAGCAAAGATAAATGGGCTGTTGCAGTGTTCATCTCTTTTTGTTTGTAGTAAATTATTGTGTGCAATTCATGTTTCCTGTCCATAAATGCCAAAGGAACTGGAAGACATGGAATCCATTCTAATTTAGTAAAGACAAAAACAACTCCTTTTGAGCCCATCTGGAACTTGTTTTTATCGTAATTGTTTTGGGCTCAGTAACGAGTTCAAGATCTAACTGCCCTCGCTAATTGTTTCAAGAATAAACAGACGCTTTGTTTAAAGGCAGCAGCCCCCAGTTTGCCCAGCACAGCACTCCCCGGGGGTCGCAGGATGAAAGGAGCTGTGCGCCGTGTCAGCACAGCCTTAACAAGCAGTGACGCCCTTGCCAGGGCTGCTCACCCCGCCACGCACTTGAGGAGCATCCAGCCGGTGACACGTGCCTTCTGCTATTTAACACCATTGGCATTTTGTTTGTAAATTCATCCGATGAGCTTTTGCAATGTGTCCTACTGTGAAAAATCATACCTGGCTTGATGACACATAGCTGTGCTGCAGGGCACCCAACAGAGATTTCATTCCCTGGCCACCTAAAGCCAAGCTCCTTGGCTGAAGCAACACTCCACTCCACTGCAGCAGAGCCCCAGTTCTTTTCTTCATTGAAAATGAAAGATAACCCCCGCCATCCGCTCTGAGAGACTCCCCCCATCAGGGAATGAGACCATGTGAGCTCTGTACAAGGTCTCACCCATCCAGGACATGATACGTCTGAGACCCCCGTTAACGCCGGTGTGGATGCGGTCAGTGCATGGCACTGGCACTAGGAGCAGGTTTGGGAAGAGCAGCACTGAGTTCCCCCACAAATGAGCCACCACAGCCAGGGAGCCTCACTGCGAGGTTATTTCAGCTCCCAGACTCAGCCCTCGGTGCCATTAACAGCAGGTGCCAAGAGCTCTGGATCCACCACAGAGCAGTCACTAATAGCTTCTGCTCCAGTTTTGCAAGCAGGGCTCCAGGAACCCACTGTGCACAGATAAGCTGTGTAATCATAACTGCCCCGGGCACTTGAGATGTTTACTTTTCCATGTTTAATGACCATATATAAATTCTTTCTCCTTCATTGAAGGATTTCCTGTCCCAAATCAGCTAACTCTACAGTGTGATGGCTAAAGTCAGAAGAAAGTGAATCATACATAATTGGATGGGTTTTTTTGTTTGTTTGCTAGAAAGAAACTAAAGATAGTACATAGAGCTCAGCCCTCCAAGGACATGTGGTTTGCTGTAAATCAAAGTTTATGTTATTTTTACTTCTTATGGGTTTTAATTCAAAATATATAGCTTAGCATCAGGCATATCATGAGAAATATCTCACCTAAATCTCCTTGATCAGAGTCTGATCACATATCCAAATACAGCATCTCTTCCAAAACAGCTTCTGATCATGAGTTGAAGACATCAAGCAAGAAAACATCTGTCTCTTTGCACAGTTATTTTTTCCAGTGCTTAATCATTCTTGTTAAATTCTTCTGCCTTGTGATCTGTCCTCTACATCATAGGTCACCTCCCGCAGCTGTCAGTGGGGAATATCCTTCAAGGGCCTTTATTTTGTATCTTCCATTTCACAAGCACTGTGGCCAAATCAACAAGAGAACTGATAAACAATGCTTGTTTCTTATAAAAAGAGGTCTATGTTCAGCTGCACATAGCAGCACATACAGCTTAGCATGCTGTCAGCTGTTGAAGACCCATACAAGGAGTCAGAAATGGTATTTGTACTTTGGTTTTCACCAGAGACAGGACTATGTGTCACAGTCCAGGTGCCTCTCAATAAGCCAGGTGACAGTTCTAATAAAAAGTTCTATCTGAAGTGAGTGTTAAATAAGAAATCAGGATGAGTCTGGCGCTCCGACACTGCTGCACACATCTTCCTCTCCTTTGACAGGAACATTCAGTGACATTTACTGCCATTTGGCAGAGCCTAAACGCTCTTCTCTCGCACACAGGAACAGAGATTTTGTTCAGCCAAACAGTTTGTTCTCTCTGGCCTTCAGGTCACTCACTCTCAGCTAACTGCCTGCATCAGTGTCTGGCACAAAGAAGGAAGGAAAGGGAATAGTTCAGCCACAGCATGACCTACAGCTCACGATGGGCTAAGGAAAGGTTATTTCAACTATTTTTAGTATTTGGGGCTTTCTCAGTTTTCCCAGAGAAGGTCTATTGCTTATCAGGAGGATGAAAATGCAGACTGCTGATCCAGCGCACAGAACATAGAGCCATTCTCCTGATATCCAAAAATTCCAGCTGGCAAGGAAAAGCAGCTAGATCCCCTGGCTGTATCAGCCCTCGTGTCCTCAGAGGACTCAGCTCCATGTATCTCCGCTGGTCTGGAAAGCGTCCCAGTGACTCTGTGTGGTGGCAGAAGCTCTGTCAACACTGGGTCTGTGCCCTGAGAAACCTCAGCAATGAAGCTCATTTCCTGAAGATCTTATACAGTGTCTTGAACTTACATAAATTGTGGGTTTTTTCTAAGGAACATTAGTGAACAGAATAATGGTGTCACAGCAGGGCACTCATTTCCTATAAAGAAAATCCATTTTAACAGCTAAGTTCCATGAACACTGCTTTCACCATAAAAACAGCAGACCCGCTGACTGTTTCTTGAGAAAGCTGCTTGTTCGTGGATGATGTTATTTGTCTTCTGTCCTCTGAGTGAGTCCTGCAAGAGTCAGGACAAGCAGACAGATTTATTTCGTATTTCACTGTGATGGTCCTCACAGGAAAGAGAGACCGGTTTACAGAAATAGCCAGGCTAGAGCTTGGGAGGGAGCCAACAACCAGCCAGGGATCTACTCCAAATCTCTCCTGCGATTTACGGTGCAGAGTTTGTAGGTAGAATTCATCCTGTAGATCCAAACCTCAGAGATGGACATGGGGCCCCTTGTCTCCTCTTGCAGTGTAATTGCAGTTGGTCCAGAGAATCTTGGGGTGAAAATGCTCCCAACCTTTCAGTGCATGGTAGATCAAAGAGCATGTGTTGATGATGTTTCCTAATGGTAAGATTCCTACTTATTCCTGCAGTCAGATAATCACAGGCAGAGACTGCCATCACATTCTCCAAATAACTACTCTCCCATGTTCATGGCATCATATTTCACTTTAATTATGGCAGGTCTGAGTTCAGTGAAAAGGTATTTGAGGGAAGAGGGCGGTAGATCCCCACGGTGGTGCTGGAAACCTGCTGGGTTTATGTGCAGGCTCCCAAACCAGGAGGCTGAATAGCGGCAGTGTGGTGGTTTATACCCTGGTGACAGACCCCAAGACTGGAGATGTCTTGTCTAAACCAACCGTGATTCTGAAACTGAGAGAACTTATCCTAAGGACTGAACATTGGGAACGCTGGGGTTTTTTAAGTTGAGGCAGGAAGCCAGTCAGAAACACCCAATGTGAACACCTGTCAGCACCAAAGCACAAGTCATATAGATGCTGTGCAGGACAAAAAAACCCATCCATCCACTCAACAAGGTGGCTGTTACTAGAAAAGACAGAGGACGTCTCTAGGAACTCCCACTGGCCAGCTGCACGCACAGGTCTACTCACAGCAACGGCCGATTTATGTCCCTTCTGGGACAGGGGGGCTTGTGAACAGCCTGTGCCACGGTCCACAGCATTTCACTGCCCACCCGCAGGACTTCACCCACCTCCTGGGGCTGCCGTGAGCTCACCTGCTGTTTCCCTGCTCTGACCACTGGCCGCCACAGGCAGTTACTTCACTTCATTGTACAGATCACAAGCTCTCTGGTTTAACTACCACATAAAAGCACCAGGAATGAGTTTCCTCTCATTCTGCCCTTGTGCATTGGTGCCCAGTGCCTCTAGGATCTCCTTCGGACTGTGATGAATACTGCCTTCACCTTCTGTAAAACAGAAGAATGTGCACGTATTTGTCTTGGAAAAATAAGACAATACAGTGGTCTAAACAGGCAGTCCTTGACCAGGTCACTGCAGAAAGATATATTTCTATGTTTGACTGTAACAGAAATGAGACAGTTTGATCAGATTCATGGTGCCCAGGGAATGGATGGAGATCACACTGCCTGGGTGAGCTGAATTCCTTTGCCTCTTATCCAGCTAGAGACATGCCTTGACACGTTGGCCTGTCGAAGGAGCTGGAAATTGGATAATCCCCATCTAACCCCAAGGCTCCCATGATACATCTCAGTGACTAGAACACCCAGGGACACTCCACCTGGTGTCTGCAGGCTGGGACTCCTGTACGCTGTCACCTGAGGGGACAAAGACCTGCACTAGGTGGTCCCTGCTGATAAGATGCCAAGAAAAAGCAGAAAGCTCTTGTCTAATACAGAATACGTGGTTTTATTCCTGGAAGAGATCTACCCAAACCTGGTCTCATTCAGAGTAGACAGAAGGAATAAACCAGAGCTTTCCTTTTTGAATGTATTACTGTTCTTGATACATGCTGCCTAAACAATACATCACTGGCTGTTATAATAACTTATACAGTTATGTACAGTTACGCCTGTTTTCCCAGTGAACAAGTTATTCTTCAGGAAGCTGTTAGAAGCAGTTCCCTGACCCCTGCCACACGCCACAGGCAGCAAACTGCTGGCATGTTGGATTCTGAGCCTCACGCAGGAAATTTTGTACTTCTCCTGCCACTTAGTGGCTGCAGCTGATGTAGCACGACATCGCTACTTACACATTCATAAAGAGAATCCTTCTGCGATACAGAACAGCTTTATATTTCCATTCAGGTGTAGTAAAACCTGATTAGGGGCAAAGAGGCATTTTTTAAAAGTTTCACTTATTTTGAATACTTTGAAATCTGTCAGGCCCTTCAAAAATTGCACACTGCAGGATGAAAGGATGTTACAATACCATGATCAATCTTAAAGGCCAGATGTTTTGTGAAACAGCAGCTTTGCTATTATTGTTGGCAATGCAGCAACAATATAGTGTGTTTTATATATATATGTGTATAGCAGTGATCAGGAAAAGAGGCAGGGTCTGGAATATCGCAAGCTGCAGACACACAGCAAGACAGCACTGCCATGAAAAGTATCTATATGAGGAAAGTGGCCAGAACTCCTCTAAACCAAATTTCCTCCGTGTTCCCTACAGTTATTTCTGATGTGAGGCTGGAAGCAGATTAATTTGGGGCATAGATGACCAATATTCTGTTTCTGTTATTAAGTGATTGCAAATAGACCATTACTTGTTGAGCAATAGTGAGCAGTTAATTATTTTCAGCTCTAAAAACATGTGACAGATGAGGGGGAAAGCTTCTAGTACTTGCTAAGTGGCTTATTATACAACAGACTTTTCGGCATTGTTTTGCAGACTATTTATTCTGGACTGGTTTTCTTCATGGGTGGTTTATTGTCTTCCAGTCTGATGTTGTAAAGCACAAGTACCTCTGCAGTCCGGCTTGTGCTGCTCTGGACGCTGCTGGTGCATCTGGTGGGTTTTACACCTGTGCTCTGCTGCAGTTAGAGTGAGGTGAGCAGCAGCAGTTTATTTTGCATGTGGAGATTTAGATCACAGCAGAACATTCTCTGCAGCATGTTCTTGTTGTCTCCATAGAGCATATTGGAAAAGAAGCAGATGTAATACTGTTTTATTTTTATTAACCTGGTACAGAACAGGGCAAGACGCCTCATTCAGTATTGCCTTTCATGGGCATTGGGTTGATGGGTGAAGTTTCTTCCAGTTTCTTCTCAAAATCATGATCAAGCCATCCCTTTTCTTTTGGCTTTATTTGTATGAAAGTCACAGCACTGCTGATTGTTGCAGCAAAGAAGAACAGGTACATTTTCAAAATAAGTAGTTAAAGTTTCTTTCAGTATATTTTTAAACTACATTTTTAGAAACATACAGCATTTTCGAATGACAAGTCTGCGAACATTTCCAGAATGTATTACTATCATGCTGGGCTTGAGTGGAGCAGCAGATCTATTTATCAGAAGAGAAGTCTGTGCAAGAACTATCTTTCACTACATGAGGTTTATAACATAAGAAAAACAAAACTAAGCTTTTGTTCATTTGTGGTCTCTGCTATTTTAGAAGTCATTTTCATACAGACATGGGCAAAAGCAGGGATCTCTGCTCTTGGACAACACTGAGATTTTGAAATACACAGGATTTTGAGACAAGAAAATCAAGAGTGGGACTCCATGGAGCTGGGAACTGCAGAGACACTTTTCATTTCTATAGTTTGGAGAGAGCAGTGAGGGGCAGATGGAAAGACTAAAACACACGGTCAAGGCAAAAAGTGCTGGTACTGTCATGATGGTATCAAAATATTCTGTGATTCCTTCGGTAAGGATCGGAGAAAGGACAGGATACAGAAGTGAAGCAAAGAACACAGGGCAGTAGAGAAGATGCGGGCTAGGAAGCAGGGATGGGCTGAGGAGAAGCCTGGCACACGCTGCTGGGACGTACACATCAGAGAAGACCTGGTTAAAGCTGGGAGAAATCCTCCAATGTCCAGAGGTCCTCTCCGTGGCCACCTTTGTGTCTGCTCCCATGGGTCAGCACTGTTGTGCCTCTTCCCAGAGCCCTGGCAGGATGGAGCCCCTGCCCCAACACACGGCACGCCTGTTCAGAGATGATACCATTTACTGGGATTCTGGAGTTTCAGAACCAGCCCTGCACATATGTGTGTCAGAAAACCCTCATTTCAACTTCCAGCATTTTTTCTGACTATGGCTTGAAATTAGGTGTCTTTAGACTGGTTCAGCAAAGAAAAACAGAGGTTACATTTTGCTTGGTCTAGTTGGTTACATTTTAATTGAAGCATTTAGCAAGCTGGTGAATTATTACTGAATTAAAACACCTTCAACTGAAAAAATACATGGCATTCAGGTCAATTTTCTCATGATGTGAAGTACTAGGCAAAACTGTATCTCGAAAAGTGATCCTCAGAGACTCATAGTTCGTATTATTGTTTACAAATCAAATTACCGTGCACTGTTGGATGATTAATAACCATCATCACCAGAGAAAAATAGATACAGCTACTGTCCTCAAAAAATGCTCCTCTGTACAAGCCACCTCTCACTTCCAACCCAACTGGGGTTGGGATTCTTCCAGACACCAAAGACACTCAGCATCCTAACCTGGGGAACCACCATGTGCAGCTACTCACCAGAAGGAATTTCTCCCAAAGCTGTTTAAGTAACTTGTAAAAGCCTTTTAAGAGAACCATCAGGGAGACTGCTAGATAAAGAGGCCCTTTGAGAATTATGGATAAAAGTGAAGATGTAATTTATTTATTTTACAGTCAGGATTTCACACTGACATGCAACTTTCCAAGCATTCACCATATATTATAGGAACACAGACTTGAACTTTCAGGCAATGACCATTGCTCTTAAAGTGTCAACTAATCCCGTAATTCAAGATGTGAACGCACAGACATAGTCAAGCTTGGTCAAGTCAGGCTTCAGAAGGCTTTGCTGTACTGAGGCTCAAAGTAGCAGTCAGGAACTTTTCCTTTACATGTGATAACTGATTACCCAACCTCTGACTTGGGGAGTCCAAGCCAGTCCACTCTAGTTTGCACCAGTCCCTGGACTTTGGCTTTCATCAGGCGTTTTTTGTTGTCCTTTACTCATCTTCTGCAGCTCTTACTGTCTGGCTGCTGCTGCTGGAGCTGCTCTTCCCTAGTGACCTGGCAGGAATGCACAGCTCGCCAAAATTATCCACTGTTTCATCAGTAACCAACACAATAATCGCAAACCAAACAGCAAGAACTTCATGACAAACCAAAGGGAGTGTAAACGCTGAGAAAGAATTAAATGACGTGTTGAAATATTATCTCAGGCTCCACTTTCTCTATATATAGAGTCACTTTTTCCAAAGTAACTAAAGAAAGCGTCAGGGAAGACCTAGTCTGCAAGCGGAGATGATGACTGCCTTTGCATGCAAGTTGGTATATATTTATCTCTTTTTTCCCCAAATATAATTTTTGCAGTATATATTTTTTTCCTTTCTGCTATTCTAAAAGACTTGTTGCATAAATTAAGTACAGAAAGAAAAATAAATCTTAATCAGATGTGGTTAAAATAATAGTATGAGGTCATATCTGAAAGATATCAAATATATTGCAAGGAATTATGTTTAATAAGCAAAGAAAATAGGATTTAAGAGCACATTTATATTTAATGTCTAATACATAACAGGTGAGAACAAATCAAGGGACTTCACATGATTTGATAGATGGAGGAAGGCTGGAAGACTGAAAAAGTCCTCCACAATAAAAGAGGTATGAATAACGAAGTATTTGAAAGATGTAAACACTAAAGGATGGAAAATGATCCTTTCCAGTCAAGGAAGTACAGGAACAGATACCCAGAAAAGATAAAACAGAAGTGTTTCAAAAAATAAATTTTAGGATGAATATTAAATTTAAAAAATCTTCCTGAATTTAAAATCTTTTAGACTGTAAAAGTCACCCAAGAGTTACAACAGAAAAATCCAGCAGTGTTGTTATAGCACAGAATGGGGATAAGACTAAGAAATTTCCTGCAAGTGTGACATAAAGTTTGTGCTTAGAGTAAGGCTTACTGATTTTCTTGCTGATGGGGAGTTTTTTGATGATGTGCGGCATTTTTTGTACCATGAAGGATGGTAGGAATGACTAGTAGTAGAAACTGGGAATCTCCTTTCTTCCTAGTGCTTGACAAGCAGGAAATTGTTATTTAATATGAGTGTGCCAAATACCAAATTTATTCAGAGCTGACTCCTTTGAAGCCAACGATGTTGCAACATGGATAAATTTGATGCCCATTCGAGCAATGCCATTCATCTGATTAGACATCAGCTTGTAAACATTTGGCATTGTTCAGCATTGCCTTCGAGTACGATCTGTTCTAGAGAAGCCATCAAGCCATCCCTGCTGGGCAGAATATCTCTGGGACACTCAGTAACAGAGCAGTGGGAGTGGGCGGGATGGGGATGTGCATATATCACAGTACTATAGTGTGGGGGTATTCTTAAGCCTCCTATTAGTCATATTAATGCTCTAAGAAAGGTCTCAGCCAAGCCACTGAGAAAAATGTTCATTTAGGTGAGACAAGTGAGAAAGGAGAAGGAAGGACAAATACATGGAAATCATGCACATAATGCTTGCACCATGCTCTCACTGCTAGTTACCCTATGACAGTGCAGATTAACATTGCCAAAACTGAAGACAGAAGCACTGAAGTGTGTAACTGGGTTCTGGGAGACAGCCTACGAGCTTTGTCTCTCCTCAAATTTCTCACTGTCCTGTGCTTTAGTAGCTGTGCTCTTCTATTGCACTCTGCTGCACTGGCTCCTTGGTCTCAGAAAGGCAGGTGCCTGGCGTTGCTCAAGTTATCAGAGGTTCTGGAGGTGAAACAGGAGAGCTGGGGGTACATCTGAATAGCTCTACCAGCTTGGTTTGCTTTTTTTAATTTCCTGCCAGAAAATGAGCTACAATCTCTTCCTCCTGGCTTTTGCCCTGGGCATTGGTGGAGGTTTCCAGTATGGGTTGCAGGTCTCCGTTATCAATTCTCCTGCTGAGGTAAGCATGGACAGCTCAAAAAACACAGCTACCTGCATGGATTTCAACATTCTCATGCATTCCAGCCTCTATATGCAATCACTGACTTTTTCACTTCCGCTCTCAAAACTAGACCTATTGTGGTTTCTTGCTCATAGAGTAGCTGCCATTGCTCTTGTGTTCATGGGGTTTTAACTTCTGTCTGGTGCGACAGAACTGGGAAAGCGGGGGGATGAGTGATATCTATAAAGTCAGCCATTGTCACCTTACTGAGTTGGATTGCTCACAGGACATTGTCCTCTTTCCAGCACTCAGGGAGTCCTTTGTACCATGTGCTTGGCCACACAGACTATGTCTAAGTGTCTGTAAGGTGAAACAGGACAGGGGAGGACCATAGGTCTAGAGCTGAGGTCAGCACTGATACCTGCAGCTGGAAAAGGAACATTAGGGGAGGCGTTTGTCATCCTGAATGGTGCCGAGGACATTGAGCTCATACTATCAGCACATTGGGAACCCTCATCAAGAATAAAGGTGCCATGGAGGTTATGAACAGTAGGTCAGAGAGACTCCACAATGGGCCACATTGATGGACAAATCCTGATCTCACTAAAGTCAATTGAAGTCAAACCTGGATACAGCAAGTGAACAGATACAGACAAGCAGGAATGGCACTGAAGATCAGGTAGCAAAACAACTGGGGTTTAGCACATAAGCAGAAGACCAGCCTGTCACTCTCTTAGTTGTACTCACTGTTGATATTTAATATTGATATATTTATTCATTGATTTATTTCTTGCACCTTACTGCTGAAATATTAACTCCAGGAATGTTATTAGCAGAATTCCCTTTGATTTCACTGAGGCTAAGATCTCAACCAAGGTGTTGATAGAAATGTATCTAAAAGACTAGTAAGTAGGTAAAAGAAGTAAAAAAGAGGTGCAACTATGCAAAAATATGTTGACTGAGTCCATTTGTTTTTATTTTTCTTTTAAAGTACATCAAAAGTTTCATCCATGAGACCTGGGTGAGGAGATATGGCTCTTCTGCCACTGAAGAGTTGATTACTTTGATGTGGTCCTTTATCGTGTCCATTTACAGCATCGGTGGGCTGCTGGGGTCCTTGTCTGCCGGGTATTTGTCTGTTAGATTTGGAAGGTAGGAATAATGATTACATTAGTCTTTGTGTTTGCACCCACAACTGCCAACAAAGTGACCATGTCTTGGGAGAAAGGCTGCTTGTCAAGTGGCACTGTGAGCAGCCCAGAGCCGCTTCAGATGGAGGATCCGTTCAGCGAAGAAACAGAATGGCAAAATCTGCCAGTGATCACAAAGAAAATCATACCCTCTCTCTTATAAACTCCAAAGCAAATCCAGTCCTGAGAATTCACACGAGGAGTGCATGCATTTTAAAGTGAATTTCATGGACAACCGCTCACAAAGCTTGTTCTTCACTGTAGATATTGGCTGCCCTAGAGGCACCAAAAGCTTCAATAGCTTATCAGTCCATGACAAAGTTTCCCCATTTCCCATTTCCCTCACTGCAGCTGATCTCAGAAGCTGGCACAGAGGCGTTAACCACAGTACAATTCATGCCACTTCCATCAGGCTGTGAATGACACATGGACAGTATTTATGCTCACATTAACTTAAATGCATTCCAGGAAGAAGACCATGCTGCTCGCCAATATCCCTACTGTGCTGAGCGCAGCTCTGATGGGACTCAGCCGGCTGTGTGGATCCTTTGAGATGATCATTGCTGGAAGATTATTTTCTGGAGTGGGTGGAGGTAAATTAGCATTCCTACCTATGGTATCAAATACCTGGGAGAGCAGTGACTGAAGGGCACAAGGATTTACTGGATTGAGTATAAGGATCACAGATTTTGACTAAACTCTTTAAAGGGCCTGATTGCTGAATGCATTTTCAACTACATAAGAAAACATAAACATAAACTAATCATGTGTGACATCTCCATTTCTCATTCTTTTATCTTTACACCCAATCCATATAGAAAGTACTGCCAGCTTGTGAAAAAGGCCAAACACGCAACATTTCAAGGGAGCATGCTCACTCAATGGAAAGCTGACGTCTGTTGTTTCTGTTGCTGCTCATTGTGGCTGACACTGCCTTCCATATTACAGACAAAGGAATAGTTTTCAAGCTGGGCAATTCTAATTTACAGATGCCTCAGAAGGTTAAATTCTGTCAGTGGTTTTGATCCCTGAGCAGCTGGACAAAGATAATACTAACCAGCAAAAAAAAATTGAGAGGATAAATATCAATCAATTGACTGAGCAAATTGAATATATAGCACTTGCTGACTCGTTGGTTTCAAGCACAAAATAAGGCACATAGCATCCTGAGTAGACACGGAAACATATAATCTGAGATATAAGGGAGCAACAGCAATCCTGCATATGTGGCTGTAGGAAATGTAAGAGAAGGCCAGCCTGCTGAGGAACAGATTTCCCGGAGGAACACACTTGCTTAGTGAAATATTTAGCAAAGATGCAAGACCACGGTACTAGGAACATACTTCATGTCAGGCAGACAAATCCTCAGCACCATTAAAAAAGTGCCCATATGCTTTGCCCATAGCAGTCCCCTCCAAAACCCCAGGCCTGTGGGAGTCTGAATTGCCCTAACAGTCCTTTGTCACTGCAGGTTTAGCTCTGAGTATCCACCTCATGTTTGCTGGGGAGTGTGCCCCACGGAATCTCCGCGGGCTGCTTGCCATAACGGCTTCTACTGCCATTGCCCTCGGAAAGTTCACAGGATTTGCTTTGGGTCTCAGGTAAGGAGGTCTAAGACCTATTTAATTTTTTCTGTTATTAAAATATATGCACATGTCAATGCAAGCCTGTGACTAGGCAAATCAGCAACTATTTTTAGACATGTTTTCAGGGTAGCCAGACTGAATTAGCTCAGCCCAAATTCCTGACTTAGGTGAATGGGAATCAGAAATCATACAAAACATTGAATCCTGAAGAATGATGTTGCTTGAAGAGATTTCAATGGGTTTGCAAGAAATCCATCTTTGGTAAGAACTGACCTTTACCTTTTATTTTTTTAGAAGGAGCAGGGAATATCGGATCCATCCAAACTTTCTTGAAAATACACGCAAACCAGCACATCCACTCATCAAACATACACACAAAACCAGAAACCTATGATGGATCCATTCACCTCAACACAGGTTCCTTCTGCCTGTCCTGTCCCAAAGATGGTCCGTCCTGTTCCCAGGGCATGTGTCATTCTGGCCACAGTGTTCTCAAAGCTGCAGGAAACGCAGCGGCTGCTATTTGGGGCAGCCAGTACCAGGCTGATAACCTGTGGATCTCGTCTTCACTGTAACTTGAGACTCTTTGGATCAGAAGCAGAGGGATCCGCCACCACAGGTTCTTTCTTCAGCATGTGTGCTGGGAGACCATTTGTCCCTGTGGTCCCACAGCTGTCGCAGGAGGATGCAGTTGGCCACTGAGCTACAGGTGGCAACACTGTGTAATTCGTGTGCTGCAGGCAACAGCACTCTCCCACTGAGATTTTCATTTTTCTGGACTGAGAAATGCTGGAGACTCCTGGGTGAGAGCTGCCAGGACACAGGCAGCAGGGCTGAGGGACCACCCTGTGTCTGTGTTTGCTCACACGGCCAGCACACACGGCTGCTCAGCTCCTCTCGCTCTGCTGGTTTTGTTTCAGAGAAGTTCTTGGAGTCGATGCTCTCTGGCCTGTTCTCATGGCAGCACATGCAGTCCCTGCCCTTGTGCAGCTTCTCACCCTCCCCTTCTTCCCAGACTCTCCCCGCTACCTGCTCATTGACAAAAAGGACAAGGAGGGGTGCATCAAAGGTAAGGAAATGGGCCACAAAGCATTCATTTTAGCAAAAAGTGGAAAATACAGTAAAGCCCCACATGGGCCTGGAACAGAGGTACACCCAGGAAAAAGACTCTTGGTCTTTTGGCTCTGAAACCACCTTCAGCTTTAATGAAAGACAGCCTCTTCTGGTTTGGTATTAGTGCTTTTTTGGCAGTAGCATTTCCATTACCCTCTGCCAGGATCCTCCGAGGGATGTGATCACACAGAGCTTGTATTTCCACCAGCACGGATCCTGCCCTGAACAGTCAGGGTGTGGATTCGGTACCTTCTGGCTCTGTGTAAGAAGGAGATGCTCTTTACTGTCATGCCGTATCCATGAACATTCCAGTTCATCAATAACCCTAATAGCAACTACTGACATAAAACAGAGAAACAGCCACTGTGGGTTTTTAACAACTGAAAGAGAGAACTCTTTGGATATGGACTTATTATTTAAAGTACGAGTAACTTTTCCTTCTCTGTGCTTTGGTGTGTGCTCTAGAACTGCACCTTTAGTGGGAAGGTACTCAGGGAAGGATTGGTAAGAATTTAGGCGTGATTTACACTGAAACACTGTGAGCAGCTATTTGCCAATGGTGAGGTCATGATAAAGATTTATGGATGAAAATAGACAGCAATTAACTGAATCTGTGTCTAATCTGAGCCCAGATCTCTAGGAAGTTCACAAAAGCAAAGAGCCTGAAGCTCAAAAAAGACTGCAAGGCAGGAAGTAATCCTCCGATTACGTGTCTGTGCTAGTGAGCTTGGACCAGGACTCATCTTCTCTCTTCCCCTCCTTCCAGCGGTGAAGCAGCTCTGGGGAGACGGTGACCATATGGCCGAAATAGATGACATGCTGGCAGAGCAAGAAGCCATCCATGGAGAGAAGGCTAAGAGCGTTTGTGATCTTTTTCGTGACCAAGCTGTCCGCTGGCAGCTCATCACTCTCTCCCTTGTCGTCTCATGCATGCAGTTCATTGGCGTCAATGTGGTATGCGTGCTGCTTTTCTCTGCTTTCTCAATTGCTTACAGTTTCTTGGCAAAAAGTAAGCTCTGCAACAAGTAGTAAACTGCTGACTGTAACAGTGGCTGTAAGGAGGGGATCTGTTGTTGCTGTTTATTACAATCTTTTCCCATGGATGTTTGGGACCTGAGATGAGTTGGGAAATGTGTTTTAGCAAGTGTCTTAGCAAGGCATCTCTATGGATTGCCCTGTTATGATAAGAGAATGCAAGAGGATAGGATAAAATAAAATCTCAAATACAGAACAGGTAAAGAACAGCATAACCTCCTCTGGGTCTCTGTATTCCACAATGCACTGCCCAAAATCGTTCAGCCATTTCAGTACAACAAGAGTCAGGATTATAATGTACATGGACAGTGCACTTCCATACTTCTACCTCTTTGGGTTTCTTTCTAAATCCTTTACCTTTGCATTTTATCAGGTTATAGACAATTACAGTTACTGATGTATACTCTCTAATATACCTTTCCTCTGGAAATATCTCTATGTTCAGTAGATAGTATTGAGTATTGGAATAGTCATTATATAAAATAAGTTTATAGTAAAAGTATAGAAGCTTCAAAATCCAGATTAATTTTGGAAATTCAGAAAGATTTCAAGATTCATAAGACCCCTTGCTACCCTCACTAGTGCAACAGTAACTATACGATGAAGGACCAGTAGAAATCGAGCATATTAACGATGGAATTTCTTATGCTTTGGGAGTGCTTACAGCCAGAAAAATAGTGACTATCAAAATCACTGCAAAGGCTTAAAGGTGATATAGAAAGATAATTTAAACCATTTGCTTAGTATGTACTGTCCACTTTTCTGTATGCTCCTCATAAAGTAAAACACATGAAAGATGTCAGATAGAATTATAATCTTTAATGTAAGACAAAGGTAGTGCTAAAATCAAACAGAGAAAGAAGAAAAAGGCTGTATTTGTTACTGAGTTCAAGACAGAGCTGCTAGTAAAAGCTGTTCTGCACAAATAAGCCTTGTGAAAGCATTGAGGATTAGCTACTGAAATCAAGAATAACATTATCTCTTTTGTTAAGGCTTGATTCGATTTTTTCTGTCAAAAAAGACAGAAGATGGTGTAAACACGACCACATGGGTACAGCGTTCACACGTTTCTGTTCTTTCCAGGTTTACTTTTATGCATACAATGTCTTTATCAAGGCTGGAATCCCCCATGCTCAAACCCACTATGTCTCCCTGGGAATTGGGATCACCGAGATCCTCACAACCCTTGTGAGTGTAAGTGGCTCTTCAGCTGAATTCCATTCTGCTATAATGCGTGGTTCGTTTAAATCTTTAAATGGAGCTCCAGGAATCAAACTTCTGGAAAAAAATCGACCTTAGTACTTTGCACTGATCACAGAAAATCATCTCCACACACCCTGCAAACATGGGCATTTTTATTCAATGTATGGTAGGACAGAAGAGTCTTTCCCTCAAAATGACCACCCAGCCTGAGCCAGCGCTGGGAGTCCCCGTCCCCCTCTGCAGGATGGGCAGGTGACAGTCCCTGTGCCCACGTGTCAGTGGGACCCACAGCTGCAGGATTCATGGCAATTAACAGTGCAGACATTTCCACTTTGCTGTCCTCTCTGGCTGCCCTTTGCCTGCAAGGTGTCACCTCAGGTCTCCTCCATCCAGGCAACTCTCTCTGCGTCTTCCCACCTCACCCACCTCCATGCAGCTCCTGGTCCTGCTCAGTGTCCCCAGACGCCTTTACTCACCCCCTGAGGAGGTACCACCTCCTCAGAGTTGCCCTGCCTGGTGGTGCAGGCAGTGCCTGCCTGTAGGTTTGTCCCTTGGAGCTGACCGCGCGTCCTCCTGCTTGCAGGGTTCACTGATCGAGCGTGCAGGGAGGAAGACGCTGTTGTGGAAAAGCCACACCGTTATGGCCTTGGCGTTAGGGCTCCTCACAGTCACGCTGTCGCTACAGGTAAGACCCCATTTACACACTAGAGCTGTGTCCTGTCTTCATGTGTTATTGCATGGCAGATATCATTACTATTTCCAAATCGCTTTTTAGCGGGAGTAGGCGTATTTTGGGGCTAACGATCATACTAACAGAGGTCTGTTCCCAGCCTACCTGCTTGTAAAGCTTCTGGAAGTGGAGGAAACAGATGTATGTTTAACACGACATAGTTAGCAGTGATGAATGTTTCTAATGGAGCTGGATAAATAAAATTTTCCTTTCTGATTTTATTTGCTTTTCATTTCCTACCATAGGATTCCTTTTCCTGGGTACCATACTGCTCTGTTGCACTCATCTTTATTTTCATCATGAGCTTTGGCATTGGGCCAGGTTGGTATTTTCTACTGGAATGGTTTCACGTGCTCATTCCTTCCTCACTGCAGCCTTTAGGAGATGTCCCAGGCATAGCTGTTCCACAGTTAGTGTGAATTCCCTGCTCCTGATTCAGCGCAGGAGTAGATGTTCCCCTCCATACTGTGGTAGGAGGTAAAACTTGATTTCATATTGCATTCCTACATGCCTTCCTCCTGAAGAGCCAAGCAGCACCTCTAACACTTCCAGGTCAGTTTAAACCATTAACTTACGTGGCAATATGAGGTGTGAGTTACAGAAGCATCTCGTAAAATTTCTAAGCTTCCTTTTTTCTCCAACATTATTTTCAGCTGGAATATCATGCTCCTTGCCCACAGAAATATTTATACAGTCATACAGACCAGCTGCTTTTGTTTTGAATGGTGCTTCAAACTGGACCCTACTCTTCATCCTTGGACTTTTGTTCCCTTTCATTGTGGTAAGCAAAGTAGGGTGTCTTGTGTCAGTTCAGAGGAGGCTGGACCCTTCTTGAACCCAGAGCATACTTCTCTTTTCCAACACTTCATGCAAAGGACAGAGCCCAAACTAATTTCAGTTCTGATGGCCTCTTTCTTTTTGCCCAGATATCTTGTGAAAGTGTAGCAAAACCACAAATGCTGTGAACTCTGCACACAGTTATGTGACACTGGCAAACACAGAAGCAGTGACAGAGGCACCAACACTGCCAGATGTCATGAGAAGGATGAAGCAGAAAGGCAGAGTAACTGAGGCCCAGCGCTTCTCTGAACTGTCAGGCAATGGCATTCAGTGTCTGCTGAGCGTATAACTTGCCTCCTTAAAACAGGAAAGGAGAATTAGTTCACTTTACCACTCAGTGCCGTTCCCCAGGTGGCAGCAAGCAGGATTTACATCAACTGAGTCGCTGACCAAGTGTTTTAGTAAATACAAAACCAGAAACTCCATATCATAAGAGAAAGAAAACTAGATCAATTTATATGAGCACATCTTATCTCTTTCTTTTCCCATAGGAAGGTCTTGGTAGTTTCTGTTTCATCATTTTCCTGATATACTGTCTGTCCACGGCTATCTTTGTCTTCCTGGTGATGCCAGAGACCAAAGGAAAGACCATCCTGCAGGTCATGGAGGAGTTCAACCGCCTGAATTACCGGGGAAAGAAGAGACAGACAGCTCTACAGCAGAGTAACTGCTCAGCGATGACTGTTACTAGACTTTAACAACAAACTCGCCATTCCATATTTTGCTCGTTTATTACTGTAGTTCCAAGAAGCCTCACTAAGCAAGAGAGAATCCATTGTTCCACGAACAGGACAAATGTGTATTTTAAAAATAATCACCTGCAGAGCAGTGTGCAGGATGAACTTGGTGGTTCCCTCCAACTGCTGAAATTTGAGCTGAACTAAATCCTCTGCAGAAAAATATTAAACGCACTGTATGAAGAAATAAGATCTTTGTCAGTCGCTGAAAGTTAGCATCTGTGTAAATTGAAAACACTGGATCTGCTATTTTTCTTACCAAAACCAGGACTCCACGGTTACTGGAGGAAGCGAGCGTGGAAGATTCAGATGTACAGAATACTTGTGAATCAGAGAGAAAAAGAGGACAGAGCTTTCACATTGAAATTATCTGCTTCTATTAACAAGTCAGTGCTGCTGAGCTTCCCCAGATGAAGGGTTTAGCTCTTTAATCTGGTGGAAAAAGAGTACCTTGCCTATCGGCAGCCAGAATCGGTATGCAACGTTTCCCCTTTAACAATTAGACTTGAGAGCAAGTACATGGTACAAGTGAGGAAGTGTTTAGTGTCTTACAAGACACTAAACTCTCATTTCCCTATACATGTCTTTCATAACATCTTGTCCAGCATGCCTGACTTCTTCCCTTCTTCCCTCCTGCTAGTAAATACTGTCTGCAAGAGGAAAAGCATGGTAAATCATTAACACTTCCATAAACTAGCATGGATTGGGAATAAAGGTGAAAGAAATACTTGTGAATCTGCAGTGTGTCTATTTGATTTCCAGGATGGCACAAATGCAACACATGGCATCTTTGAAAACAAAATCACTCCAAGCCAAGGGTGAGCTAAGTACTGGGTCTGGAATAAGCACATTTCTTGCAGTCTTCAAATCCTAGGTAGAAAGACTTGTCCTGTCCTCTTCTTTAGGAAAATAAATAAGAACTATACTAGGCATTTAAATCTTGCTTTTTCCATATTACACCACTGGACAAAAGTGTGAGGCCAGATAGAAATGAGACAGCAGTTTGAGTGTTCTGGAAGAAACACAGACATCAGGAAGAAGAGCAACAGGGCTCTGCAGGGAATGTTTGATCAACCAGATGTTAAAACCTGGCCACCGTGTTTAAAAACCCCTCCAGAAAGATGCAGAGCTGCCATGTGTGTCCTCACTTCCCGCAGCCAAGCTTCACATCTTCAGCTCAGAGAACAAATCCTCCTTTCTCCTCTAGTTCATCCAGGCTCACCTGCTCCCCCAGGCACCTCCCTGCCCTAAGGTGCCTGTACTCTGCTGTCTGAGTCCAGCAAAATGGTTTGTTGTTGGTCTGGCAGAATCCTTTTGAGAGGGGAAAGAAAAATAAAAATAGACTTGCAAGGGGCAGTACAGCATGAAAAGGTCTGGAAACAGAGGCATGACATTCAGATTTGATACAGGAAACAGAAACAACTGGAGACTGAGAGGAGGAATGGTAAAAAGCAAGAGAAAACCTAAATAAAGAGAGAGATTTTTGTAGTAGTAATTGGAGCGAAAGGCAGATTCTGGGGTGTTTTAGAAGAGGAAGTGATAACGTTTGAGGAATCCATGCTGAGAGCGGAAAAAACGAAATACAAAACCACAGATGATGTGGAAGTAATGAAGATTTCGGGAATGATGAAAATGGAATGGGTAGAAAGAAGAATTCGGCTTGAATTCTTTCACTGCACTGATGTGCAAGGAGACACCCGGGCAGAGGGTTTGGAGGGAGCGCTCCAGAGACACCCGGCAGGAGAAAGGTCCATGTGTGACTCAGCAAGGTCCCTGCGCTGCAGGGCACCCAGCCCAGGGGACAGCCCGGGCTGTTGTCAGGCGCCGTCAGGTGAAAAGCAAACTGTAGGAGCAACGCCACGGTTTCCACCGTGCTCCTCGGCAAAGCTGCTGCTGCCATCAGAGCCGTAACCCCCTCTTCACACCCCCCGCTTCGGCACTAACCACACACGGTTGAATCTTTGTAGTGTAGAGTGAGCTATGTTGTATTCAGTGTAGCACAAAATGTTACATGTAACACATAGAAGCCTGAAGGAAGCAAGAACTAACTTGCACTCTTCGTAAATAGTCAAGTCCTACAGCTGATTGAAAATCAATTTTTTAAGGTGAAAAGTAGTTCTTAAAATTATTTCTCAAGCCAGAACAGAATAAGCATCCTGCTCTGGCACACAGTAGCTATCTCCATTGTTAGAGAGAGGTAAGGGTGAGGCTTCTGAGTGGTTCTGGAATCGGTGTGACCCTCTATAAAGAACCTTGTTAGCAAGGACCCAATACACCAATATTCAGATACTTCATGTCCTGCAACCAGGAAATTGTTCAAATCACTTTGAGCAATTGAAAATCTGATAGCATGCAAGAAGAGGCGTTGCAGCTCAGCTAAAATACCAACGGCTTATCTCTGTCGTAGACTGGAGAGGAGAACACGCTCTGCCTAATCTGCTTGCCAGGGAGGTGCAGGGGGACTCTGCTCCCCGAGGGAAGGATGGTGGCGCCGTCTGGCTCCCCACACGACAGGAACACACGGCTGTTTAGCAGTGCGAGTAAGGGGGAGCACTCCCAATACAAGGACAAACATTTACCAATGTCGTAATCAGCTTGGCATATCTGGGTCTTGGAATAATTAAACTAGCAAGAAGAGGCCCTGGCCAGAGTTGGTGGAGGACACAATTCACTAAAAGCCACGTAGTTAGAATTTAACTTCCGTGCTATGAACCCAACTTCTTACACTATAAGTGTAGAAAACGTATCTCCCATCTGCCAGAGTTGACAAGGGCTCTCCAGGGCTGGCAGGTTTCCAAGGGGAAATGGCTGGTTTCCTCTCACACCTGGGAAGTATCCAACTTACTGTCTTCCAGCCCTGATCACTAATAGCAGCATGATCTTTAAAGTTTACAGCAAAGGGAATCAAACAGTCTGTCTTGCAAAAAAAATGAGCAACAGAGCACATGCCTGGGACAACACTGATTCAGAAATCAAATTGACTATGCGGCATCTCCAGAAAATATATTAGAAATGCAAAAGAGTAAGAGGGTTTAAAAGAGGGCCTGGGAAACCAGGAAGGAATGCACATTTTGAGGAAGATGGAAAAAATAGTAGCAATGAAAAATGCAGAAGAGAAAAAACCCCTTCCACTCTACTGCCCTGCACTCCCAAGAATATATGAAGACACTCACCTGTTTAGAGTGTGACCTGACTAAATGTCTGAAAATGTATGTGCTTGTAAAGAGTGCTCTAAAATCCAGTGTACACCACGGAAACACAGCATTTCAAATAGGAGCCATTCAAGTAGGGACTCTAAAATGCAGTTGCCTATGGGGATAATAAAAGTGAAATGTAAAAACTAAAACAGTTTTAAGAGGACAGACTGGATTAATCTCTGGAAACTGGTGAACAATCTCCTGGAGGAGGCAAAGTTGAAGGAAAAAAGGGATTCAAGAAAGCTGTAGCCTCTTATTAGTGCAAAAGCAAACACAAACTATCTGAATAAGGCATGATTTTTTTTAAATTACTATTTCTATGGCTAGCAGAACCAACAGAATTAAAGACTGCATCCATCCAGGCTGCTAATATTAATACAGAAGAGGAACATAAAGGAACGTGCAGATTTGCATCTTAACAATTTCCCAGCAATTGTGCTTGATTATTGAAAAATCTAGAATGGGTTTTGCATTTTAAAGGCTTCTAATCATAGAAAAGTGAAGATATAAGATCTCACAAATTATCTCATAGTCTGAAAGTGTCACGTGTTTGTCCATTTCACAGCAAGTATTTCTTACAGCTCTATATAGAACAATTTAAAAGATCTCCTTAACTTTGTAATAACTCCTTAAACATGAAACCATACACAACTTTCATAGTCTAATAGAGCTTTTTCTAGAATATAGGTGAAATTTTTAACAGAAATGGACAATCTATTGACATGAAAAAACACAAGGTAAACTCCTAGGATAAAATCCCCCCAAATTGCTGATAAAGTGAAACAGTACCATGCTACATAGTCATGCGCAGATCAGAATCACCAGAAATCCCCCAAAATATAAGAGATATTTTACCGTGAGCTAGTAGAATGTACTGCTCTTTGAGATCCTCAGTGAGTATTTTCAAGGAGTGTAGAAACCCTTATGGCATAAACCTTCCCTACTTTGATACAATTTGAGAAAAAAAAGGAAACATTAAATTTTTAAAATAGTAAATTGTCAATAGCTATGCAACTTGTATTTGTGCACAATAAGAAAGTTACAATTGTTGGTGTTCAACAGAAAACACTAACAAAAATGCCGAATCATTCTAAATGCTATTGCACGCCAAAATAAACACAATTTGGTATGCAATTATATAGGCAATAGTTGGAATTACACAAGTAACCAAGGTTTTATTATTAACGTATTTTTTTTCTCATTTCTTTAGACTCACAGTACTTGCAGTAAAGCCCTCTGTAAATAATTGCATCCTGTGTTTTATGAACTGAAAGTACAAGTCCCGAGGGTGAGTGTGGGCATTTACTGAGGGCTCCAGTCCAACCCCACTGTCTCATCTGTCCCCAACCCAAGCCTTGGCATGAGTAAGAGCAAGCAGAAGATCTGAAAGCAGGAACAGCACAGGGCATCAACCACGCATGGAAGGCCCAGGCAAACCTCCCTCTTCCAAGTGCTGTCTCGAGCACAAGCCACGTAAAGGCACGGTTTGGGCTCCGCCTCACAGGAGAGGAGCCTCTGGGAACCAAAGGTGATTTTCCAATAGCTGGAACGCTGGTTTGGGAGTTGTTCTGTGTCAAAGCTGAAACCCAAGGGATTAAGATCTCAGTTGTCCCATCCTAGCTCATTAGGGAATATTTACCTTCTTTGATTATGCTCATAAGTAAGTGGGTCTTAGTTACTGGCTGTTTCAAGCGGAGCCTTCAGGCCCAGATGCTCTATTCTCAAAGCATCTGCCAGGGCACAATATCTCTTACCGCCTTTTCACCACACCTGGATGACAAACATCCCCATATCCACCAGACAAGAAATAACTTTCCTCACTATAGTCTGATACATAAAGCCAGAACAGCAGAATTAGGCTTTGAAATTTGCTGCTTCTACTTCAAGCCCAATGAAGGGCTGTATGCTTCAGAATTTGCCTGGTTTTCATCTAATAAACAATATTTACTGCCATAATGAATCTGAAACAGAACACCAAATACTTTGCTTATTAATAAATGACAGTATCTAAACCTTGTACCATCTGTCTTTTGCTTTGTGCAAATTATGGCAGATATACTCGTCGGTGCATATCATAGAAGTATTTTACTGTGCCTGGAAAACTCTTCAGATTTTTTTGCCTGAACTCTTCTCCTTTCCATTTCCAAAGGCCTTGCTACCCCCCAGGTGCAAACTTCCCCTGTTTTGAAACTTTCCCCCTACAGACTGGACTAGATGCAAGTATTTCCTGGAATATTTAATCCAGCAGTGTTAACTTTGGTCAGTCAAAGTAAATCTAAGTGAGTGAAGACGAAACAGTAAAAAATTAACTCAGGTCCCTGAAGCCAAATGCCCACGGCCAGAGCAGCAGGCAGGAGACAGAGACAGGAGCCTGTGATGACAAAGACACATCACACACTGGACAACCAGCCCCTCGGCAGAGATGACCGGCTTCCTGTCAGACCTGGTAAGTACTTGGTGGGGTATTTACACCTGTGACAATTTGTACTCTACTAGTGTTTCAAATAAAACGAAGTCAGTATCTCAGTTAAGACCACAAGGCTCTTACTCACTGAAAGCATCTCAGAAGTGGTTCTACGCACCACTTTGAGGTATTACATATGTTTGCACTTCATATGGCCTGCCATTCATCTTTGTCATATTTTTATCAATATGTGAATGTTTCTTAAATGTATTAATTTACTGGAAAATATTTGCTTATCTTCAAACATAATTTGCTTTGCTTAACTGCTGGAAAAAATAGTTTTGTTAAATATATCACTAAATATGTCGTGCAAGAGACAGCAGGCAGGGAACAGGACTGGATCTTGGCAGCTGTGACATCTTGTCAGGGATGTTAGTGTGAGCCTGCAATACTTATATCCTGGTAATGTCTGAGTTTTGAACCTGAAGCTGCTGCCTCACACATCAACAAGGCACCTTCAACTGGAGCAAAATCTTTTTGAGAAAGAGCTCCCATGGGCATATTTAACCTCTCATCCAGGAAAGAGGAATATGGCAGCATATCTCGGAAAGGCTGTTGATTTTTAATTCATTCATGGCATGTTCACTGCGTCCTGCTGCCAAGACTTATGTGGAGTAAACCTAAGAGCAGTGCAGGCTGTGTATTTTGAGATCTCTAATCAGCCAGGAAAAAAAAATCACGGAAACTGTCAAGGTGGGATGCCTATTCTCAAAACTCCCACTAGATTAAGATGACTATGCTGCTTGAGACAGGCAGGTGGGGCAAGAGCTCAGAACTGAGGATGGTAATAAGAGTTAGAAACCACACCTTTCTCCTACAGCACAGCTTGAGCAGAAGCATTGCAGAAGGGAACCTCTGTCCCAAAATCTTTCCGTGCCGTTCCCTCCTCTCCATCTGGATGAAAAACAACAGATTTCCAAGTGCTGCCACACCGGCAGGAATCCGAGTGGAAAAAAATGCTACAAGCAACACCAGCCTGGGGTATTTTTTCCCCATTTCAAACTTCTTTGTAAAAATTTTAGGTGCTGTGGGTGATTTCAGGAGGCTTTGCCACAAAACTTGAGTTGAGGGATCACTGTTTCTGTAGCTAAAGGCTGCATTTTCCTTGAGTTGGATGTAGGGAAATCACAGGAGGATATACACTTCACACCAGGGCAAGCAGAGGGAACACGCCTATCTGCAAATCGCTTGAACAAATGAGATGTTTCTGGAGAATGAAAGACACATTCAAAGAACAGCTTGATGTGGCTAAAAACTTAAGAAGGTTTTGTTCTACCTCTGCAGGTACAGTACCAGGGACTCTTTCAAATGATCCCTGTCCTAGGCATCGGTGGAACATTCCAAATTGGCTTTCAAATTTCTACAATCACTTACATGTCTCAGGTAGGCAAAGATGAACTTGACACACTGGTTAACAGTGGCACTGAGTCTACATTCCTGCTTAAGATGCTCCTGTCTGGCAGTCAGCGAGGGTTTAATTGCAGTTTGCTCCTCTCATGATTCATTCCCCTTGCCATGCTATCGTGCAAAGCAGAACATGTCCAAGTGTTGAAAATAGAAGAGACCTGCAAGTTATTGTTTGTCGAACTGCTCCTCAGAAGATGCACTGACGGGAGTGGCACCTGTCCCCCTGTAAACCGACAGCACATGTGCCTGCTGCAGTGGTCTCATTTCATACTTTCATAGCTGCCCATCAGCACAGACAAATACAACAGGTCAAGTGAAACAGCTCTAGGAAAATGTCTGCTTGTCTCCACTGATCACAGGTAAAACTTCCATTCAAGATACTGGAGTCTAAAGGCAAGACATTCTTATTTCGTAGAGATCACATTATGGAAAAGTGTTATTTTCAGGCTTCAGACACTAAGTTCTGAGTGAGAAAGTATTTAGGAACTGTACTGAACAGGTGCTATCTAATCTGGCATTATTGCCACGTATGTGAGAGAAAACCCAAAATACATTTGCAGAACTCTACAGGGCTGTTCACACTATTTTTCAGTACAAGTCCATGCCTAAGTTCCTCAGATTTCAAGGACAAAAACCCCAAAGAATAAACTCCTTTTAGTGGCAAAATGAACACAGAATACTCTATTACACTACGTCTACTAGCTAATGCACACTTTTAGAGTCTATATTACATAGTGACTTTAGCTGGAGCAACAAATTTATGTTCTAAATGTAACAAAATACATGCACTAGAATCACAGTTATTGTTAATAAAAATTCTTTTTTCTATCTCAGCATGTTAAGGCTTTCATTAATGAAACGTGGCTGGAGCGATATGGCTACCCCATCCATCAGGATAACCTCCTGTTGCTATGGTCTATCACCGTGTCCATCTTTGGCATAGGAGGCCTCTTGGGTTCTTCAGGAAGCAGATACCTGACCGTCAAGTATGGCAAGTATGTGTATTTAAAGACAATTTGTCAATTTAAACTTAACTTAAGAAAATGTCAGTTGAGGTTTTGAGTGTGAGACAGATTTTAGGCTGAGTCGTGGCTGTAATACCGCCATCTTAACAGCGGTGTCAAGAGAATTTGTTGCTTCTTGGCATTGTCCCATGGCACAGGCTCACCAACTCTGGTGTCACGCCAGACACAGTTACTCAGGTTGGGTCAGTCTTGTCAAGGACAAAAGGCAGCCCCCCAGCTGAAGACAAAATGGGTTTCTCAAAGGTGCTACTCAAAATATAGCAGCACTGAGATGCTCCTAAGTGCTACATCAATGTGTTTCACAATGGATTTTCAAGTGCCAAAAAGCTTTAAGGCTTTCCTCCACTACAAAGCCCAGAAGTTTTCCCAAACTCCCAGGTCTAGCTGTGTGTCAAGGCACATCCCGAGTCCAGGGTGCCCCATGCCAGTCGTGTGGAAGGGCTCATTTTGTCCTGGACCACATATGCATAATTTCACAAAATCAGCGAGACAACTTCACCCAAGACATCCTACATGCCAGAAGCTTAACTACCATTTCCCTTCTGATTTACAAAAATGCTTTTTACTTTCTTGCACTTATAGAAAGAAATGTCTCCTCTGCAACAATCTGCTCATGATAGTGGCAGCGTCTATCATGGGTTGCAGTAAAATAGCTCGGTCCTTTGAGATGATTCTAATTGGACGCTTCATGTGTGGAATAAGTGCCGGTAAGTGTATCTCCCCCTAAACCATATACAAATCGACACTGAATATAGCACTGTGTATTTTAATCTACTATGAATCTACCATACAGCTCTCCTATAGCATCATGTCAGAAAAGGTTGAGATTATGTGGGTTAGCTACAAGTAAATTAAATGTTACTACAGAGTGTTCAGTTATTCAGCACTTGCATGTTCTTTTTCCTTTAAAATATGCTAAGGCTTGCAAGAGATACTATGATAAGGCTACACCTACACCCCAAAGGGAAAACTGTACATTTCTTAAAATGAGGAAACTGCACTGTGCAAAGAAGACAGGAACCAAACACTTTTGTAGAAAGGGTTAGAAAATCTAATACTGAAACATCTTATACATTGGTTAAGGTATGAGAAACAATTTGGTGCATAAGGCAGATATATTCTGTAATGCTTATTTATTTACATGCAATTTAACAAATGTTATGAATGTCTTATTTCTTCTCTCCCACAATTCTCTCCTCATCTCAAGGTCTTTGTGTTCCCCTACACCACCAATATGTTGGAGAAATTTCCCCTCGGAAGATGCGTGGATTTGCAAACTCGACTTCCTCTTTCTTTTGGTCACTGGGAAAAGCCATCGGGCAAATTTCAGGACAAAGGTATAATTAATTTACAGATCCCCTCTACCTTTTGCTTCTTCCTCTGCTTTTCCACCCATTCATTTCTCTCCTCAAAACCGATGCAATGTACTTTTATTCTACACACATGTTTTATCCCCGCCAGGGAGCTGTTGGGCAGCCAGGCCCTGTGGCCCATGCTGATGGCCTCCTGTGGACTTCCAGCACTGGTCCAGCTGGTGACTCTGCCCTTCTTCCCTGAGTCCCCACCCTACCTCCTCATGCACAAAGAAGACCAGGAAGGCTGCAAAAAAGGTAACCGAGGGCTCCAGGTTCCTCTTCCTCACTTGACTTTCAATTGTTTTGTGATGTTTACTCTCCTCATATGGAAAAAAAGGACAAAGTTTGTCCTTGCTCATGTCTAAGACAACTCTGTGAATATCTACTAAGGGTATTTTAGTTATAGTTCCCACAGAGAACATGAAACTTGTTCTCTCTACAGTTCTGTATTACAAAACTTTGCACATTCAGCTGACAAAACCTGTGCGGTCAGCCTAAATGATAAATGGCTGTTTGCCCTGCAGGACTCCACAGGGCACCCCTTAGGTCTGGTTGTTGGCTGTGTACCCTGCTCATACCCTGAGGGAAGACAAAAGGGAGACAAGTGGACCCATGGGCAGGGAGGGAGTCCTTGTGCACCCCACTAGCCCCTCTCTCAGAATAGGTCCCTCTGTGCAGGAGGGGAGCGGGGCTCTGGAACACATTCTAGGATATCTGTGCCTCACACCACAGCCATGCATGCCGCACTGCCAGACACTCACGTCACCTACTCAACAAACTCCTTAGGCAACAAACAACAGAGACGAATTAACATGGCAGGTCTCACTCTCCTTCTCCTTCACAGCCATAAGGCAGCTTTGGGGTGAAGGCCATCACCAAGCAGAGATTGATGACATCATGAGAGAGAAGGCAACAATGAAAAACACCAAGATCTTGAGTGTCCTGGAGATAATGAAAGAACCAGCTTTCCGTTGGCAGCTGTACATGATAGTTACTCTGACCGCCACAGTTCAGCTATGTGGCATCAATGCAGTTGAGTGTATTTCCCCCTTAAAGTCTCAAAACACTTATTGACAACCTTAAAAGAGACATCATGGCTCTCAGGAGTTCTCTTCATTTTTCTCAGGCTTCTCAGGTGACAACTTGCTGTCTGCCCACGCTGTCGCAGGGCAGCAGCAGTCTGCAAAGTTTGGCTGGGCTTTTCATGTGACATCCCTTTGCCCAGCTCTTGGCCCATGCTGGAGTTACCTTCCTTGGTAGTCACATTTATTTAACAACCATTTTTGGAAGCCATCATGAGGCCCCAGAACCTGCTTTTACAAATGAGCCCACCCTATATTGGCAAAATCTGCAACGCAGTTTTACGTTACTGCTCCCTGCAACTGCTGCTGTTTAGCCCCTGACTCTTGGCACCCCAAGATGTTGGGATGACAGTGTGTTTACTCAACCTTTAAAGACAATCAACGAGCATGCTCACTGTTCTGGCAGCTTCTGCAGGTCTCCCCGTCTTCCTCACAGCTGAACTTTTTCGGGATCATTTTGAAGTCATAGCTTTGCAATTGCCTGCATGATTCTTCTAACAGCACGATGCAGTAATGTCTGTCAAGGAAATACACAGCTGAGTCTCACACAGCTTAAACTGGAAACTTTATCATCTCAGCATATCTCCAAACAGTAGCAGAGATCCTTGAAAAGAAAAGATGCTTGTTTTACCCCCTCACGCTCCATAACTCATGCTCTTCTTTCTTAAGAGCATCCTACAATGATGTTTTTGGATGGGATCCAGAAGAGATGATGTACCTGGCTGTTTCTGAAAGCATCTAAATCAGGACTCTGCAAACCTAATTACATTGCAGCAGCTGGAGGTCCTTTTATCCCAACATTTTATCTTTTATCAAATCAACTAATTAATTACATTTTAGGATGTATTTGTCAGCCAGTAAAGTGAATACTACTAAAAAGGGTGCAGAACTCTAGCTCACTCCAAAGCTGAGCTGCATGCTCCTTGGTTAGCAGCTCCTGTCTAGGGTAGTGTCACACACATATGGGGAAGAAATCCATTCTTTTCTTCTCTTACTGTTTTATGTTTCTGTTTTCATTTTGGTTTTTTTTTTTTTCAGATTTATTTTTACACTTTTGAAGTCCTCCAGGCTGCCGGCTTTGATGAAAGAATGATCTCCTATTTGACCCTCTCTGTTGGACTCTCTGAACTCGTAGCTACTGTACTCTGTGTAAGTCACATTACTAGGGGAATGGGTGACAATTTGTTCTTCTGGCACTGATACCAGTGTGATTTCTGTCCTTCAGAGCTCCATCATTGAACGACTGGGCAGGACAGTGCTCCTGAGAGGAGGCTATTGGATCATGTGTTCACTGCTAGCTGCGATCACCGTGACTCTCTCCCTACAGGTAAGGAAACTCTTTTAATGGCAGATTTCTCTGTCTGTTCTATTTCTAACCTCTGCTCACAGTTAGGACCATACTGCTGAGAAAGGAAAGTGAGCCTTGGAAGTGCTGAAATAACTCCTCTGTTAACAGCTTACCCTCTGGAGGGGGAACATCCTAAAGATCCAGCTGGTCTATACATAGGATTAAACCCTCTCTCAGCAAGTGCTCTCTTGTGCTCCTGCCTCCCTTCCGACATGATCCCAGGAGCTCAGCAAGGAGCAGATAAAACACTGGGAGACTGGCACTGACTCCTGATTCCATCAGACCGCAAGCATCACACGCTGGGCAGCACAGATCAAAAGGCAGTCCTAGGAAAATCGCCCTTTCTATTTGTGCAGTTTTTAACAAGTAACAACAAAACCCCAGAGTCTTTGCATTAGGTTGTTCAAAATTTATCTTTGCTGCAGAAGATACTGGGAATGCACACATCTATTCACAGACTGGAGTCCAGTTCACCTCTATCACACTGTCATTGCTGTAGCTTCTTCAGAAACAAGTCTCCTGGGTTACCAGTATCATCCAAGAGCTCCTCTATAGACACTACTGTAAAATTAGCCTTGAAGCAAGGTGGCAGCAGACTTCCATTTTTGTTTCATTTGTGAAGGATCTCTAACATAGGAGAGAGAAATCTTTTTTCCTAAAGCATTGAGTCTCATATCCTCTTGACTAAGATCTGGGAAAGTTCCTTTACAGTATCAGTTATTAAACCTATCACTTAACAAAAGCGAAGAAAGATATGACTTGGTCTCCTCATATCTCTAAGGGCTGGGGGAAGCACCACAGGGTCAAGAAGAAAGGACAGGGTGGAAAAGTACTATTCAGACTTCCTTTAACTGAAGGCTTCCAAGCCTGACAGCTGCTCTACACTAGCAAACCTGCTTCTCTGCTCAGCTAACAAAAATCTCACTGCTCCATTCACAGGAAAAAGCACATTTGTCTGCCAGTTCCCTCACACTGTACATTTTTTCTTGAGGTGACAGTGTGGGGAAAAAAGCAGCATTTCCCACCTATGGTTATTAACAGATATCACCCAGAAGTTTGTTATGTTGTTTGGTTGTTTATTTTTCCCCAGGACTGGTATTTCTGGATGCCATACTGCAGCCTTTGTCTGATTATCTTGTTTGTAGTTGTGTTTGGCGCTGGACCAGGTAAGTACTCATTCAAAAGAAATAAAGTAATCAAGTCATGTAAGCTTATTAATATGGCTAGGAGAATACTGCATAATATTTAGCATAACTCAATTAATTTAACCTAATCCTGTAGTCATTTAAATATTGTGGGTCCAATCATTGCCCATAAACTTCAATGCCATCAGGTTTGAATTTTTCTAACAAGAGGAAAGGAACACAGCAAAAAGTGGAAAAATACAGAAAAAATAGAGCAAAAGCAGATGGGTAAAATATTTTTTAAAAAGAAAGAGAACAACAAAAGCGAGAGTTCTTTTAAATTCAGTGTTGTATAATGTCACATCTTATCCCACATGGACAGCAGTGCAGAAGACCTACTTTGGAGTAATTCTTTCCCTAGAATATACTACCTGCTCCTCTTTAAAAACTTTTTATTTTTCAAGTCTACTTTTTTTTTTTTAATATTTGCCTTCTCACGTGGCATAGTTGCATTATTTTTCTAACTCAAAGTTGTCGAAGTCCTGTGACTTCAAATGTAACTGAAATGCCCAAGAAGTGAATCTGGGAAGATCACTCATTGGTGATCCAGCAGCATCATGCTGGGAATTCTTGTTAGTAATAATAGTTGTTATTCTGTTCTTACACAGCTTCTTTCATGAGAAGATGCCAGACTTTCTCAAGTGTTAACTATCTAATTCTTCAATGTCCCAAATAAATATATTTGAATATTTTGCCACTTCAATAAAGTGATATCTAGAAGATGCCACAAACGTTTTCTTTTCTAAAAAAGAGCAACATACTCAAGTGTTTTGAATGTCAGCCCATGATAGCAGCTGACTGTGTAACAGTAACACTCAATCCAAATTAAACACATTGACGAGCAATAGTTCTTATTCTTCTTTCCTTTCAGCTGGTGCCACAGTTTCCATTAGGTCTGAAATTTTCAAGCTCTCGTGCAGACCATCCGCCTTTGTGATCGGCGCAGTTGTCAACTGGCTGGGCGTCTTTGTGATCGGAACAGCCTTCCCGTTCATTGTGGTGAGTGACTTTCCCTGGGACACTGAGCTCAAGTCAGCCGTGGGAGCAGGGAGAAGAGTGGCGGGAGGTGACGATGCCGTGCCGAGTCAGAGTGATCTCAGCACCTGCTCCCCCAAGGCCACTTTTGCAACTGGAAGGCCCTGATTTGCCCAAGATATTTATTCAGACTGAAATACTTGTCAAAGGTCAACATGCAAAGAAATCCTTGTCAGATCCAAAGTACTTTGGGACCCAAATACAAAAACTGTGCCAAGAAAGTGACGAAGCAAAAGACATGCTCATCTCACTCTCCTTCTCACTTTGCTCTTCCCTGCAGGAAAGACTCAAGCACTTCTGCTTCCTCATCTTTATGGTGGTACTTTTCTCTTCAGGGATAATTGTCCACCTCTTCCTTCCAGAAACAAAAGGGAAATCAATCGTGGAAATCACAGAAGAATTTAATAAGCTAAACTTTAAAAAGCATATTCCAACAATTTCAAATCATGTCACAGAGGATTACACCTTCTGCACCAGGCTTTGACTGGCCATTAGGAGGAGTCAGGCTTTCTTAAAAAGGAAGGAAAAAAAAAAGACATTTGTTGTTTTCTGACCAGTAAATTGGTCCACATGGACTGTCAGATTTCATACCTATCACTTACAAGGTTCCCAGTTTGCCAAACCAGCACCTTTCACAAGCACTCCACTCTGGGCAGCTTAAAAAAGGAATGGTGGCTGACACTAACAGCACAGACTCCTGTGAATCATGAGCATTTTGGCTTAACTCACTGATGTGTAAATCTCTTCTTAACTGAGCAACTAATGCACACTGAAACTACATGAAGAATTCATAAACACTCTGCTGACCACAGAGAAAGGCAAGACTTGTGATCCCCTCTTTCTATGATTTCTGAGTGTGTTTTTACAACCCTGAAATGGGAACAGTGAAGTTCTTGGCATGCTGTCTCTGGCCAGGGTTCAAGCCATAACAGATTAAAGAAAAAATTTAGTGGAATAGGAGAGAAATTCTTTGTTTCTCTAGACTTGACTGAATAATCAAACCTTGCCAGGTTCCCATGCGAACACCATGTCCTTGTGTTGTATCAAGTTTGACAGACTTCAGCCTTTTTGGACTGAAGTTTTCCATGTCAGCAGCCATCCTTCGATGCAAATTTAATTTTTTGCTGAATTTTTGCATGTTTCCCTCTGTTAATGAGAGGCTCACACAGTCCTAGTAGCAAAGTAATACTATTAGGAAGAACATGAACAAAGCTAAGGCTCAAAGTAGAGCATACTATACAAATTAAAATCCAAACTCTAGACTTGCACAGTAAAAGAAGTGGTTTTCTCTCTTATGTTGCTTTGGCAGGCATATTCAACTCAGATAAGGCTATTCAAAATATGAATTCAATTGTTCATCTTAACTGCTGCTTATTTTTAATTGGAAATGTTAAACATAATTAAAATGTCAGATTGCCTTGTAATAAAGCCTCTGGCATCCACAAATGTTTGTTTCCCGAGATCATTATCTCCCTTAAGACAGCCGACTAGAAAAAAAATTACTGGTGTGCATACCCTTCCATGATTGGGGCTTTTCATTATTCCTGTCTTTAGTATTGAGAGACGCTTAAGATTTCTCACTAAAAGATAATCTACAAAACACAAAGTGTCTTTAAAGTCAGAAAAGCTCAATAATTTTGTAGTGTTCCATACATATATAACATGACTAAAAACTACCAGTCATTTGGAGACAACTACCAATATAGAAAGGAAATCTAAGCTTTTTGCAAAACAGAATTCTCTTTTCCTAACCAGTCATTCTGACAACATCCTTCATTCCATTACAACAATACCCTGAGTCTTTGCAAACGTAAGCACAGTGGCATCGTGTAGCACTGCCAGCATGACTCGCTAGTGAGATCTCTGATCTCAGTTATTCATTAGATGTTATTCGGAAAGCTTTCCCCATAAGTTCCTCACCAAGAAGCGAGCAGGTGCCCTATGGAACATAAATGTGACAACAAAGCGGAACAGCTATTTGGAGCACAGGTCAACCTTTGCCTGTGCTCAGTGGAGCAAGAGCTGTATTCTGCCAACAGTTTGCGCATGGGATGAAACAGCAAAAAAGTATGGTTCAAACACACATGGGAGGTGACAGAGGCAAAGAGGACAGTCATTCAGAAGTTTCAGGAACACTAGATGTACGTTTTCTTTCAGAGACATCAGCTGATAGGTAAGATATGTCTCAGGTATTGACTGTGAGGCAAATATAAACACTTAAAAACTCGCTCAGTGAACTGCTGTCAGCTAGACACCAAAACAATAGGTCTGGTCTATTCAGGAAGGCTTTGCATGGCTTTGCACGTGTGTGTCACATGGGACTGTTAAACTGGATGATAAATGTTGTGAGATTCACTGTCCTGATCACAGTTATGACTAAAGGTTATCTGTAGCTACTCGTTAACACTAATCGTGAAACTGTGTGTCTAATAAATGGGGCCTCAGCACAGTGTAAGTAATCAGAGCACAGAAGCAGCACAGTAACTAATCAACATAAATGCAACAGACATTACACATTAAGGGCATTACAGGAGGAAGACTCTTAACCTACCAAAAGCAGGAGTCCTAAATGAAAGTACAAGAGCAAAAAGTAAGTTACAATGTGTGTAAACTGTACTAAATAGAGGTGGTGAAGTAGAACATAAGGAAATAGGTGCAACGGGCTTCATTTGCGAAGGAAAACCCCATGGTGGTAGCTACATATCATTGCGTGCTTGTGTCTTCTCCCAAAATCATCCAAGCAAGGCAGATACTAGCAGCTAACACGGCATTTCCTTCCTTTGTCAGATGCATATTATGTTGTTTCAACTTTGCATGATTTACAGAAAAGGAAATTAATTCTTAGCATCAAAGGGACAGTCTCATTTGTGCTCTAACAACAGTTTATCTGCTGGAGAACCTCATCTGGAAAAAAAACTCGCCATGAACTCTCAGCACACATCAACAACAAAGTCAGCTTCATGATGGGGTCACGTAACAATGGGACAGACGGCTGGGTGGTGCTACATGCTACACTTCAGACATTAGCTGGAGAATCTGGACATTCTTTACATGTGATGTATTTTCTAGTAAATATGACTGCTTGCATCAATTAAGCCCTTTATGATTTCTTCGTCCTTTTCTTCTTTAACTGAAGCATAAATGGCAAATTATAAGTAAGCCTTTTACCAACTTAATACATACAAAACCTTCTTAATTATTAAGTAAATAAAGTTAAAGCCTGAGAATTTTCTGTCTGAAGGAAGAGACATCAATTCAGCTATAGAGGTCACAGAACAGCTTCAAAGCTATCATTTTGTCATCACAGACACAGAAATAAATATGTTGGCTGATGGAAATACCAGAAAAAACTGTGCATGACATTGAATCTTTCCCAGCAAAGGAAAATCAGCTACTATTAAATATTTAGCTGGTCAAGCCTGATGTGCCACTATAGAATAGTTAAGTTTGCACCCCGTTCCAAACTGATGAAGCATTTCAATTACTTTAAGTAATGATTAAGTTACGACATGCTCCAGTTGCTGTCACATGAAGAGAGAATAGCTCTTTCCTGTTTTATGTCAAAGTCCTATGGTTCACTGTCCAAGCCTCAGCTAAGACTCGCAACAGATAAGTTTGTCCTTATGCTTCTCATCTTATACTGAAAACTGAGTTAGTTATGATTTTTGGAGTCCTATTTAAAATTGATGTCTCAGTTCCCTATCCGCCTCGCACAAGACAGAGTTCTTGAAGTACACACGTTCCCTGCAAGGGAAACCAACTTGTTTACCTGGGCTAGACACAACCCTTGGTTGAAATATTTAATCCAGCAGTTCTAAACTTTGTACAACAGCTGAAATATGTGTAATTAACTTAAAAACTTTTGAAGTAAAATTTAACTTCAGTAACGTGGGACTAGTTCACTGACACTGCTATTACATTATGTGAGCATTTGGTTCTTTTGACAGGTACTAACCAGTGAGCAACAGGAATCAGCTCTGTCCCAGGAGATGGCTGCTTTCTTCTCTGACCTGGTGAGTAACTGGTCGCTTTTTCTCAGGGCTCTGCCTTCTACAGGACAAAGCTAACAAAATAGTAAAAATCCAGATTCCTTAAGGATTGTAAGCTCTTTTGGGACAGAGACCATCTTTCTTCCCTGCATTTAAACATTACCAAGAACATGTTGCATGGTCTTTTCCATGCATCAAGGTAAAATAAAGATAAAATCAAATCAAAACTAACAGAAGTCCTGGAAGTTCCACCAGTGACAATGCTACTGTACTTTCATCTTCTGAATTACTGAAAATAATACTCATTGTTAAGCACTCTGATTACTTCCCAAAGTAATGAATAGATTAACAGTACTGCAAAAGGCTAAGAAATTCATGATATAAGCTCTAAAATAATTGCTTTTCTCATTTCATCTAAAGATAATTAATATCATCCATCAAGAGTTTCCATAGTCTTAAACAAGGAAGAAGTGATAACTATTTCTTGCTCTATTTCTCAACTGCCAGCAAGAAGCTATTTTGCTTTCCTTTTTATTAATTAACATTGTTAATTTGTAAGCCTAGCAGGGAAAAAAAAAAAAAGATTAAGAAGGTGACTTCATAATTTCTGGTTTGATATATATAGGTTGCTGCAGATTGCAGACAAGGAAATTCATACCCTCTTTGCCACATCCAGGACTGCCAACCTGTCAGCTACTGCAGGCACACACTGAAAGCTGTACTATCGGGAACAGCTTTTAAAACTCTTTCTCCTTCTTGCAAGCAAAGTGGTGGATTATCTCTGTTGTACTAGCACTTCGTCTTGCTGTGGCACTGTGGCTGAGGATTGCACTTTGGCAGTAAGTTAGAGATTTCAGAAAAATGTTTAAAGCTAAGAGGATTAGAAGTGGACAACACAGACATCCAGAAGGGAAGGGCAAATGTGGCTACATAGACTCTGGCCCTGCACAAATCTAGAGTCATGAGAAGCTGATGGAGTATTTTATTCTTGCTTTGCAGGTTCAATTCCGGGGATTATTCCAACTGATCTTCGTGCTGGGAATTGGTGGTAGTTTCCCATATGGATTCCACATTTCTGTCATCAGCTATCCTTCAGTGGTAAGTAGCCATCTCTCTGAGGTTGGAAACAGAAAATGGGAATCCTGAGCTATCCATTCACCCACAGATCTCAAAATTACTGAGCATTCAGCTGATACACCTATGCCTTTTCTTTGGCTAACGTAACAAAAAATGTGTAGAGAACTTTTTCTCCTTTAAATAACAGGATAGCACTTTCTGTTTTAAATAAATTGTTACCACACAGCATATGAGCTTCAAAGAAAGGCAGAAATGTGCTTTTAGCATGCTTCGTCAGGAAGCTTACGGATTGGTACAAATGTAAAGACTTTGCTATGTGATCTCAGCTAACTTGCTTTACTAAGAAGTTTTGTCTCACAAGAAGTCTAATATTAGAACCATAGGCTAGATCTGAAGTACAACAGCCAAATCATATGAAGGGATCTTATACCCATTGTCCAGTCAAATCTCATTTTATTTTTCAGCACATCAGGAAGTTTATTAATGAAACCTGGATAGAGCGACATGGCTCTCCCCTCCATCCTGAGACAATCATGCTGTTGTGGTCCTTCATTGTGTCTGTTTATGGGATGGGAGGATTCCTTGGGAGCCTCTGCTGTGGCTACCTGACTACAAAATATAGGAAGTAAGTGTTTCTTGTAACAGCTCAATAGTCAGAAAGTACAGGGAAATACCAAGGTGCTTCTTGGTTGAAGCAGTCTGATTGAAGACTAAATGGATTTGGTTTGCCCGCACACCCACCTCTTCAAGTAGCAAGCAGTCTTTTGTCTTGTTTATCTGCCCTCCCCAGGGAACTGTATTTCTGCAAAGGCTGCATTCACCAACATATCACTGGATCGGGGCCTCTGGGAGCAGCAGGATAGTGTAACTGCCTCCTGTTCTCTTCAAGATCCCCTGTGACTCTCATAAAGATCTCTCAAGCTCCCCAAACCCCAAAAAAGGAGCTGTGTGTCTTGTGTTGGAACCTGGAAACCACTGTGTGGAAGATATCCTTAAGTGTCAAATAAGAGCCAAATTTCCACTTAAACGCACTCATCCTGGGGTGATGATATTATATTAAATATTGACATATACTCTAGTGAAAATGTGAACAGAATAGGAAAAAAAAAAAGCCTGTAACTATGCTGTAAAGATACAATCAGCACCAAAACGAATTATCCAAGAGACATCTTGGTAATGTTCTTGGCAATTCATTTTACTGCAAGTCAGTTCCAAACTATCTTTTCCACTGGATGGAGAAAGGATTCCTCACCAGTCTGGTCTGTTCTCTCTTTTGTGTAACACCACTAATTTCATTTGCAGAGAAATTGGCAAACACATCTGCTTGGTGTGACCCACTTAAAGATCTGCTCCACAACCCACTGATCCAGAGGCCCCTCATATGGGTCTCAACAAACCACCTTAGCCTGCCTGCAATTGTGTTCTGTCCTACCAGGTAAGTGCCCCCAAGAAATTTCTTGTGGGACACTGCCTCATCCCACACCCACAGGGTCTCCCAAGACTGGAAAAAAGACCATGCACTTCTTCCACGGGTTATCTAACACATGATAATTGCTGAATCACAGCCTTCTAAATGGAGGATCACTGTGAATCCTTGATGTGTGCAAGAGGACTCTTGCCTAGCAAGCACTGCGGCAAAACAACAGCGTGCAAAAGACGTTGATTTGAGCCTGAGAAACGGGGCGTATGAACGTACCAACCCATAATTCACACGGAGTGTATTTTGAAATATGCCTCTAAAAACTCTGCCATCTCAGATCACATCCATTTAGCAAAGAGTGTCTTTAATATGAGCCATTCTAGAATGGGAGCCACAGACTCAGATTATTTCTGAGGAACAACCTGACGTTTTATGAGGAGTTCTAGCCATTTAAAATTCTTGGTGACAAGCTGGGCCAGTTCTTTGATCTCTTTCCCTACTTGTATGGAGGAAATGCTGAAGTGTTCCAGCTGTTTAAATTCTAAGCTAAAAAATATGAATGAATTCAGATCTAAAGGATCCTAAAATTTTAAAGAATCACTTTGACTATCCAAAGTCAAAATTGTTTCAGCCATTCATCCAAACAGCAGAAATTGCTGTACCATGCTTCCTGTCACAGCAAGATTACTCAAAAGAGTACAAGAGTTCTCATTTCACACTACATTCTCACAGGCTTTTTTTTTTTCTTTTTCAGAAAAAAGTGCCAAATGTGCACCAACCTGATCATTCTGGTAGCTGCACTTATCATGGCCTTCAGTAAAACAGCCAAATCCTTCGAGATGATTCTGGTCGGCCGCTTTCTCTATGGCGTTGGTACAGGTATGTGCCCATGCCACTGCGGAGTCCAAGCATCCCAGCTGCCCCAGGGTTGTCTCTATACGTATTGCCGTTCTTGGAGAATGATTTATAAAGTAAATATACTAGACACTTAACAAAAGTGAAAGACATAATCCTTTTTTGCAAGAAATTGTAATCAAAGTACCAGAGTGAAAGGAAACAATGTGAGAGAGGATGAAGTCAGAAAGTTAAGCTATTCTAAATATTTTAACTGCCATTTATCCTCTTCTATTTTAAAGGTTTTTCTCTCAATATACATCCTCAGTATGTAGGAGAGATTTCACCCAAGAAGCTGCGTGGATTCACCAACTCCACAGTTTCTGTTTTTCTAACACTGGGAAAACTCACAGGACAGGTTATTGGACTACGGTAAATACTTCAATCTTTCTATCAGGTTACACCAAAAGTAACAGAAATCTTTCTGTAACCTTATCCCCTCACCTAGTCAGTGACTGACAAAGCAACTCATCTTCCCCAAAATAGGTCTTAGCTTATGGCAGAAAAAAAAGTTTTGATCATAATTGAGGCAAACATACAGTTTTAAATACAGGAAACAGAAAATTAACTATTCGTAATCTGGTTTCTTCTTATTTCCACACCCTTTCTACTAGGGGCCTTCCCCTTAAAAATTTACTGTAATTACATGAAAAGTCTTAGCACAATGTTTTGATCCTGTGGTCAAACAGTAGTCAAATGAGTCTCATTAGCTCTCTAGACATTATATTGGATCCTAATGATATTTAGAAAGTTTTCCAAAATGCCAAATAATTCCTTTAAAATTGTCAGAAATAAAAATAGCCAAATTTGTGAAATTTGCCAATTATCAATTCAGGTTTTTGCTCCACTGCACCCTTGAATGGAATTTGAGCAATCCTCATCACTCAGAAAAACTTTCTGAACATTCATTCCACTATCTCAGCATAATTTTGTTTCACATACACTTTCCAGGGAGATTTTAGGAAGCGAAGATTTGTGGCCATGGTTGTTAGCATCTAGTGGACTTCCCGCATTGGTTCAACTGGTTACCCTCCCATTTTTCCCTGATTCACCATCCTACCTCCTGATACAGAAGGGTAATGAGGAAGCCTGCAGGAAAGGTAGAGTGCTTGCTTTCCTCACTTACTTTGCTTCATTTGATATTTTAGTGACAGCCTGTGTAGAAGACAAGCAAGCAGGGCAGAGCTGTGCAGCACGAGTGCCATGGAGTAATAGCAGAGGCAATTCTCAATAAAACAGCTGAGGTACCTACAGCAATACAGCTTTATTAACCTGGGGCCTCATCTGCTTTAATTTATTTGGTTAAGAAAGATTTTATTAACATGTCTAAGCTTTCCCACTTTGGTGGGCACTGTTTTATTTCTTTAGAGGAAATGGTTTAGGTAGTTCATTTTTTATTAAATAAAATGTAGTTAAATGTTCACTTTGTTTACAATTTAGTCAACTCAATGTTAGAAAGATATGCTATACTGACAACCAGTGAGTCAAAATTCTGGACCCAGACCCAACCAGACAACAGAACCAGACAGCACCGGAACAACCCCCTACGCCAACGGACAGGCAGACTAAGGGGTTTAACGTAACCACTCGTGATGGAGCTGTACTGGTAGAATAATCCACTCCCCGCTTTGCCCCCAACAGCCATCAGGAAGCTCTGGGGGGAAGGAGACCACCAAGCAGAAATTGAAGACATTATGAAGGAGAAGGTTGCAATGAAGAGCACAAAAACCTTGCGCGTCCTCGAAGTAATAAAAGAGCGATCTTTGCGCTGGCAACTTTACACTTCGGTGACTGTCATGACCACCCTGCAGCTCTGTGGAATCAATGCAGTTGAGTGCTCTCTTTATCCCCAGAACAAGAGACAGCTCTAAGCAGCGTTACAAACCCCTCTAAGTTAATGTTGTTAGACCAGCTAAGAATTGCATCCCGATTGCAACACTTTTTTCATAGGTGCATTTCCTCTCTCCGTTTTTCAGATATACTTCTATTCTTTCAAGGTATTCCACACAGCCAGGTTTGAAGAACACCTTATCCCATACGTGTCCCTCGGAGTTGGGTTGTGTGAATGCTTATCCTCTATACTGTGTGTAAGTCTTTTCAGACTTGACTTTGAAGGAAAAATTTCATGCGGTCAACAATTGTACTTTACCTTACTTATAACTGGGCTCAGGGAAGATTTGCATAACCTAAGACACATCTTCCTGCTTCTGCAAAACCACATGCAGGATAGAAAGCAGCTCTTTTCCCAAATTATTGGTATGACTGTACATCTATAGACTGATTTCTACTCTGTAAAATCATTTTCTGATATTCTGGATTAGTTGTGTAAATGTATGTGTGCACAATTTTATATATACCAGCACACAAGAAAGAGAACTGTCTAACAACAGCCTAGGGTTGACTAATAGATGCAGCTTAATTAATGAGTTAGCTTTAAAGGAGCAAATTAAAGTCATTAGGAATTAAGAGACCCTCAAATGACATTGATTTCTGGCTGTTATTCAGATAAGTCTTCTGCGAAGAACATATGGAGAAGGGAAGTACTATTTGACTTTCTGTTTTTCAGAGCACCCTCATAGACCGATTTGGGAGGAGGGTGCTGCTGTGTGGAGGGTACATGCTGATGGGCTCTGTGCTGGCACTCCTGACCATGACCCTGTCGCTGCAGGTAAAGAGGCAGCAGCTCGCTGGCTGCTCAGCACCAGCCCTTGCTGCTCTTGCCTCACATGACGGGAACAAAACTTGAGTCAGTGGCAGAAAATACAGAGTTCTGCTATTCTGTCATGTATCTAATGGTTCGATATCACTGGTTTCTCGCTTTTAGCATCAGTTTTTCTGGATGCATTACTTCAGTGTTATCTTGATCTTCCTGTTCGTTATCTTCTATGGAACTGGACCATGTGAGTACATCAATGGGAGGAAATTTGGTATCATATTGGTTGGTGACACAACTGGCAGAGGAAGAACAGGCTAGACCCATGGTAAAGTTGTGGAAATTAAGGAGGGAAGGGCAGATATGTACAAGTGGGAGACAGGAAAAGGATATAGATGCTTCAAATTTTATTGCTGATCACAGAATCTAAACGACTTAAAATACAGTATCATCGTCTCCAGAGGGTTTGAGACAGACATTTCAGACATTTTTAAAATATTCAGCTAAAACCAGGATTCTAGGCATTGCCAGGTATATTATTCATTAACTCAGTGAGTTAAGCTTTATGCCTACCAATATGCTTCAGGTGGAACTGACCACAGAACCCAAAAGTGGAACCGGTTTTATTTACTATGCTAATAATGGCTACCAGTGCAATATGGAACTGCACAGATCCACTGGCACCAGAAGAAGAATTCCAGAATGTATGACAGAAATCTAAATTAGCAGCTGTAGTCCCTTTCTGGAACCAAGGTCTTTCACCCTCACAGCAGAGGCCACCTGCCAGCAGGCACCTATTCTGCCTGTTTGCTGTTTTCTACCACTGCCATCGTGAGGATCTTCGGCCGGAGCAAGATGCACTGAGGAACTGTGGAAAAAATTACATCTGGTTTGTGTTTTGCTTTCCTTTTTCAGCTGGAACCAGTATAACTATCATGGTTGAAATCTTCAGTCAGTCATTCAGACCATCGGCCTTCTTGATCATTGGCTGCATCAACTGGATGGGACTGTTTGTACTTGGGATGATTTTTCCAGTCATTGTTGTAAGTTACTCTAACTGGATCCCTCCCTCTAGGTTAATCCATTTCTGAATGCTGACAGACAGCAAAATAATAGCAGTATATTGCAACAAAAGGCAAAGCTTAGAGCTCTCTCCAAGTACCAAACCTGCTCAGGAATCGCCCAGGCCTGTCAGAGGAGCAGCAATTGGACTCAGGTCAAACTGGCCAGCGGAAACTCTTGGTTTGATACCTGTCCTGGTTTGTGTATTGAGCACATCTTTGAATTTCAATTACTAAGACACGGACTTGCACCCAAGGGCAGGGAAATAGAAATGAGATTCTTATCTTCCTTACAGTGTCTCCCATTTCTGCCTGCAGGATAACCTCGGACCCTTCTGCTTCCTCATCTTTTTGGGAATCCTTGCTCTATCGGCAATTTTCATCTACCTGTATCTCCCCGAGACCAAGGGAAAGTCAATCATGGAGATAAAAGCAGAGTTCAACAAGCTGAATTTTGGGAAAAAAGAAACCTCAGCCACTGGAAACAACTTTCCTAAGGAACAGTTGTTCTGCACCAAACTCTGAAGGTTCAGAGGAGAAATTTGCATCTCTTAGAAAAGACAGGAAACAATGTTGCAATAGAACTAAACAGGAAACATTAAAAACAGACTGCAAGCTCTTCTGTGTCTTTTTTCTTTTTTCTTTTTAAAAATATAGATACGAATTTTATTGTCCTAGAATTTTATTTCTTGCTGATAGCTTAACGTTTTCACAGGAAATTTCACCACTCCCTTTTGAGATCTACTGAATATAAAGATTTTTTTTCTATTAAAAAACCCTTTTATGATAGTCTACCTTACAAAGCTTTAAAACATTTTGTTAACAGTCTGTAGGGCCCAAATCCTGCAACAAGATCATCCATACAGGCTCTGCTCACAGCCCTGGGCCTCCGTTGGTCTCCCTGGTTGCCGGGAGTCTGCCCAGTGCCACAGGTACCTGAACAGTTTGTTATTGCGCTTTCCTAAATGAGACCTCACCAGCTCGGATGCCCTCAGAATCAGGAAGCTGCTGACAAATATTTCAGAGAGGAGTATTAGAAACGTGAAGGACCAAGTAAAATAATTTAAGAGAAACCAGGGGAAGGAAGGATTAAGAAGTCTACGTGATCATCAGTCACGAGTCTGGGGAAACACAGAAGTCTGAAATATTTGACTAGCAGGCTGACAGAGGGAAGGCTGGATATGTAATGCAGGGTGACTCAAACAGATATGGGTTCAAAACTTGGCAGAGTACGTTAGGAAAAAAGGTTCTGGCCATGGTAACAGGAAAAAAAAAAATTGAAGGTGAAATCGTACTGTGCAAAAACCTTTCTGGAGATGTAATGAAAATCTCAGTGGAGAATATCCTAGTAACTCTAAGCACAGAGAAGGACCTGCCAGAGTTATTATTGTACGTGAAAGAAGTAAAATGGCTCCTATAAAATAAAGCACATTCCCAAGAGCATCTGTGGTGTCTAAGGATCTGATTTCCAACCTGGTACATCAGCTTCTGGGAATTACATCAGATGTTTTCAGAGAAGAAAGAGTTTGTTTTGGAAATGTTTTTCTTGTTATGTAAGCAAGCTGAGAATAAAGAGTGATTATTGTAACCAGCAGAAAAAATAGTTTATGAAATTCATTGGAAGTCTAAGTTTTTCCAAGTGACCACAAACAAGTATAGTATGATTTCTGACTAAATGCTTCGGATCTTGCCACCTGCTTTCAACTAATCACTGCAGAAAAGATTCATCAATATTACAAAAAGCAGTTCCTCACCTTACAAATGGAGCTATCACTTGAGTTTCTTTTTAATGCTTTGACACAGGAAACATGCCCTGAAAAGTCTGTACAAACAGTTTTTATTTCTGGAAATTTTTTTCAGGATTTTCATTATTTTCAGAATGCTTCTGATACAAGGAATGCAATCCACTAACATGGGCTGTAGATGGACACCATCTCTTGATGTTTCATTTGCTGGCTTTTCACAGCGAGGGTGCTACAGTGAAGGAACTGACAAACTCAGCATACACCATACAATCAACTTAAGCATGTTCATATTGAGGTTTTCACCATTTGTAAAGTATTTGTTTAAATTACACTGTTGCAGTACAAGCATTTAGTGCAAGGTATAGAAACTTCTCCCTCTTTTCCACAGGTTGGGGAATGGAGGGAGTAGAAAAGCCCCTAAGTCACAGAAACTACTGGGCATAAAGACACCCAGACCTTTAACATGGAGAGATCAACAAACCATTTCTTTTATCCCCATCAGCATTTTCAATCCGCTTTCCCAAACACATCTCACTGTGAACACCCCCTACCAAACACCATCTGATCCCTTATGAATCACGTAAGACTGTACTGGGCAGCAAATAGAACTGGTCTCAGCTCTGCCACATACTCCGCTCTGGATAAACCCTCTCATTTTGGAAAGCCTGTGGATTTCCTGTCTCTCAGGAGATCCTGTTGACAGTTACGGGACTATTCGCACAACAAAGGACCAAGTCAAAAACAAACCTCTCCTAAGTAGGTAGAATCCAGTACTCACCACAGTGGAAAATCAAGACCCCAATTTTAAGGTATCTATGACTTAGTCATAGTTGAGGGAAAGTCTCCACAACATGTGATACTGGGGTTTTCCTGTTATGGTCCATTCCACAGAAAGAGTTCCAGACCTCACAACTGAGGTGCCCACCTAATTTTTTTAAATAATTATGAGACTTTTATAAAGAGACACATTATAACTCTCCCACTCTCAGTCTCTGCAACGCTTGTGTGAAAACACTGGTTTCCACGACCAAATATCCAAATATGAAGTGTCATTTTGGATGCTTTCATTTCCAGACCACGAAAAGCAGCTTTCCCCCCTAGAAAAGCTGTACATTGAGTACCCGCATTAGCAGATGGCACACGCAGCCTGGTCCCTCCCCAGGCACTCCCACCCCTCCAGGGGCATCTGCAGAAGGTAACACTGGCTATTTAAAGGCTCCTGAGGTGCTTACCAGCACAGTGAGGTAAGTCATCCTGCAGGCGAGTTAGAAATAAAGCTGTGATCGAAGTGAGTGGAAAGAAAACCCTCTTGAAATATAAAGATGCCTAAATTCATTGTTAACACAAACATAAGCAAAGATAAAGTTCCAGAGTCTTTCACAGGGGAGCTCACCCAGCAGTTATCAAAAGCAATGGGCAAACCAGCACAGGTAAGTCCAGATGCTCAAATGTTTTCTTTATTTAATCAGCTGTGCATATGCAGTGAGCTGTTTCTCAGCAATAGCCTCTATAAACTAATATACCTTATGACTCACTAGTATTTAGAGTCTTCTCTCTGTACAAATGTCAAATACTTGTTTGCTGTAACTTAGCTCTGCTCAGGTCTTAAAATACTTAAAGTATTTAAACTAGCTTTGTATATGATGGTATTCCATGTAGGCTATGTATTTACATGTAGGCTATGTGTGGCTACAGACTTTAAAAGACAGTTGTATGTGGTTGGCTGTTCTCATCAAGTTGATTCGGTGTCCAGATAAAAAGTCAATCGACCTGGAGAAGCCTGGATCTACTGTGTCTCTTCCAGGCATTTTGACTGTCTGACAAAGGGGCCCCTCTGTTTCTAGGGACAGTAACAGAGCTCTGTGCAATCAATTGGTCTCATTAAATGTAGGAAATCAATCTCTGCCAAATTTGACCAGAGTTAGTTCTCTCAGGGAATAGTCAGAAGTATGTTCTAGGCTTGTATAAGCCTTGTCTCCACAGAAAGCAGGCTTAACTGTAAATGAGAGCAAGACTTTTTTTTTTTTTCCCCAGCACATGCAGTAATATAATGAAATTCTTATGTAAAACTGATGTGTTTTATCTTTCCTCAAAAAATAATTTTTTAAATCAGTCTAGCAAAAAAGTATTTGCTATTGGAGGGAGTGGGGGTGTGTCAGCTGGTGGTTCTTGCATAACAGCTCCTGAATATAAAGCCAGAGGCCAGGGCTGGGATGCAGCTGGAACAGGTTTGTGCAGCCGTGTGGAAGGGATATGCAAGGGAACTTAGAAATATACAGGGAACAACAAAGAGATTTTTTTTTTTTGAAGAGGACATGCAAGCTCTTCGTGACAAAGGAGGCAATAGGAAAGCGAGAGTCTCTTGGTTATAACACAGAAAGGAAAGGATTAGGGTGGGCTGGAATGCAGAGCTTTCCTCTCGCAGGAAATGGTACCATTTCAAAAAAATCTTGATTTTTATTTTTCACCAAGTAGGTTTTTTTTCTATTGGAAATACTGTTTCAAACATTTTCAAACTGATCTAAGAAGAAAATAATACTGATTAACACTTCAGCATATTTTTTTTTTAATCATCTGCTTTTTGGGGCAGATGTTGAAGTCATATAGGTACCTCCATTTGGCATAAAGTTGAGAGCACAGGGTGTCCAGCCAGGGGAGAACAGGTTCAAGCAGGTGATATCTCAGCAGGATCTCCATGGCTTATCCTGTACGGCTGTGGTCTGATGCACTTTGCACCCAAACAAGCTGGAAATGACGGCCAAGACTAATTACCCAGACAACTCCTGGTACTCAGGCTAGCTTGTTTTACCAAGAGGGTTAATTGCTGCTGAGTTCCAATGATGCGCTGCTAATAAACGTGGGTAAGAACAGAACAGAAGCCAGAGGGATGCCAAAGGAACTGATCCCTGGATTCCCCAGTGTGTGGATCTGACACTGTGTATTAGCAGCAGGGAAAATTGCAGCCTGGTCATTAATATTAACATAGATACTTTCTTCTATTTTTCCTACTATCAAGAACAAAAGTAGGATTAGGCTGTATTTTGTTTAATGAGCGGGATGTTGATTTAGACCTCCGCTGTGTCAGTTCACATTTACCTCAGCAGGGCAGACTGCAGCAGGAGCCAGTGAGGTGCGAAATCTCTCTGGAACGCGGGGCAGCAGCGATGCAATCGCACACCCCCGCTTGCACCCAACCTTCCTGCACAGGCAGGGAGAGCCCGGTGGCTCAGAGGAGATTCGGGAGGTATTGCAGGTCACTGAGCTCTTGGAGCACCTCAACTTTCTACCCAAAATTCAAAGTCAGTAAAAATGTTACTGCTGGGTCCTCCTTTCCAACAGTGTACATGGGCTGAGCATCCAGAACCCATCTCTCAGCAGTGCATGGTGTTCACCACAAGACCAGCAGCAGTTGTCAGACACAGAGCATTTCTGTGATTCCCTCCTCTAGAGCAATCCCCATGCATGACTCTTGGCTGATTTTGAGAGTTTCAGCAGAATCTGCTTATGTGGTGGACTGCAGACCACCCAGCCACTCTTGCCCTAGGCTTCACACGTGTTTGGGTACAAAAACAGAGGACCTGCTGCCGGAGGCAGTCGCTCAAGCCTGGAGGTGGGCAGCCCAGCACACAAAGTGCAGTTGTTTCCCCTGCAACTGTCCTTACCCAGCCAGAGCAACTATTAGGAACCAAGACTCTCGAGCCTAAATAGTGTGACGTCTTCATACTGGCCCTTGACACAGCAGTGAACATCTTACAACAGAACACAAATATGTACAGTAGGACATCAGCACATGAAAGTCTCGCAAGCGGCAAGCAAGGTATGGCAGCAAGTCTTCAAGGAGAAGAGAGCAGGCAGGGAAGGATCTGTGCTGGAGGGTAACTTAATAAGAACAAGAGTGAAACTATTTGCATTTTAGTGAAAAGCATCTCTGAGTGCCTGGGATGTTTTGTTTTATGTGCTGCTAGAGCTTTTAGTTAAGAATATAGCCATTCTGCAACAGATGAAAGAATTATGATGGCAGTGCCTGTTCCCAAATGGTACATCACAGGAATATGGTTGTATTTCATACCTTCTCATCTTTGTGACTTGCAGGAAAATACTTAGGAAGCCTAAAAGTGCAATGAAGTACATGCAGGAAAATTTGAAAAGCATAACTGATAGGCATGCACCTATTTTTACCACAGTTCAGGGACACAAACACGTTCCCAAACCTTTCCAATACGCCAAAAGAAAATAATATTCCTTTTCGTCTTCTTCCAACAGTATATAGCAATACAGATCTCTCCTGATCAGGTGATGTCCTTTGGTGGCTCCACAGGCCCCTGTGCTATGTGCTTTCTCTACAGCGTTGGCAAGATAGGGGAGCAGGAGAACAAGGTCTACTCCAAATTGCTTTGTGACCTGCTAAACAAACAGCTGAAAATACCATCTGACAGGTGAGCTTATACCGCAACGTTTCTGACAAGACTTTACACAGATTATTAAAACTGTTAATCCCAAACTTGGCCTTTGGTGTTCTTCTATTAACATGCTGCTTGAAGAGGCTAAACGCCAAGTGAATAGAGCAACTCTCCGGTCTAAAAGAGGAAAGGAGCAATTGTTTGAGTTGCAATGCAAATGCCCAGAAGGCATAGCATTTCTTAGTTGAAATAACAGAGGTTCAGGCACTGCGTGAACCCACAGATCTCACATGTGCAAAAGCCCATGTACAGGCATAAGAATTGCATCCTGAGATCTCTTTAAAACGAGAAGCAGAAAAACACTAGGAACCCCAGGATGCAAGTAGGCAAGACATTAAACGCAGACAGGGGAAGGGACTGCAGGGCCTGATAAGTGTAAAGCCACAGGGGACAGTCTACAGCCTGGCTGTGTGTGGCCTGTTGCAGGAATACCCTGGCCAGCCCGCAGCACCCTGCAGCTCATGTGTCTGTCTTCCCTTTCAGAATTTATGTCAGCTTCTTCGACATCAGTGCTGGCAATGTGGGCTGGAACAACACCACCTTTGCTTGAGGTGCCCTCCGGTGGTAACAGCTTCTTCCTGAACACTCATCGCAGTTTTTGAGCCCTGCAGCTCTAGTCATGTTATCTGTATCTGGCACAAGCACAAAAGGCAGCAGTACCTTAGTTGCTGCCACCCACTGCTGTTTTAACATCTTGTCTGCTGCTTAAATAAAAGTAAAATTCTAGCAGGAGCCCTATGACTGAGAATGTCTTGTTAACTCTGGAAAGGCCTGTGGTTGAGATGGAAGGTGTCTGCTCAAAATATTCTTAAGAGAAGCTTTTCTTTTTTACAAACAGTTTAGTCTTTTGTGTGAAGATGAACACTCCATTTGGATATGCCTTTGCCCTGTTCACGCTCAACAGCCTGAACAAATTTAAATAGAATTATCCTGACCTGATTTCAAAATATATTTAATTCAATAGATGTGGCTATCAATGTGGCACACAGACCTCCCTTCAAAAGGAGGAAAGACATGATTGCCTGTTATTTAAAAGGGACGGATTGCAGACCAGGTCCTCCTTAGATCTAATACTACATGGACATACAGCTGCTCAGCAGAAACACTTGTGCTGTGCATCCCTCGGGGCACAGCATAGGCAGAGGGACTAAGTGGAAAAACCCACCATTCACTGTTCTGCCCTCCCATTTTCATCCACTGAACAATTTGCAGTGACAGTGAAGATTAGAGCACAGCTCAAAATGAGGCAGAGGCACAGTGAGACATTCCCAGAGGCCAAAGCGGTGAATTAATTATGAAAGGAAGATTTACATATAAATATTTATTATTCAAGCCTTGCATCAGATAAGATCATTTTTTTCCAAAGTAAAATAAAAAGATGGAGTACAGATATGTTCCCTGAATCTCTAAAGTTGGGTGTATTGTGACTTCTTTTTTTTTTCTAGAAGAACCAACCCCATCTCACCCCTGTTTGAGCTCTATTGTGAACATCCCATTTTGCCCCTATCACAGCTTTGCTTTGCAACCACAGTCTTTAAATACAAGCCTGCACCTCAACCTGCAAAAAATGCTTTGTTGGGGTAACAAATTAAAGCTGCTTGGGTGAATCAAGGCAGCACAGTCAATAAAGCAATGTGCTACTTAGTATCTAAATACAGTATATTGTATTAAATACTGTTCACTTAAAGCCTTGCCAAGTTGCCCATTGAGACATGCCATGAGGTATGTATTCTTTTGGCAGAATGGCTACAAAGGCCCTAAACACAGCAGGACCTTCTGTGAGAAGGCAGTTTCCTTCTCCAGAAATCAATCTGCTTTCATAGAGCCACTCGCTCAGAGAATGCTGCCTCTGCCTGTTCTTGGAGCCACAGCACCAGCATTCTCTGCTGCTCTCCCAGTTCCTCCTCCCTGCTCCAGGTGCTCTGGTTTTGACTGGGATGTAGCTGGGTATGTACTAATACAACTGCAACCTGTGAATGCCCCGGCTCAGCTATTTGCAGTCACACTCCAGGAAAGCTTCAGCCTGCCCCACAGGTCTTCTGAAGCCTTTCTATGCAAGATGCTTTCAGAGTTAATCTCAGAGCATCCAGACCCTGAAATGTGTGTTCCTAAGGTACCTCATGGCACAAGTACAATTAAGACCACCTCCACTTGCTAACAAGTATACTCTCTAACAGGGAACGTAAAAGCTGCCTTTGCTTCTGTCTCTGGTACATCATCAGAATGCTCTTTGGTATATTTCTGTAAAACATTTTACCTCTCAGTTTTTTGTCTTAGACACATTTCTTCATTGTTCTTATTTTAATCACAGGCAATTCCATTTTAAAACAGATGCTGTACATCCAGAAAATGTATCATGAATGCATAAGTGTGGTGCAATTGCTTGAGGGGTATGCAGAAGTACGTTGGTATTCAGTTAACTTCTAAAAATGCATTTTTAGAAGCTATGAAAATGTATGCACTGCATTTTCCTTAGTCAAGGAGCCAAAGGAGAATAAAATTGCAGATGTCTCGCCACTCTGTGGCAGCAATGCCCACGCTTTGCTACTTTTGGCCAGGCCGCCCACAGAGCAAGCACAGCGGTGGTGCCAGAATCCCCACCCCACCTCCATGCAACAACTCTGGGAGGCAGGAAGGTGGGAGGAATAAGTGGCACTACACAACAGCAGGGAACCGACAATATTAGTTCTTAATAGCACTGTCAGTCGCTAAAAAAAATAAATGCTCCAGTCCTGCCAGTCCTCAGTGTTATAGCCTGTGCCACTCCAAAGCCCCCCCATACAATACTATCCCTTACTCTTTGTTCAGAGCTATGCGTGTTCACACGTGTAACACATACACATCGTCAAGATTTCTAGCAGCAGCAGTGCTTGGACTTTGTTAAAAATTAACACATGCTCAATTCCTGTGTATAAAATATCTGCATGGAGAGGTCTGGGCCTGATTCTCTTCAGCCTACCCTGAGTCATTGCAAGTCACGGCAGCATACGAGGTAGGGTGGGGAGTCAAGCCCTCTGCAGCCTACGTGCATCGCATCACACAGCCCAGTGTAAGGCTCATCTCCCAGCCTGCATCTCACCTCCGAATAGACATGCACCATTTCGTTTCTACGAAAAAAAAAGAGATCACTTCTGCCTTTTTCGAGTAGAGAAATACAATGTGAAAATAAGGATGCTGTCCCGGAGTAATAGATCACTTTCAATTTGATTGAAAAACCTTAAAGAATAATTAACATGCCAGCAAGTCAGACGTTTCTGCCTACATTGTGTTAAAGCTATACACACAGTTAAAACAAAAAACGTACAAATGTGCTTTTATTTTGCAAAAGGAAAAAATTCCCTTCGGAGCCAGGGCAAAGATCCCTTTTTCCAACTGCCAAGCTAGGGCCTGTAGCCCCTTTTGGCCCTGATCCTGCAAAACCTACAGCGGTAGCACCACATGCGTGGATACCAGGTTATGTACGAACTGCCCAGCGCAGCAGGGCGCAGTGCCAGGCAGGAGCACTACAACAGAACTTCAAAAAATGCTCGGTGGTAGTAACAAAGCACGCGAATAACGGCGGAAAGCGGGGGGAGTTGTGCCCGGAACGCTGCGGCGGGAGGGAGGCCCTAACCCGCAGCAAGGGCAGCAGCCGGAGGGGCCAGTCCCGTCTCCCCCTTCCTCTCCCCGCCCCGCCGGCCGCGGTCCCTTTAAGGCCGGCGCGGCCCCGCGCACTAAAAGCGCCGCCGCCGCCTCCTCGCTCCATTCTGCCGCCACCGGTCTCGCCGTTTCCGCCTCTCCGCTCCCGCCATCGGCCCCCCCGCCGCCGCCACCATGCCCATGTTCACCATCCAGACCAACGTCTGCAAGGACGCCGTGCCCGACAGCCTGCTGGGCGAGCTCACCCAGCAGCTGGCCAAGGCCACCGGCAAGCCCGCGCAGGTGAGGGCGGCCGGCGCTACCGGAGCTGGAAGGGCCGCGGGGGAAGCCCCGGGCCCGGGGGTGGGCTGGAAGCGGGGCGAACGCGTGCGTGGCGCCCGGCAAGGAGGGGAGAGCCGGCGGGGCGGCCGCGGGGCTGCGCCCGCTCTGTGCGGCCCGGGAGGAAGCGCTGGTGTCCGCTCCCCCGGCTGGGTTGCCCTGCGGCCCCAGCCCGGGCGGCTCCCGGAGCAGCAGTCTGACCTGCAGGAATCTCGGTGCTCCAACAGCTACAAGGGCGGAGACTTGCCTGTGCTTGTGCCCGGGAGATGGGATTTCAGCCGCGGAGCTGTGCCAGCGGCACGATGGGGGACGGGGCTGGTGTCTGCCAGGCCAGCGAGGCTCTGGCAGAGCCGGGAACAGCTCGGGGAGCTCTGCTCCGGGCTACTCCAGGTTATCCCGGGTCAGGTACGGCGGCTCTCAGGCCAGGCTGCCGCAGCCTGAGAAACCAAAGCCCGATAAGGCTGAACTGCAGACAGGCTGGGTGTCTTGTCAGTGATTTGAGGGTGTGACACACACACCGTTTGAAGGCCTTTTTCCCCAGCTGTGTGCACTTTGCCCTGCGCAGCAGCCGTGCTGTGGTGGGCAGGAGCTCCCGTCCTGCCTGCGGCTTTACACGAGCACAACCCTTGTTCCTAAAGCTGAGAGCCAGGCTGGGGGATCCCTGCAGCGTGCGCTGCCATGGGCCTGGGCACGTACAGCACGCAACCGCACTGCTCAAAGTTGGTACCTAAAGCAAGTTTGCATCGGGAGAGGGAAGGTGAAATACGCTGTTAATGTTTGCTCTCTTCCTGCAGTACATCGCTGTGCACATCATACCTGATCAGATAATGTCCTTTGGGGGCTCCACTGACCCCTGCGCACTCTGCAGCCTGTATAGCATTGGCAAAATCGGAGGGCAGCAGAACAAGACCTACACCAAGCTCCTGTGTGATCTCATCTCTAAGCACTTGCATGTATCTGCAGACAGGTAAGGCTGGGACATGATGTTGTTAAGTGGGTCTCTGAAACCGCTTTAAGTTCCTTTAAAAATAGAAAAAGGCAGGAATAAGTCCATGTGATTGAGAAAATACAAAGTGATAATTTGTAGTGTTTTCACTTAAGAGTTTGATCTTTCCCTTGAGAGCCCTCTGTTAAATGGCTTCCTATTCTCTGAGTACTCCAGAGGACCAACAAGTTGTACAGGGTGCTTTTTTGCTGCTGAGGTGTGATGTCCTTCAGTGATGGGAGGCTGGAGGCACAAGGTGGGAGCAGTAACAGGCTGGAGCTGATGGGCAAAGTAGAAACCAGCAGGCTGTGACCAGCTCCCTCACAGGCCATGGGGCCTTGGGAGAGTGTCTGTGCAGCAGTGAGACAGCAAGAACCTGCTGCCACTGATGTGCTGGGTCTGGAAGTGAGAAGTGCAGAGCCAGCCCTGAGGACCTGCTTGGCTTTTGTAAGGCTGCCTGTTTGACCTGTGTGAGGAACTGCAGCGCTCGGGAACAAAAGGTTTTGATCTCTGAAAATTCTGCTGACAAGCTGCTGACCAAACGCTGTCTGGTGCCTGAGCAGACCCTGACTGAAGAAGAGTTGGTATTTTAAAAAAGGCAGAAGTACAGTTCCAGGGACTCTAAAGAATATTGCCTGTTGGAGGCTCTGCCAGAGAAGTCAGCTAGATTTCCATAAAAACAAAGCTTGACATTTCTTCTGAGGAACAGGAAGCACTACCCCACAATCATGTTGTCTTGTCTCATTACTTTATATAGAGTACATAATAAATACTTATTGTGTGCTTCTGTGTCTCTTTGGCAGGGTGTACGTCAACTACTTTGACATGAATGCTGCCAACGTGGGCTGGAATGGCTCCACCTTTGCGTAGAGCTCTCTTGTCTGTGAAGAGGCTGCTCCCGGACCTACCCCCATCCGGCCCTTTAGCAGAGACCACCGCACAAATGGCCCCATGTTGCATTTTGTACACTCACATATTGATAGCTCCGTGCTAGTGTGTTTAAATATTGCTGCTTTGACATTCCTCTGTTTTCTCTGTGTAGAAAACAAATAAAGATTTAGAAGTAAGCTGTCTGGTGTAGGCTTTGGCAGGTTGGGGATGGTGCTGTGCCGTCAGCAACATATGTTGCGCTCTGCTGAAGCAAACAAAAGGAACACTTCGGGTTTGCTTCTGTTCCTCAGACAGGGTATTTCACAGCGTGGTCAGACCGAGTGGCGGGTGCCTCACAGCACTGCAGGGTGACTTGTACCTCGCTGGGCCCCAGGGGCTGTAGATGCCTTCAGGGTTTCTTGCTGCTCAGAGGTTTGGGTTTGTTTTCTGTCCCCTCCAAGGCCACAGCAGAAGCAGTCCTTGGGCCAGCCCTGTGCGTGCTGCTTTGGGGAGGCTTCCCTCTAGGAGCGTGCCACCCTTGTGGGGCCAAGCAAGCACACAAGGAGTGCTGTTCCTTCCCGAGTCCAAACGCTGCTGGCCGCGTTGCTGAGGCCGCGTCCCTCAGGCACCGGGTGCGGCCTGCTGGGCCGCGGCCTGTGCTGTCCTCTGCCCGCCTGTCCCCGGGGTGATGCTGAGCTGTTCCGGGGCTGCAGGAGCCGCGACCAGGACACTTTCGTCACCCCGCGCTGTCCCTCTTCCCGCGCTCCCTCCTCACCTCAGCGTGCGCGCGGCGCCGCCCCTCCCGCCTTCCGGAGCCTTCCGCCGCGCCACGCGGCCTCCGTGACGTCATCTCCGTGCGCCCGGGCGGCGCGGCCATGGCGCTGTTCTGCATCAACAGGTACAGCGTTGAGCTCAGCCCGGGACTCAGGCCCGGGTCAGGGCTCGGGCCCAGCCCGGGGCTCGGGGCAGGGTCGGGTCTGGCTGCGGGAGCAGCTCCCCGGCGTCCCTTCGCACCACGGGCCCGGGCGGGGGGTGCTGGGCCGGCCGGGCCTGGTGCGGGCGGCGGGTGCCTGAGGAAGTTTGCGCTGTTCCAGGTACGGCGGGGATGAGGAGCAGCGGGAGGACGGGGCCGAGGCGGAGAACCGGGCTCGGGTGCTGCTGGAGAGGCTGCGGCAGCAGGCGAGGGCCCGGCAGCTGAAGAAGCGGGAGGAGGCGCAGCCCGAGGGGGATGGAGGCGAACGGGCCGGGGCTGAGCCGGGGCGGCGAAAGAGAAAGAGGAGCCGGGAGAGCGAGGAGCGGCCCCGTGCGCAGGGCCGGGGGAAGCTGGAGAAGAAACAACAGCCCCGCAGCTCTTCCGAGGAAAGGGCGGACAGCGGGGTGGCAGCAGGTGGCAGCACTCCCTCCAAGAGGAAAAAAGAAAACAGAAGAAAATCCCAAGTGCCGCAAGAGGGAACTGGAACAGGTAATGATAAACTGAGGCTGTAGGATTTCACTTTGTTGTGGTCGACAGTTCTCAACAGAGAAGTAGACACAGTTTGCCCTTTGAGTAACTTGTCAAATTTGCATGGTGATAATTTCTGCTTTCCTGTGCTTGTTATGTCCCCAAAGTAATTCCTTTTTTAGATGAAAGCCCCATATTGTAAACTTCGAGGATCAGTTTAGTGTAAGGGAAGGAGGGAAGCGTGTCACCTCAGTCTTCAGTTGCATCCATACCAACAAAGAAATGTTTGGCATTTGCACTTGGATTTAGGAAGAAAGAGGAGCTTGGAAGTTATTTTTTAAGTCCTACATTGTAAAGTATTGCCTGCATCCCTTTTCTATAGTACGTTCTGACCTGTCACTTTATATTCCTGTTATCCAAATTCCAGATTCTGAAGAAGACACCAAACAACAGGAAAACAGAAGCAACTTTAAGTCTTCTAAAAGGAAGGAGAGGGATGAGGAAACAGAGGCAGCTGAAGAAAGGAAGAAAGGGGACAGTGAAAGAGCTGAAGGAAATCAAAGCACAAAGGACGAGCCATCTGTAGCAGCCTCAGGAGAAGAGGCAAAACCTCCCCCCTCCAGTTTGGTGGTTCTTGGAGACTATGACAAAAAGTCAGTGCAGAAGGTAACTAGCTTGACTGAATTTTGATGGTGACCAGGAAGGAACATGCATCTTGACAGCATATTTATATATGGCATTGTCTGTTTGATGGCAGGAACACTTTGTTATTCTGCTTTCCTTCACCTCAGGTTCAGCCCTTCTTACCGCAGTGGCTTGCTCAGCCCAAACTAGTGCAAAAACGTATCAAAGATAATCTAGTTCCAGTCGGACATGTCCCGGGAATTCATCCCAGGCTGTTGAAAAGGCTGCAGGTGAATGGGATAGAGTCCTTTTTTCCAGGTACCTTGATTGTGCTTTTGTGTCTTTCTAAACTGACTTACATAGTTCCTGCAGTCTCTCGTTGTGTGTCTTATGTAGTTAGTGAAGTAAAACATGAAACAAAAACAAGTTTAATGCATCGAAGTGATTGTACCAGTTTTAACCCTTCAGTTTCAAAGCTTTATCTCTAGGCTGAGTAATTAAAGTCGATTATCTAGTCATAAATGTAGCTCCACAAAATATGGTGGCTTGAGGTAACAGCTTGACTTACTCCAGCGCCTATAGGTGTTGTGCATTTTACTCCTTGGCAGATAAAGCTGCATTGCTGTGTTGCGTATTCTGTGTTGATGAAAGAGTAGTTTGTACTTCAAAGAAACAATGCTTACAGACAAATATTCATAAGTTTTAAATCTGTCCAGTGCCATCCTAATGTGAGAACAAGGAGACAGGTATGAGTTGAAAACAATATTTAACAGAATAACATCCTAGCTGAGTGTGAGAAGTAGCTGAATTCATGGAGAGGGAAATCTCTATATTCAGTGCTGAGCTCCTGTGAGTGTACAAGAGCCAGGCAAAAACAGTGTCTGTTTTAACAACTGGTTTTGATTTCTTTCTCTCATTTCTCTCTTTCTCTCATGTCTATAGCAACAGCAGCACAGATGTGAAAACAGATTCATTGTGTATAACTGCTTGTCTGGATGCACTGGGTTTAGTCCAGTTAATTCTGTAGTTAATGTTTGTTTCCATGTTTGTTCAGTGCAGGCAGAGGTGATTCCTGCCATTCTCCAGAGTGCATCCAATGGGTATTTGATGGGGCGGGGAGGATATCGCCCCAAAGACATCTGCGTCTCAGCACCCACTGGCAGTGGTAAAACCCTGTCTTTTGTCATACCTATAGTCCAGGTGAGTTCATCCCCAGTGAAATACCTGTCGGGAAAGTGCTGGGGTTGCTTTTGTTGAAGCAAAACCTGAACTTAGAAGTAGGTCAAAAAGCCAAGGAATTTGTGGCTGCAAAGCAGCAGGTTTTTATCTCAGAGCTGAGGGAGCTTTATGAGTCCCCTTCATCTCAGCATCCCACTCCGTTTCTCAGACAAGCTTAGCATGAGGAGTTGGGAGGGTAAAATGGAAACATAAAACTCCGTGAGGATGTGTCTCTTCTCACTAGGTTAGATACCAGAACCCTCTTCTCTCCCCACTGCTTTCAGGGACTTATTTGGCCTTTGTTTTGGCAGGTTCTGCTAGATCGTGTTGTTTGCCAAGTACGAGCTCTGGTGGTTCTGCCCACCAAAGAACTGGCACAGCAGGTATGTGGCTCTTCACCTCCCTGAGCAGAACTGGGCCGAGGGAGAGGCTGGTGCAGTCCAGACTTGGCTGTTCTGTGAGGCAGGTTGAAGACCCATCAGTGGGTTTGATGTTAGTGGAATGGTATGTATTACTTTAACCAATTTTTGTTCTGGCTAACCAAGTGCATCTCTTTGCAGGTGAGTAAAGTGTTCAACATTTATGCTGACGGGACAGGTCTGAAGGTCGTTCTGATTACTGGCCAGAAATCTTTTGCAAAGGAGCAGGAAATGCTTGTCCAGAAAAAGTAGGTTGAAAAGTCTTTTGATAAAGTTTAAAGCTATCGTAAAATATTTAATCTCAGTAAGCAGAAGGTCAAGATACAGGCAGTTGTATCATGCCATCATGCAATAATTACTAGATTTTGGGGTTCTTGACCAGCTGAGTAGAATGCAAATGTTTACCTTTTATACCCACAGGTACAAAGGAGTGTTAAGGGGTTTTGCTGCAACTAAGCTTTTTTTTTTAAGAGCACTGAAGAATTACGTTTTTTGTGTAAAATGAGGGGTTAGTGTCCAGCACTGCTTTTGCGTGCTTCCCAAAGTAAAGCACATATTTGAATTATATTACTTCTCAGTTAAGTAAATAGTAGGAAAATCTGAAGGTCTGCTGACCAAGGATCTCTGTTACATCCTTTATGGTGTAGGGAGAAACTTAATGATGGGCTGGTTGTTCTTTCAGAGTGACAGGCTACTGCAGCCTGGCTGATATTATTGTGGCTACGCCAGGGCGGCTCACAGATCACATCAACCAGACCCCGGGGTTCAGCCTGACGCAGCTTCGCTTCTTGGTGAGTCAACTCCACAGATCTCCCATCTTAGCGTGAGATCCATTACAGCTCTAATTCCTGCTTTTATTCTTGCATGGTAGATAAATAATCTCTGCTGGTACTGTTGTATAGGCCTGGTTTCCACTCCAGATTCCTCAGGCAACAGTCTCAAGATGTTTTGTTCCAACTCGTGACACCCACCCATCTGCCCACTTCCCCTTCTCTCTTAGCCTCTTGCAAACACAAACTCAAAGCCCTGTTGGTCAAGATCGGGTTAAATTATCAGACTGTAGTAGTTTCCACCATATAAGAGTCTGTGCAGAGACATAGTTGCAATCTTATTTAGGATATGGAGATTTGTATCTCTTATTTGGAGACATGGATTGGGTTCATGTGCAGATGAACTTGTGTGTAGTTTGAATGTCAGGCTGGCTACCGAGTCACTGAAATAAAAGCAAAGTTCAGTTTTGAGGTAGAAACTTCTGCCTTCATTTGATAATGATAATGTTACAAAAGGAAAATAAAAGCTGCCTAATGCCAGGCAGTGTTTAACAAGTAGTGGTTTTTGTCCTTGTGTATCAGATCGTGGATGAAGCTGACCGTATGATTGATGACATGCACCAGAACTGTCTGAATCAAATTGTGAAAGCTGCGTTCCAAGTAGAAAATGGCTCTGTCTCCAACATACTTTTTCAGAGGACCAAACCAGGGCCTATAACAGCAGCCAGGTAAGTTGCCAAATGTGTTTCTTTGGACTGGTAGCACGGACACCAGCACGTAGATGCCACTGCTCTGCTTCACGGTACTCCCTCACTGGCACTCCCAAAGCTTGCTCACTCTGAGAAATGTCTGCCAAAGCCAGGCAGCTGCTTTTTCAAAGCTTGAGAAAGACAGTGAATAGCTGATACTAGAGGATGTCTTCTAGTCTGAAGCCTAAGTATTGTATTCTCCAGGCTTTCCTTAAGTAGGTTAAAGGAGCATCAAAAGAAGGCACAGGTATTGCAAGTCTGTGATTCACTTGCACAGTGACTCTAGTAATGCCCTCTGGCAAGCTGAGTAATGGATGTGAAGGAAAACTGTTGGAATGATCTATCTGCAGCTGCTGTTTTCATACAGCACGGTAGAGATGTGTCAGAAACTGAGTTCAGCGACCAAGGAAGCAACTGGAATGAGGACAGGGGTAACTAGGATGTGAGGATGCGTGCAGGGGTAATGGCTGTCAGTTCTGCAGTTGGTTGAGAATGCTAATCAGTTCTGCCTGTGAACTCCACCATAAAATAGGGGTGAAAAGAACCTGCAGGAAAGGCCCAGAGCAGGATAAGAGCATCAAAAAGAGTTAATTGCTTCCCTCATAATATCATCTGAAGGCACTTGTGGGGGAACTCCTTTGCCACATCCTCAAAGCTCAGTTTCCATGTGCTGTTTATTTCAGCTCCTGCTATCCTCAGATACCCTTACAGAAACTCCTGTTTTCAGCCACACTCACCCAGGACCCAGAGAAACTGCAGCAGATGAATTTATTCCAGCCTCGCCTCTTCACGTCTGTCTATTCTGAGAAGAAAACACTCAGAGAGGGAACAGAGACTGAACAAGACACTAAATACACACTACCCGAGGAGCTATCGGTATGACATTAATTCTCCTGTATAAATTATACTTGAAGATTTGTTTAACTCTGGATTATCTAGTTCTGGTTTTACCCTATAAACAAATATGCCTTTCCTATGATTCCTTGCGTTACAGAGGTGCTGGGTGAAAGTGGCTTTGGGAGTATTTATTATCCAGAGAGCTCTACTTTTGCACATCTATTTTCATTACTTAGTGTACATTTGGTTAAGACTGGATTGTTATTTTTAATTAAAACTTTCTTCATGCAGAATTAAGTTCACCAGCAATGGGGAGGGGAAGTATGAAGTAACACAGTAGCACTTACCAGGTGTCCCTATGTATAACGTGCATTTCAAGGCACGTAGCTACAGGTCACTCTGCAGACAAGAATGCACTCTGCAGACAAGAATGCAGCGTGTGTTGTTACTTGCCATGGAGACGCGCGAACAGAAAAGCCCAGGTCTCCTGTCTCCACCTTGTGCTGTATCCTCCGTGACTTGTTCTAAAGGGAGTGGTGTTGTGGGCTCTGCTGTTGCTGCTATTAGTTGTAAAACATCCGAGCCTATGTGGGTTACGGAAACCTAGTGGGTTTCAGAGTAGACAGCTTTTGCAAGAGGTAACTTTTGTCTCTGAACTTCTTCCCTGTCGACTGCAGCAATGTTATGTGCCTTGTGACCTGAATTCCAAGCCTTTGCTCCTCTTGCATTTCATGCTGACAATGAAATTTAGCCGCGTGTTGTGCTTTACCAACTCCAGGGAAGCTTCTCACAGGTGAGTATAAGAATGAGATCACTCTAGTAGGTACCTGTCAAGTAATGTTACAGAGTAATGAAGTGACTGTTTCTATCTCACTTACCTGCAGATTGTTCCTGCTGGTTCAAGCCTTCGGTGGAGTCACTGTGGCTGAATTTTCTTCTCGGTTATCTCCAAATGAGAGACAGAGAGCCATGAAGGAATTTGAGCAAGGCAAAATACAACTGTGAGCATCTTAAATTAGTTTCCTGTATGTTGTCCAACATGGGATATTTCCAGTGTGAAAAACTAGGTAGAACCAAGAACACAGTTAATTGGGGTCCCCTGTAAAACAGAGCACGCAGGAAGCCGTTTAGAGAATGCCTGCGAGATTTGGGACTTTTGAATTGTTGACCCTGCATGTAATCTGGCGTTTTCTAATCTAGCCGTAATCTGAATTTCTGTTTGTTATTTTATAACAAGCAGTAAATATAACTTCTTGCTCATATAGTTGTCCAAAACACATACAGTTCTGTAAATCTCAAGTTTAATGTGTGTGCTTGGGGTCTGGCACGTATTGGAAGAAAATGGATGTTGGTGCTGGAACTATATATAGTATTAGTGCTTCCTGCCAAAGAAATCCCTGATCAGACTGGCATCCAGATTTACTTTTATCCCTGTGTTTGACTTGCTTTGTGATTTTGGTAGCTGTGTGGAACTGTATCTGAGAAGAAGGTCAATATTTATTTTCTTCTGGATTTTTTTTTTAATGCAAACCCTGTGTTTATTTCCTCCTTGACTACTGGAATTTCACACCTCTCTGTCTGTATTCAGTGCCCTTATGGAATGTTCATATAACTACAGGTGTGTAACGTCCAGTGTGGTGGGAACTGTTTGGCTCAGTGTCAAGTGTGTAGAGAACCTGGAAACAGTAGCTTCTCATGCACAACAGTAGGTGACAAGACTAGTGATGCTCAGAGGTCTGCGGGCAGCTAATGATGCCAGGGACAGCAAGGAGTGGCTTACAGTGCCGCTGCCATGTCCGGGGGTCACAGGGAGATTAGCAAGAGTTCTGCTGTGTTCACTTGCGTGTGTATAGTACAAGAGATGTTACCTGAGTATGACTATATATATGTTTAAAACCAGGTTAATCAGCACAGATGCCACTGCACGAGGGATCGACATTAAAGGAGTGAATTATGTAATAAACTATGATGCGCCACAGTTCATCAGGACATATATTCACCGGTAAGACAACTGGGAACAACAGGAAGATGTTTGAGCTTGGTTTACTTTGAAATATTTAGCAAAAGTGACATGCATTTAAAAGGGTTTCTAGCTTTGCATTTTTTTACTTTAATATGCAAATAGCTTTCTAATAAAAATTAAGCCCGTAGCATCACCAGCATAATGCAGTATTGAAATGGAGAACTAGCACCCTATTTTAGAAAATGTATTTTACAGGAGCTAGAAATACTGTCCTGGACAGAATCACGTGCTAGGTTTCTAGATGATCAGAAAACTGCAGCGGCTCAGCAGCTATAAATGAGCCCTGGAAATGTTCATCCTGTGTGACGCATGGCCAATCCTGCTGTGCTAACCTTAAAAAACTCGGACTTTCTTAACTCTGGAGAATTTCAGAATTGAACTCTTGGAGGCGATAACGGCAGTGACTGAATGGCTAAACTGACCTGATGCTACTTTTTGTGTTTTCAGAGTTGGAAGAACAGCTCGTGCAGGCGAAGCGGGTGTCGCTTTCAGCTTGGTCCTTAGAATTCAGGTACGTCGTTGGTGGGGGATTTGTTTGATAAGGCTGCGTGGAGGAGTGTAAGGAAGATAAGGTTCATACTGCTTCCCACCTTTCCCAGCTGAGGAGACTTCAGTTATTTCCCAGCTAGGCAGCACATTCCAAAACATGCTCGTTTTCTAGCTGATAGACAGTGGGGTGTCTCATCTCCCGTGTCGGTTCTGTTTCGCAGGAACGTAGGTTTCTGCGCATGTTGAAGGATGCCGGCATCCGAGACATAAAGAAGCACCCGGTGAAGGGCAACTCATTAAAGCCATTGGTGCAGCAATATGAGGAAGCTCTGCGTAAGCTTGAGAAGACAGTCAAGGTAATCGAAATGGGGGTGAAGATAAAAAAAAATCAAACTACAGCTTGCAGTTTATTGCAGCTCATGACTAGCACAAGTATTACTGTCCAGGATCCTTTTACTGAGACATTTAAATTTCAGTATGTGCGCAGTGGTTTTGGGTGCATCATTACTCAGAAAGGGTGGGGAGGGGAGAAAGATCTTTTTTGTTAAAAGAAAGACAGGCAGCATCCCTGGAGGTATTTAAAAGATTTGTAAACGTGGCACTTAAGGACATGGTTTGGTGGTGGACTTAGCAGTGCTGGATTTACAGTTGGACTCAATCTTGAGGGTCTTTTCCAAGCTAAATGATTCTATGATTCTGTTCTATGATTCGTGGTGTTTCCTTTTCTATTCTGCCTTTTTCATTACCTTTGGAGCTGGGATTTTGGCAGCTACCCAGAGGTAGGCAAACAAAATGCAGAAATGAAACTTTTTGTTACAGAGTTCATGCTGACTAGAAGTTGGGTATTCCAAGCCAGGAAAGCATTTTTTGCTGGCCCTCCTTTATACATGAGTGGGAAGGCTGGGAGCTTTCAGACAAAAGCAGGGGCAGCATTTAACTTGCTAAATGGATGGACTAGGGATCCATAATAGACTGTTCGTGCTGTATGATTTGTCAGGTGTTCTGTTCTCCAGTTGAAGGATTCCCGATAAATATCTGTACTTGAAAAATTATGATTTCGAGTTGCAGACTAGCAGTGTTTGAGGACTGGAGCAGAAAGGATTATTAAATTGTCCCATTGCTTCCCCAAAGTCCCTTCTGTGTGACTCTGAGACAAGGGCATCTTCAGTCACCTTCTCAACTTTAATTTTGAACAGAACGAGCGAGCACAGAAACGAGCCTGAATGAATGGAAGCTGAGGAGGTCATGCTTTTTGGCACTGAAGCAGCTGAGCAGGATTGGTCATGGACTGCTACCCAGCATGGCAAAGAGACATGGCCCCTGAATGGTCAATTCCTCAACCTTATCATATCTGAAGTCAGCTATTACACATCTTGCTCCCCTTTCAAGGACAATGTGAACAGAGTTCAGTAACTGGCTTAAAAAAAAAAAAAAAGATACAGTTACCTCAAAGAGGACCTTGCATCATCTACTGGCACATGTAAAACCACCACCGGTGAAGAGAAGAGCCGTTAGAAAGCTCTTGAGCAGGGGCCTGATGGAACTGCTGCTCTCCAGAGGTGCTGGCTGTGGGACAACTCATGGTTCTGTCTGACTGCACAAGCAGCTCTACCTGCAAATGCATAAACACCTGCATGGTGCCTACAGCAGAGTTGTTTGACGAGCTACTCTAGGCTGGAGTGATTGCAACTTTTAAATAAATTATATATATTTTTTTAAACCAACGTCTATTTAATAAAGATTCCTGGGTACAAGGATGGAGATACTGTTGAAAGGATTTTTCACTTGTATAGTTTTGTGCTTTTCTTGGTATTTTCTTGCCTATTTTGTTTCAACTTTCAGTACCAGCAGGTATTATTAAGTGTTAGATTAGTGTTAATGCAGACTAAAATGTCTGATGTTGAAGGTGAATATACTGGACTTGGCTGGTACCACTGCAAGCCAAAAATCTGTATTTGACACACACCACTGACTATTTTTAGCTGCCCTGGCAGAATGCTTAAAGCTACAGCATAGCTGGAGCCTGCAACTAACCTCCAAGATCTTCAGCAGGAATCAGCCCAGCTCTGGCTTAATATTTAGTAAAACAAAATAAACATACACCAGCATTAGCAATACATTATCTGAGCAAAATGAAGATCTGGGAAAGTTGGAGGGATGGGTGTCAGGGAGGATGGTTCTGTCATGTAAAGACAGGAGTAACGTGGGGTTTTACAGCAGTGAGGCAGCATGTGTCTGCCCATTGTGTGACCCCTCTGGGGCAGTTTTTGTGTGTCCTGGGCAGGTGCCAGAGTAGCAGCAACCGAAGGTTCTCTTGCGCAGGAGCTGTGAACCTCCATGAACAAAGCACAGATCTACCTCGCATGCATCTCTCGCTTTAGCCTGACTTTGCTTATCATTAAGCTCTTTGGGCAGCTGTTAAGCCAAGCCCAAGTTCAAACACTAACGGAACTTTGAACCCGCATTGCCCCCGTCCTTTGAAACCACGGGGCACAGCCCTGCCCGCCCCTCCGGCCAGAGCCCTCCCGCTCCCGGGGCGAAGACCCGCGCTGGGGCCGGGCCGGGAGCGCGGCGGGGCAGCCCCGGGGCCGGGAGCGCGGCGGCTCCGCCCCGCGGGAGGGGCCGGTGCTGCTACAAGAGCGCGGGGCCGGTGTCCGGACCGGGACCGGGACCGGAGCGGTGCAAGCGGCGGCGGCAGCAGGAGCAGGATGGGGGTGGAGCTGTTCCTGGACCTGCTCTCGCAGCCTTGCCGGGCGCTCTACATCTTCGCCCGCAGCAACAACATCCCCTTCGAGTTCAAGCTGGTGGACCTGATGAAGGGTGAGTGGGGCCGGGGGGTGGCGGGGGCTGCTGGTGGGGCTGGGAGGTTCTCTGTGCCCCGAGGATCCCCAGCTGCTCCCCTCGTCGCTGTGCGCAGACCCTCGGGGAGCCTGGGCTCCCCTCGCCACCCCCTCGCAGAGCCGCAGGTGGGAGCGGGTGACTCGATCGGCCCCATGGGTGTGAAATACTGCAAGAGGATGGGGTGGCCCTGCAGCTGTAGCTGTAGCTCTTGATGTTAAGGTGAAAACAGGACCTAATTTTCTAAGGAAACCCTGATTTTTTTGGGTAGCAGTCTCAGTGCTCTGAGAAAAACGTGAGACAAAGTCCTCTGCAACAAATGTGACTCTTCAAAGGTTTGCAATGACTTTTATATCAGCCCTACCCCAGTGGAAAAAGGGTCTCCAAAAAAAGGACCACTTTTCAGAGAAGCAATCGGGATGGGCTAGATCTGAGGCTATTCCCTGTTTACATGGGAGACAAAAAGCAGCAGAGGTGGGACGTTCAGGTCTGGGTAAGGACAGCAGAGCTGTGCAGTTTGTGCTCTCTAATTCAACTTCCTTAGAAAACTTCGCACTCCGGTAAGCAGCAGCGCTTGCTGCAGAGCAGCTTTTCTCCTCTTAGCAGGGATTAACAGGGACGACAGGGATCCGAACGCTAAGAAGTGAAGGTGGTTTGGTTTGTATTAAAACCAACTGCTAATTAGTAGGAGCCTGCCCGAGAGGAATTGTGTGTTTTCACCAAAGGATGTCCAAAGATCTATATCTTCTTTCTGTGTAACTGAAGCTGGTAAAAGTTATCCTTCAGCCTTTCCAGAGCTCTGCTGGATTTGAAATCAAGGCAATGAACTGGGCACAGAAACACCTCAGTACATAATACTTAACGAAAGATGAGAAGGCTCCTGGGGCTAAAACTGGTAAGGGAATGAAAAAGGCTCCAGCCTGCGACCCAAAGAAACCTCAGGCGTGTTGTGGTTCAGTCTCTGGGTGTTCCCCTGCACACCATAGCTGTGTATTGTTGCACCTTACCGTGGCTTTCATATGACTTGTCTTGGTAGGAAAAAATTTTGCTACTGTTTGTAGCTGGGGGCAGGCTTGTCTAGTGTCCTCCCCCTTCTTCCCCAATAAATAAACACTTGTGGTGAGACTGGTGCAAAGAGAGGAGACCAGCAGGCAAGCAATGAGGGCATCAAGCAGAATGGAACAACTGAAATAATAGTATCAGGGAACTGAGAGGAAGGAAAGTGAATTAAATCACAGTTTCCCAGGGGTCTGTGTCGCGTGGTATCAGTGCTTGCTTTTGGTCAGCGGAATTAAGGTGTGTAATTTGGCTCATGGGAATGGTAGAGGTGCATTCCTGCAGCGTGTGCTCACCCTGCCGTGGGGACACACTCCTGGTTCCTGCAGCTGGGCCAGCTCGGCATCCAGCTGCTCAGCAGGTGGGTACGGGCACGCCGCCCCCAAATGAGCACACACTCGTGGATATGGCCTGAGGACCCGTCGCTGCATGGCGTGTAAGGACCAGGTGAGGGAAAATATACTTGGATCTGAGCTGGCGAGTTAAATGTGTCCCCTCCAGAAAAGCTCTTGGGCTACTGGTAGGGTAAGTCTCCAGGAAATGGGTGGAAAGAGTGAGAATGGATGGAAATCACAGGGACACCCCCAAGGACCTGGAATCTGCACACCGTGTGCAGGGAATCCCAGTCTCTTTCTGAAAGGGGTGGGGGAGATGGGCTGTGAGCCAAGGGACAGGGGAAGAGTCACAAATCACATTGCCAAGTGCTGGAAGACAGCCTAAAAGCAAACTCAAATCTGTATTTGCTGTGATAAAGGATATGCAAAACTTGCATAAAGAGCTGATTGATAGATCTATAATAAAGTACACATGGCTTTATATGGAATCACTAAAATCATCTGAGGACTAAAAAAAGAGTTGAATATAAGTTACATTCTGTCCCAGCAAAAAAAAACAAATATCCCTTGCTTTCTCCTGGTCCTTGTGGTTCACGTTTCCAATACCAAGATCCCTTTCCTCCAAGGAGCTCGGTGTTCTGTGTGTGTACCAGACAGGTACCTCCAGGCACAAACTTATTGCTGATAGAGCCCTGAGTTGACAAGTGCTATTGGTATGAAAGGACTTTTCACCATTCTGACCTCTGTTGAGAGGCAGTTCTGGTATGCAGGCAATAAGCAAGTAAGCAACATCGTAGAGCAAACCCTGTATTCACCCTGCAGCACTTTTTGATTGCTAATAGACTTCAACAAGACTGTATTTGTACAATCAAAACCAGGAACTTGAGTCCAGGTGGTCCCCACAGACTCTTCAGGTGTTTGCAGACAGGTCCTGAGCATCACTGCCAAGCACAACGTCTCATATTGCTCCTCAGGGCAGCACAAGTCAGAGGAGTTCCAGAAGGTGAATCTCCTGATGATGGTGCCTGCGTTAAGGGACGGTTCTTTCACCTTAGCAGAGAGGTGAGGCTCAGATAAGCTCCAACCCCTACTGCAATGTTGTTTTTCCTAACGCTCGGATTCTGCCAGTGAGCTGTTTGCTCTCTGCTGGGACTCCAGCCCTGGTAGTGATTAATATTTGACTCCTTCTTATCTGCTCCACTTGTGCATAACATAGACCTGTGTTTCAAGAGCAGCTTTCCATGTAAGCCACTCAAGCAGCATTGATCATGGAAAAATCTGCGAGCTGCTGCTTGGAGCTAGCTTGCATGTAAGCGACGTTTCTAAGCCAAAATACCTGTCCAGGTGTCCTCCTGCTCTCTGACTGCAGCTAGAGGCCAGAGTTCAGTGCAGTAAACCTGCTGGATGGCCGGGCTCAGATTTGGTACAAACTCAGCCTGTGGCTCATAGTTGCTCAAAAATGTTGATGGAATAACTGTACCAGCAGCCCATGTCTGTCTCGCTGGACTGATGTATTAATATCAGGTAATGCTGTCCACAAGCCGCTGGTCAAGCCAGCACGAACTCTCTCATGTGCCTCGCTGCAGTCATGTCCCCTGCACTTCTGCACAACTCAGATCAGGTTTGTGCTGCTGCTGGTCCAGCAGTGCAAAATCCAGGGGAAGAAGGAAGGATGAGGTGCTTCAATCTCAGATGATCAGCTCAGCAGTCTGCCTTGCTCTCTGGGCAGCATCGCAATCCTCCTGTACCTGGCGCGGAAATTCAAGACTCCTGATCACTGGTACCCATCTGACCTGCAGCGAAGGGCCAGAGTTGATGAATACCTGTCCTGGCAGCATCAAAGCATTCGTGAGAAGGGGAGCAACCTGTTCTTACTGAAGGTAAGAGCGTCATATACCAAAAACTAAGTGCTAAGAGCTGTGAGCGCAATGGCCCAGGAAGGACCTCTTGTGTGTGCAGGGCACACATGTACAAGCCAAGTGACAGACAGGAACGAAACTAGATCTGGAACTGACTTGGCTGCTCAGCCAAGCCTAAATGAAGCGTCCTGAGTACCTCATGCTGCAGCCACAGCTCTGCATGCACTGCGAGCCAGAGCAGATTTGCCCCGGCTGAGCAGCCAACACCAGACACAGCTCGCTGCCTTCTGCCCAGCTTCATGGAAAAAATGAACCTCCCACTGGAAAACAAAATGCATTCGCTTGCTGATGGGGCAGCCTTCCCTCGAGAGGAGACTCTCGTGGCTGAAATTTCAGACTTTCTAGGGAGGAGACAAGGGCAGGCAGGAAGAAGACTGATATTAACGTTAACCTGCCAACGCAGATTAGCAGCACCAGTTGTTCTCGGGCACGGCTGGTGAGGGATCCTCAGAGGGCGGCAGTGAGAGGGAACAGACTAATTCTGGAGGGAAACATGTAAAAAGCAACCTTTTCCTTCTCCCTGCCAGGTGTTTCTGCCTCTTGCCACCGGCCAGCCACTCCCTCCAGAGAAACTGCAAGGTGCTATTGAAGAGCTGAACGTTGTCCTGAAGCAGTTTGAGGAGAAGTTCTTGCAGGACAAGCCCTTCATCGCAGGCAGCGAGGTCTCCCTGGCAGATCTCCTAGCAGTGGTGGAGCTCATGCAGGTGAGCATCAACCCCAGCCTGTGGGATGTGGACGCTGGGCTGGGGGCAGACCAGGTGCAGCGGTGACTGCTGCACCACCAACCTTTCGCGGCAGGTCTTTGTCCCTGCACTTAACTCTTTAGCAGAGTTAACTTTTGTTCCTTTTTGAGTTTGACCATAATTGAGGTTGCTGGGGAACACCTACTTCGGTGAGACAGCGTGGACAAAAGCCCTCAGAAAAAAAGATAAAGTACAAACTAGGCAGAGAAAGTACAGATATTTGGAAGAGATGTGCTGGTGTGCACAGACCTCTGTGTTCTGCTTTAGGCAGTTCTTGGGTTAGCCATGGCAGAGCTCTTTCGCTGCATGTCCCCAGGGCCAGCAGCTGCTGAGGGTGACACCACTTGCTTCCTACGGGCTAAGAACCGGAGATGAACTCCACCAAACGCATACCCGTGCTTCAGCCTCCTCCCATCACAGGCCAATGTGTTGTTTGACTCACTCCCAGGTTCTCTTGCTCTCTCCGCAGCCCGTGGGTGCTGGCCATGACCTCTTTCAGGGAAGGCCCAAGTTGGCAGCGTGGCAGAAGCGGGTGGAAGAAGCGGTGGGGAAGCAGCTCTTCCAGGAAGCCCATCAACAGATCTTGAATGTCAAGAACTTGACCGCTGATCAGATCGCACCCGAAATGCGGGAGTATATAAAGCAGGGGCTCCTAAAGCAGGCCAGCTAGAATTAGGGGGTTATACTCAAGTAAAATGGATGATTTCGTGTAGGCTTTTTGCAGTATTTCAGCATTTCTTCTAAAAATCATACAGAAGCACCACTTCACAAAATGCACTTCAATCACAGCCTTTTGACAACTCAGAAGGGAAAAAACCTACATCTTAGACTGCAGTGAGCTGCTTTCCCCCCTTGGCCACTCCAGGTTTGTGAGCTGCAGCCCTATAGGCTTTTCTTTCTTGCTCCAACATCACTAGATCTGCTTGAGGACAGAGGTGATTCGCTCCATATGTGAACTGGGGCTAGTCAGAACTGCCCTTTCCATCCCTGTTTTGAGTTTTCCAGGTCACAGTACTATAAGAAGGGGAAACTTAGGGTATGGCAGAGCAGATTTGTCTGAAACAAGAAAAATCATTGAAAATGGCTTTTACTTTGCAACAAGCTCAGCTGGAAGATTCTTGCTTTTTCAGCAGAGGGACAGGTGGTGACCCAGCCCTTGGTGAGGACACTGCCAGGGCGCTGGGAGCACTTGGCCACTGCCGGCTGCTGCCTCAGCTGTGCGAGCAAAGGGACACAGCACCGTGGAGCAGGGGGCTGTGCAAGTACCCACGTGAGACCTCCAGCTTCTGGGAAGAATGGGATTAGTCCTGTGAATAAAGATCCTCAGCCATAGACTCATGCCATACTTTACAAAGAACAGCCTGGGCAACTGAGAAAAGCTGCTTTTCCAGGTGAAGCTGCTGCCAACCACACGATCTCCCTCTGCAAACCAGATCGGTGCTCTTGGCCTGTTCGTGAGCAGCTTTGTCAGCCGATGGAAGCCCTTCAAGCCAGGCTTGACAAGAGCTGCCATGGCTGGGCCAGCGCTAGGGCAGAGGGAGCTGTGTGATGTCCCAAACGCAGTCAATGTCCCACTGTTGTCCTGTCCCATCTGATTCTCCAGTAAAGTTAATGATTACACTTACCACTTGTTGCAGCTTTGTCTGGGTTTGTAATCAGGTTTTGGAAGGATGCAGCCATGGATTCTTCTTCCATACCTGCGCAGTGCCCTTCACACCCTTCTGTCCTTGTCCCCCTCCTGCCTTCCCTTCCTGTCGCTGTGACCTCCCATTTCCAGGTACGAGCCATGAGGAGGGTTCCAGTTTGCAGAACTGGTTTTTCCTCCTTGTAAGGCTCTGGTTGTACCTGGAAGTCTGTTTGCCTCTGCTGGCTGGTGACACCATCCCCAGAGCTGGCTGCTTAGTGCTGGGTGTGACATGTCTCGGTCTTGGATGTCCTTTCAGCTGGACCTACTGGTTTTGGGGAATGAGCCAGCTGCCTCTTCTGCATTTGTTTCCTGAATAAACCTGCCCTTCAGTTCCAAAGGACACCATGAACCACAGCTTGCAACACATGTCCCTGCAGGCTGAGCTCAAGCAGACTGTTCCCTTTTACTTTCCGCCTTTCCAACCTGCAGGAAATCCTAAACGTCATCAGTGAAAGAACACATTTGCCTCAAAACTCTTGCAGTTTCAGTGCTGACACAGGCAGCAGATATTTGTGTTCTTACCTGATTTTAACTGTTAAGTCTGTTGAGGGTGGTCTATTGCACTCCAGCCAGCAAAACTGGTGACAGCAGCTTTCTTCTGGCCCTGAGCGTGCTCGCAGGGTTGGTGCCCAAGCAGCAACACCTGCAGACGCCACACTGCAACTCTTGCTAGCAGAGCCCCCTCCTTGATACTCATCTCCCTGCAAAACCTCAATATAGGGCTGCTGTGCATGCAAAACCGTTGCATGAGCCAAAGCAAATAAAGTCTCTTTTTTCTTATTTATGATACTTGCAGCACAAGAGCTCCATGTAAGAGAGTCTTGAGCCAATATTCTCTTTGTTTGAACAAGGCACAAGTTCCTTAAACGTCACCCATTGTGTGCTCTTGCAAGGACAGCTGCCTTCAAAAGCAAGTTGGAACTATGTCCAGAGCTCGTTGTTGGGTGCTCCTCCGCTGCCAGTGTTACAAAGGGTAAACACACAGCTCGGCTACGGCCTCGTTCCTGCACAGTCATGGTGACAGGACCAGATTTTACATTGCTATTCCCATAGTCTCCATCTGCTCTAAGCAGGTTCACTCACCTAGTAAAGCTGTGCGTGCCGTCACCAGTGGCATTTTGGGCCCTTCTGTGCACACAGGACAAAGCACCTCCCAGAGGAGCTCCTCAGATGGCAACAGAGCTGCACAACAGACGAATCCGCCTTGCTGGTTTTTTCACTCTAAATCGTGGAGATGAGGCATCTTTCCTTGTACTTTGACTTCTGTTGTCCCTCCACCTCCCCCAATTTGTCCATTTGTGTCATTTGACCTTGGCTGGCTCCAGCTCCTGGATTGGGAGCCCCAAGAGCTGCCTGCCAAAACCCAACGGGTTGTGCAAGAGTTTCGTCTGCCTCAGTGCAAGGTCTGTTCAGTGTCCGCTCCTCTGTCACCTGAGTATGGAAAGGGGTTACACCTCCAGTGACACTTCAATGTGCTGTTCTGATCCAATTTCCTCAGTTCCTGACAGGGGCTATTTGGAAATAGGTCAGAGCTTGTGATTTCTAGAATAAAATGAAGCTGGGATACACAGAATGGCTGGAAGGTTTAAACAAGACACAGGGGCTGAGACCTTTTCTACATGATTAAGAAATAAACTGCAAAAGCTCCTGCATTTTTTCTGTGTTCTTCCTGTTTCCAAAAAGCTGACAAGTATAGGGAGAAAAAACAGCCTTTGAGGTGAGGGAGCCCAATAAAAATACAGTGCTAGAAGCACTAGCCTAGAGCCAAGAATAATGCAATCAAATGCCACATGTCACGACCAGATTAAAAAAAAATCTCTTTGGTTGTGTGGGCTCTGCGGTGCAGTCAGCAAATTGGAGAGAAACTTAAGGAAGGAACATTCTAGGAGGCACATGAAAGATCTTTGAAGTTCAGATAGGACCAACAGATCGATTAAACCATAAATAAAGGCACAAAGTGAACCCATTCTGCTGATCTTGCTGCCCACCACTGAGATCAATGAACTCTTCTCTGTGATACCTCAGAGCAGGGACATGGAACCATTTGGAAGCACTAAGACTTCACAGACCATTACCTGTGCGAAGCCCCATTCACGCTCCTTTTCCCCACTCCCTCAACATTTCAGATTTTTTTGCACAGAAGGAGTTTGACATGAACTCAAGCACCTGCCCCAATATTCTGTGAGCCTTGATCTCCAGCATGTTGGTGGTACGTGCAGGTGCTCTGGAGAGTGAACTGTATGGCAGGGAACTGAGGGCTGTACACAGCTCCTACCCCTATTCTGGCCAATAAACTGAAAAAATCTTATTGCACAGTTCTAAATCTGAATAATGACTCTGAAAATAGGTGTATGGTGCAGCAGACTCAATATTTCACGTTGAGATGCAGCTTGTTCACCAGACTCTGGCAGACTGACCAGTCTAAAAATAATCTCCATTCCTAAGGAGTTCTCAGAGCAGAAGTCTTGGCAAAGTGGTAGAAAATTAAGCACCTGAACGTGTTCCAGTTTGTAATTTATGCAGCTAACAAGCTCCCTGCTCAGTATCCAAACCTTTTCACCACCATTTCTAACGATCCTTCACACAAGTAATAGAGCAACTGCTCCTCCAGTTCCCCACCCCTGAGGTTCCGAGGACCTTATTCCTGAGGTTAGCTCTTTCCAAGGATTTGTGTGTGACATATGAGCTCTCTGGCACGGCACAGATAAAAAGGTGTCAGCTGAGCTGGGGTGGGTTTGACTGGGGGTGACTTTGCTCTGAACAGTTCAGCCACTCTGTCTTCCCGAGTCCCAGAACTCCCTGTACTCAACCAGCACGTCACCTTCCCCAAACCACGCAGCTGGAAACACTGTGTGCTCCGTGCAAGGCCTTGAATTCAGTCTGAGCTGCTTTAGCTCTTCTGCCTGTGTGGAAATCTGAAATGACAAATACCAGGGAGAGTGGAAAGTCTCTTGGCTGCGACTATGCAGAGGTAACGCCTGCAGAGAAGTCCTCCATACCTCACTGCCATTCAGAGCATCACCTCACAGTGCTTGGCAGGGGCTACATGACCAAAAAATTATCTTCTGAACTGAAAACCATACTGAGATCTAGTGGTGCAAGATTAATGTTGGCTTAGAGATGTCACGCAAGGGCCCTGTTCGCAGCGCGGCCCAACCCTGCAGGGACGTGTTACAAAAACACCTTGTGAGAGCCGCAGTGGATGCTGTGGGTTAGAGTGGGCTGCCGAGCCCCTGCAGTGTCAGCGCAGGCTGTGGAGCGGAACGACAGCCCTGGCTCCCCCGGTGCCTAGAACCAGCCTCTCTGTTGAGGTTAGTACTTTACTGTTACTGTATGTTACCGTTGCTCGTGTATTACCCTCTTTTCCCGAAGCTGCCTTACAGGCACAATGCCAGCCCCACCGCGGCTGCCTCACCTCGTGGGATGGGGACCCCTGTGCCCCCCCAGACTCTGGCTGTCGGGGAAGGGTCTCCCGGGCTCCTCCGGCATTTTCCCGTCCTCGCCCCGCAGGAGACTTTGCCCCGGGGCTCCCCCAAGGCGCGGACCCTGCTACCCCCGCCTGCCCCTCGCCCGGGGGCGGCCGGAGCCCCGTCCCCGTCCCCGTCCCCGTCCCGCTCCCCGCCCGCCGAGGCCGCGTCCTCCGCCCGGGGGCGGCCCCACCCGCCCGCGCACGGCTCGGCCCCCGCCTGCCCATGCGGGGCGGCCCCGGGCGGCAGAGCCGCGTCAGCCTCCCCGCGGGCCGGGCCGGGCGGCGCAGGATGGGGCTGGAGCTGTACCTGGACCTGCTCTCGCAGCCCTGCCGCTCCATCTACATCTTCGCCCGGAGCAACAACATCCCCTTCGAGTTCAAGCAGGTGGAGCTCTTCAAAGGTGGGACGGGCACGGCCGCCCGCCCGCCGCCGAGCTGCCCCGGGGGCGGTGGTGGGCGGCGGGGCCGGGTCGGGCCGCAGCCCGTCGGGTGCCGCGGGCTCAGCGCCCCTCTCTTGGCTCTTGGCAGACTCGGTGCTGGGGAAGAAGCCGGCGGCGGGGAGCGGCGCGGAGCAGCCCCGCGCAGGTGAGGGGGTCAGCGGGCACGGTTCCCCCGCAGCGGGCACCGTCCCCCCGCAGCGGGCACCGTCCCCCCGCAGCGGGCACCGTCCCCCCGCAGCGGGCACCGTCCCCCCCGGGTGTCCGTGCTGTCAGCCCGGGCCCGTTCTCGGGCGGCGCTGGGTGCCTGGCGGCGGCCCCGCGGGCAGGGACGGGTCAGGCCGCGCTCCGGGGCTGTAACGCGATCCCCGGGCGGGGGCTGGAGGGGCCGGGACCGGGACCGGGCTGACCCCCGCCTTGCGCTGGCGGGGCCGAGCACCGCGCTGGATCCCGGTCGCGACCTTTGGGCAGCGGGGCCGATCGCTCCGCTCACGGATCGCGCATCCCGCGAGGGGGTTTTGCGGTCACGGCCCCCAAAAGAGCCCCTTCGCCTCCCGAGAGAGGAGCAGGAGCGGGTCCTGCTGCCCAGCCGTGGCCCTGCAGCGGGGCTCCCTGCGGAGCAACCCCGCTCCGCTCCTGCGCTGCTCCTGCGCTGGGAACTGACGCGCTGTTGAGCCCGTTCGGACCGTTCCCGTAGGGAACGTCACTTCAGTCCGTTCCAGATCAATAGCGATGCAAGGATCCTCTACCTGCTGAGTCAACGTCAGCCCGTGTTTGGTGAAGCTCAGTCTCAGCCAAAGGAGGAAACGCTTGAACTCTGGGCGTTAGCAAAGTGCTGGAGGTAGTGGAAGCAAGAGATGGCTCGTTTATGAGAGGGATGCAGAGCTCAGAGGTTGAGCTGTGGTCCTCTCAAGAGAGGGTCCTATCCTGCCTGGGGAGGGTGAAACAGGTCAGTCCTACTCAGGGTTGCACTCGAGAGCTGAATCTGCTCCCAGCCCCTGGAAGCTCCGCTTGGCCCGTTGGGAGGGAAGGACCAGCTGCTCCTTGGGTAACCTGAGTGGTTTGAAATCCATGCTCTGCTGAAGAGCCTGAATACAATGGTTTGACTGTGCAGCTCTTATTCCCAGAGCGGTCTCATAGCTGTGGTACATCTATTTTTGTGGGTCCCCAAGGAATGCTCCTCCAGCCGTTTCTAGCAAATTAGTCAGAGTGACAGCCGAGGAGTGCTCTGGGAGCCCTGTACTTAGCAGAAACACTCAGCTGTTCAGACTTGTCCAACTGTGCGAGGTGACTATGGCCTATTTACATATTGCATTTTCCTACTAAATTGTTACTTTTTTGCCTAAGGCAAAGCATGGAAATCCTTGGCTGAGGAGGTGATCAGACAGGGACATGACTGGCAAATAGACTGGCTTTTTTTTCCTTTCTACTTTGGTAAAATCTTGTCCACTGCTCTTTTTTACCCACCAGTCAATCTCCTTCCCTGCACTATGACTTACACTTAATGATTCTTCCTATGTGCAGCTTGCCCTGCTTTTTTACAGGGTATACTCTGCTCATTAAAGTCATTCCTCGAAGCCCAGCAACACACACAGTGTGTATATATATCCTTAGGGGACATCAAGAACTAATTACACCAGATGCAACTGATGTTAAACAGCACCATAAGTCAAGTCAACATCACAGGAATGATGGGCTATAAATCACTGCCTGTTAGTTAACTTCTTTTTTTTTTTTTTAACAAAGGGATTTTTGTACAAGACCTCCTGCTGGTCATGCTGATTTGATCAGGATTTGCACCCCGGAATGTCATGTCTCCTCCTAAAGAACACTTAAACCAAGCAAAACAAACTCCTTACACCTTTTCTTAAGTAGGTATTTCTGGACTTTTTTTACAATTCCCTGGCATTTAACTGCAAGTTCAGTGCCTGAAGTGGGAAACTGAAAACCTGATTAGATAGTCAGCTGTTAATGCCTCCAAACTCCAAGGGACAGCAGAGTTTAAACTCTCTTATGGAATGGTGTCTTCTCCTGCGTTTTCCTGGCAGAGGAAGGTTCGCACACAGAGCCAGGAGTGACGCAGGGCAGAGGTGTTTGAGCTTCCCTGTCCCTAGCAAATATCCACTGTGGTGGAATAAATTATTTCATGAGCCTACTGTGGTATTGCTGACTTTCACGTTTTTCCCATCCCAGCAAAAACTCTGAAAACATCTTCAGCTGCGTCTCTCCTGAGCAATCAGCTCCGTTGACAGCATTTGCGTTCTTTGTAAATGTTCAATTCCCTCTGCTCTTCAGAGACAAACAACAAGAAAAAGATTTTGCTCCATGTGTCTGTAAGACAGCTGGGTTCACTGATTAATTACCCACTGTGGTGATCTCTGTGGGCAAAAGGCTTTGCACTTGCTTTCCATCGTGTCTCCATCCCAGCTAGAGTCAGCCACATTTACAAACTGCAGGAAAATTACTTTGTTTTGGTGTTGCCTGTGGGAGCAGGAGCAGGAGTACCAACCATCTGCCCTCATTGGGATGCTCTGCACACAAACTTGACTTTTCCAGATCCCACTTCCTTGGTAAATATTAAGTATATTTTAGCTGCTCAGTTGTCTTCATCCTAACTTCTTTTTTCCTGCTGTCTCTAAAGCCATAGGACACACTGTTCTCAAGTCAAGTCAGCTGCTCCTGGTTATCTGCAATAGTGTTTTCAATACCAGCACCTTCAACATGGCATCTAAATGCCTCCTATGAAGTAATTTTTCAGTAAGTTTTTCAAGTATTACTTGACCTGAGTCAAGCGACAGAATTCCTGTATAGAAACGTGAACTGCTCCATGCCACGTGCCCGGCCTGAGCCGACCGCCCTCTGCAGATGGTGGTTACACTGATTCCTCAACCTCATTACCTTCTAATTGTGAAATATGACCATATAGGGAAAACCTAACACAGTTCACTGATTGTCCAGTTGGCTACAGATGTTTCATTTGTCATCCACTGGCAGATGCACTTCTAACCTCAGACTCGTCTGTTCATGTTTGCAGGGCCATCAAACAGTGACGGAGCTGGCAAAGTCAGCCTCCTGAAGAAAGTACCAGCCCTAAAGGACGGAGACTTCACCCTAGCAGAATGGTAAGAACTCGGTCCTTAGGCGTCCTTGGTTAACAGTGATCTGTGCAGCATTTCAGAGATGAGTGATTAAGAATCTCAGAATTTATGAACATGTTGGTTATATGTCATAATACAACCTCATTTGCTCTGTTTCCCTTTTCTGTTTGAATTATCTTTCAGCATGTAAACAAATCAGCTGATTTAACTTCTTGATCTTCCCCTGAATGCAGTTACCTCAAAATGGGATTATAAATGGGATTATAAACATTTCTAGGAAATGTTTAAAGCTTATAAAAATCTCTCTTATGAAAGAACTATGTTTATCTGAATTAGTCATAAAGGACAAGTGAACACCTACAGAGGTAAAATTTAGGTTTTACATTATAAGAATAATATGGAGACTGCTTTATGGTGTCATAATATTGAAATAATTGAACTATAGTAGTATTAGGATAGTAGGAGGGTCTGCATTTTCTTCTGTTTTGTCAGCACAGGATTTTCGGTGGCATCTCTTTTTGCAGTAACAGCCTACATATTGTTGCAGATGACTAATATGTTTTTCCATCTGACTTCTGCCAATCAATGAAAGTATAAACTTCTGGACAAACACAAAAAGATTCTGTAGACTCTCCTTGTTGGGACTTGCACTGACTTAAATGGAAGCAAGCTGTGGGCTAGAGACAGATTTGCTCAAAAGGCAACATAACCCATTAAAGAGTTTAATTTAGTACACAAGCGCATAAACACTCTCAAAGAGGTGGGTCAGAACATTCGAGGAACAAGTGGGGTTAACGTTGCTGATAGACGATTGTGGAGGTTTGTTTGTTCACCCCAGTGCTCTGCACCACAGAACAGTGCTGTGATTTTTCCAGCAGGTTAAACTTTTCATGAGAACTAAGGTGACTAAGTGCCATCTCTGATGTCACATGAATTAAATGCCTATATGTGGTCCCTAGACTCCCTCGCAAATCCTGATCTGAATGCTTTTTAGTAGAAGCAGCAAGTTCAGAAGGGGCAAGAGAGGGAAATTAGGCGAAAATATTCTGCACTGTAACGCCCTGCTCCCTTTCTTGTCTCCCATTACTGCCGGAGCAGCACGGCCATTCTGCTGTACCTGAGCCGAAAGTACAACACTCCCGACCACTGGTACCCGTCAGACATACAAAAACGGGCCCGGGTAGATGAATACCTCTCATGGCATCATGCTAACATCCGGGCTAATGCTCCTAAGACTATGTGGATCAAGGTAAGGAGAATAAATATTAAAATGCATTTGAACAGCCCCAATTTGGAGAGAGTTTGTCACGCTGAATTAACAAACCTAGGCCTTTCCTGGCTGGGAGGAGCTGTCAGAGCGGGAGCTCTTCCTAATTGTTCAACATCAGGATCTGGCAAAAGCAGCTTCAGTCTTTTTTCTTTTTCATCAAAGTAGGTCTGGTACAGAAGGTCTCAAAACCCAGTAGACTTCCATTGCCTGGATTTGTGAAGGGATATGTAACAGATTTGGTCTTGCCTCCGAGGGCCTCCCCCTCACCGCACAGCTGTGCCGAGTGTGCACAGAGACAGAAGTTTTGCTGCTTTGGCGTGTGCTTTGTTGCTGGAAGCAGAGAGCCTCACATTCTTCATACAACAAGTCCCTGCAGCCCCATCAGGGTGGAAATCCAGAAGGAGCCTTCTGCTTCCAGCCCACTTAGGTACTGCTCTGAAATGGGCTCAGGGACAGACAGAACAGAGACACCGAGTGAGTGGCAGAATTTCGATATTCAGTGTGGTCAGATCAATTTGCATTTAGGCAAAATTAACAGAGTCGCAAAGAGGCAGAAGATCATGTAGCATCAGATGATTTTGCTGGACATCTATTTCCAGCCAACTCACCAGTCTGTTAGTGCAACTCTCCTTGGAGAGACCCAGATGCAAATATAGCCCTGCAAATACAGCTGTGGTGTGGAATTCCAGATGAAATCAGGGTTGCCAATAAACAGGTAAGAAATTCACTCCTCCTATGTAAAATTTGCCCTTGTTTTTGCCTAACAAAGCATATCATTTAGCTTTTTGATTAATTGACATTTGAATTTTTTGGCTAGAGAGCACAGAGAAGCAATTCAAATATGAGTCACATTCATACAAGAAGCAGTTTCTTCCAGTCTCTGCAGGCTGCTATTGCAGTGCCCCAAGGGGAAGAAATCCAACTCATTGCTGCTGATGATTAGATAACCCAGATAGAGAAAAGGTCCTCAGGATAATTGAAAATAGGAAAATGTATAAATCCACCACGTAACAGAAGGCACATTAGCTAGACATTGGAGAAGATAGACTGCCCCGGGATACAGAAAAGGAAGGAGATGCTGTTTCAAGTGATTATACCCAGAGATCCCATCATGCATAACTGGAACCGCTTGGGGAGAGAACTGGCCATGAATTTCGTGATGAAATGGATTCCACATGTATTTGGCAATAACCCTGGCTTGGATTAAGCAATCCCAACTTGAATTGTTGAATATACTAGCAGTAAGGAGAAATCCAGTCCACTCCTACCGATGGAAATTTGAATCTTTAGTTTTGCTTCTCTAAAGAAACTATACTTCTAAAGAAACGATATTTCTTTAGCTGTGGTAGGTGGAGGCAGCATATTTGTGGAATGCTGTGGGCTCTGACAGTGCATACACCTCTGTGAATGACAAATCTCACAGAAAGGCAGCTCCCCTGTGTGCCAGCAAGTCCGTGGAGACAAGGACCGCACTTATGTGATTGCTCTGGAAACATTTCTAGTGGAGCAAAGAATGATGCTTGAGAGGCCACAGCAAGGCTGGTGTAAAAGTGGTGCTGACCCACTCCCAGCCTGGCTGGCTGCTGTCACACAGAGGAAGCCAAATCCTGCCTCTCCGGCCAGTGCTGATGCAGAGATTTGTCTTCCCTGGAGCTGTTGCCCATCTTCTTTCGTAACCCACCATGGTGGAGCCGAGGAGCAGAACTGGCAGGCACAAAATGAGCTGAATCCTTGGCTTCGTTCTGCACATGGCTGCCTGTGAGCTGGAGGCCACTGTCGCATCTTGTGCGCTCTCTGTCCATGAACTACTCAGAACTGCAGCAGTCCATGAAGCTCCTGCAGCTTTGCTGCTGGATCACTAATGATAATAAGTAAACCACTGGGTGCAACTTAAATGACTACCGCCAGATCCATGAGAAGATGGCCAGTTGTACTCTCTAGTCCCTTCTCTCCTCAGGTGCTGATTCCCCTCATCACAGGGCAGCCCCTGCGCGACGAGAAGCTCCAGGAGGTTATGGAGGGGCTGTTCGCTTCCCTGAAGCAATTTGAGGAGAGGTTTCTGCAGGACAAGGCTTTTATCATTGGGAGTGAGATCTCTCTGGCAGATCTTGTGGCCATCGTGGAGCTGATGCAAGTGAGTGCTTGGCATGGGGTAAGAAAATCTCAGCACACGTGGGGTAAGAAAATCTCAGCGCCAGGGCAAACAGATGCTGCTGGGCAGGGAGGGGTGCAGCGTGTGGTGACACTTCTCTGGAAAGAGGAGGGAGTGAGGGCATATCTCAGCAGAGCTGGCCTAAAACAATGAGGAGAACATGGGAGTGGGTTCAGAAAACCAGTTTTAAAAAGAAAAAAGCTGGCTGCAACAGATTTCTCTTGTTTCTCTTCTCTAACAGCAGCCCAGAAGTGATTCTTTCTCCCAGTTCCGTATTGCAGAGACTGAAAAATAGCAGTTCAGCTTCTCTGCAGCATTGTGTGCCTGAGAGTGGCACAGGCAGAAAGCAGAAGGGGGGTAGATTATGTTAACTAAGACATCAGTTCAATTAAACGTTTAGTGTTTTGTGCTGTGGTTTTGCTATATAATATATTAATAGCATTTCATACTGTGGATTGTGCAGTTATCCCTGGAACTGTCAGGCCACCACGTCTTCAATGCTGTAGCTGAAAATCACTCACACTAAGTGGTCATCATCTCTGCTGCTCAGAATAGCTGTTCCGGCACTCAGGAACTGACTTGTAAATGCCCTTTAAAATATTGGCTGTGCCCTCCCAGATGGATACACCTGACCAGAGGACATTTCCCTCCTTCCTAGTGCTCCTCTTTGCGCTCTTCTTCATTTTTTTTTCTCCTGCCTGTACTTGCCGATGCACTTTTGGTACCCACTGTCTTGGTGAAGAAGTGCCTGCCCAATACCTCACTGTTCCTCTCTCCCCTTTCTGCAGCCTGTCGGAGTTGGTTGCGACATCTTTGAGGACAGACCCAGGCTGATGGAGTGGCGCAGGCGGGTGGAGGATGCTGTGGGGAAAGAGCTTTTCTTCCAAGCCCACGAGATGCTCCTCAATATCAAAGAACTGAGCAACATTCAGATCGATCCACAGCTGAAAGAGCATCTAACACCTGTACTGATGAAGATGTTGAAATGAATTAACCTATCTTAACGATTTTTTCCTGCCCTTTGTTTTTTAACTTCTTTGACCTCTAATTCTACATGCAACTGGAAAAAGCACCATAATTCTAACACAGAAATTGCAGGGTGTCTCTCCCCTCCCCAAACTTTTCCTTTGTCTCTGGAGGTGGAAGCTGGGGAAGTTTTAAGATGTGAAACACTAAATTTATACAACAGGCTGAGGCCCTACGCGTCATTTAACATGTGCATCCGGGTCATTTTGGTTTTTTTATTTCAGTGTCAGTCTTCTCAGAGGTGATGGAGATGTGAACAGTATTTCTTGACAAAGTTTGAGCCAGCCTGCAAACTGGAATCATTAGAGAACTGTGCAGGATGAGGATTGTTGTTTTTATGTGGTTTTAACATTTGCGGCTCCTTCTCAAGTGGCAAGCACTGCAAAGCATGCCCGATCCTCACCTTCCATGAGGATCTGTGCGTGTGTCTGCACAGACCAGTACAGAGCAAACTACAGGCAGCCACAATAGTGAAAAAAGTCATGGAATTTTTTTTTTAGTTTCTTATTGCTGAGGCATCTTGCTTGGCTGCTCCTGTACATTTGTCGCTTCTTCTATTTACCTTTAGGTTCCTGTGAGAAGTTTCTTCATATTCATCTACAATGGTGAATCTTCATAATTCTTCAGGTTAATCACTACTCTTCATTTTTGAAAGCCCGTGTTTCGGTGGTGCTCGGTTTGCCAGTACACATGTGGCAGCAGCTGTTCTTGGAGATGTGTGTAGTAAAGGCCAAGCCACTTAAAAAAGCTGAGGGTGGCCACAGCCTTCAAATAATTGCCTATCTAAAATACTCTGTTGATATTATATAGGGAATACACTGAAAGAATGCCTTCACAGTGATCGACTGAAGGTGAATATAATAGCAAAGGAATTGGTTTTTTCTGTCGTAATATTGTAAAAGCAATCCACATTTCTAGTAGAAAATGCAGAGGGGCAATAAATCTAGACATGACCTTCTGAGACTGTTTTGGATGGAAGTTCACCAAGGAAGTCAACCTGTGCAGCTGAAGTAATAGGAGAGATTTTGTGGCGTTGAGCGACAAACGCAGCACAAGGGCAGAGTGTTGCTTTGGAGCTTTGGGGCTCTTTTTCTTGGCTGTGTTTACTTCTGGTTAGCTGTAGCTCAAATACAAAACTCTTTTGTACTGCAGCATGATTTATGAGGTAAAACTAATAGAATCCAACTATTTCAAGTTTCTTCAGTTGAAAAAAGCAGATCATAAAGGATGCAGAAACTGGTGGAATATAAATCTCTACATATTTCCATTCATGAGTAGTTCTTGCCCTTGAACATTACCCTGAAATCCTTGCCCAAGAACTTTTCCTGTAAGGAATAAGACGAAATGTGTAAATAATTCAGGAATTGCTTCTCTCGCTAATCAAATAGCTTCTCTTCTTTCCAGTACTACTATGTCTTGGCTAGTGACATTGCTGCTGGTAAGTTTTATAAAACCTGACGCCTTCTGGTGATGTTTTTCACCAAGGTTTCAGTCCTAGATGATACTGATTCAGTCCAGAGCCTAGAGAGATCTTTAAATTCTCTGTCTGGAAAGAGAACTCCATCATATACTTCATCTTGCATTCGCAGGAAGTTTTGGGGTTGGATTATGTTCTCTTGTCTTTATAGAGACCTGACTGAAGGTGCCCTCTTTTCATGAACCAAAAATATTAGAAACAGACACACATCTATTCCTACCTTTTCTTCCCAAACAATATGTTTTTATTCATGTCTTATTCACAAAGTAGTGTCTACAACTGAGTTAAATTTCATATGGGAAGTGGCTGATTTTTTTTCTGATAATTTTGAGAGTGGAATTGCTAAGTGGATGATGACATGTGCAAACGTCTGCAGGAGGGAAAAAATTACCATGGTTTTCCAAAGGCTGAGCATGTCTGAGATGATGTGCTGCTGTGCTGTCCTCTCTTGATTGTATATTTATCCCCCTACAAGCATTTTTATTGCCCACTCCAAGACAGAAACAATAAAACAAATGTCTTTAGTTTAACAGAAACTCTGGGACGCCATGAACAAGCTGTCATTCACATGGTGAACTATGAAGAGTGAAGGACAATGCAAAATTAAAGGTGTTTGTGACAGCCCCATGTCCTGTTGTAATTGCTGACATCTGACACTTGAATCTTCTCTTTTCCTTTTGGAGACCCTCTGATATGCTGGTTTCTTGCCATGTGGGGTGTTTTTTTGGCCTTGGAATTAGAAGAGATTTTTAGTATTTGAAGGAATGAGAAAGAAGTAGAAAAATGGATCCTAAATGGCATCTTCCCTGGAGACAAGGAGTCCCAGCAATCAGGCCGTGGTGGGCTTGCACCCGGGGTTTGCGAGGTGACTGAATACTCCCACTGCCTTTGTTTTGGTGACAGACTCAGGATCATCTCCTGTGTTTACAAGATTATATCTTTCTGTACATTTACCTTAGAATCTAACAGCCTCTCTCTTCACAATCACTCTCCCAGAAATCTGTTTCCAGCCTCAATGCTGGCTGGTTTATGCCCACTGCTCCTTGAGCCAGTATTGTCTTCAGCAGCAGCAGTGAAGGGCAAGCAATTCCCCCAGAAAAAAAAAAAAAAAAAAAAAGAGCAATTCCGTTGTTTTTCATTAGGATTGTCTCAAACTGTGGAAAACCAAAAAGTCACATTATGCAGGGACAATTTTCACAACACTGCTGTGCCTTAAACAAGATGACGTTCTAATTTAGCTGGTTTATAACCTTTTGCTGTAAACGAGCACATGTAACCCTCACTAGACAGTAGCTCAGCTTCTGGGAAACCTCTGATCTCTAGATTAGATTGTCCCTGTGAGGCAGCCTGCCAGGGTCACTTTTATCAACTTCGGAGCTCAAAATCCGCATTGCAGAAGCTACTTTGGTAATTATATATGTTGGATGAAACAATAAACCTCTCTGCTTGCCTTTTAATTTCTTGTAGTGCTGGTTGCTCTGAGAAATCACTGGTCTTCCATTTTTAACCTTCCCAGCACAGACAGGTACAGAGGGGTCCATGGTGGTGACCAGAAATGACTTCCCACCAGCAGTAAGGACCATCACAAAACTCATCTTGTAAGGAGCCATTGAAGGACGAATGTTTTTGTTTAGTTTTGGGTTTTGTTTGTTTTTTTTTTTACAACTGATCGGGCATCTCACCCCAGTGGGGGGAGGACTGAGAGGCATCTGACTATGAATCTTTAATGTAAAACAAAGTCTCTTTGAACTAATCCTGGAATGCACACTGATTCCTGTATTTAAAAAGTTAAACTAGGGGGAAGGGTAGCCAAAGAGCCAGGAATCCATATTTTAAATAAATCAATAAGGGGAGGGGGTTGTTAGGATTAGATGAATGAGATAGGTAAACTGAGGCAAGCATCGAGTAGTCTGTAAACCCTGCAGTACCAACCAATGGGGAACAGGGAACGGAATTTGCAGCTGGGATTTGAGTGATATAAGCAGGGGCTTTTTACCCTATTCCGTGTGCTTACCATTAGGTAGGACACTCGTTTTTGCAAAATCGTTAATAAAATATGCTTTGCTGAGATATCCTGCCTGAGCCTATTATACTGGCAAGATGATTGTTTCCTACAATCTTACCCTTCCGCCAGCGAGATGTGATTTTTTGCTCTCACACGCTAATACATATCCCAGCGATACATAAGGTAAAAAGCAGAAAGCCGAAAGCCAGCTGATGCGATTGGGTAAAACAAAAAATTCTTCACGGAAAGGGCTGTCAGGCGTTGGAACAGGCTGCCCAGGGCAGTGGTGGCGTCGCCATCCCTGGAGGCGTTTAAAAGACGTTTAGACGAGGTTCTCAGGGACATGGTTTAGCGCTAGAGTTAGGGTAGGTTATGATCCTGAGGGTCTCTTCCAACTGAAATGATTCTATGATTCCGTAAGAGAAAAGCCAAAGCCCTGCCTGGGGCTGGCACAGGGCGAGGGGCGGGCAGGGCAAGGTCCCCACCGCGCTGGGAGCTGCGGGGACGGTGCCAGACCCGCCTGCAGCTCCCGCCGCCCTGGGGCTGCGCCGCGCCGGCCGCTCGGGGCGGAGCGACGGCCGGGCCCCGCGGTGCGCGGCGAGCTGAGCGGGCAGGCCGCGGCCGCCATGCCGTTCCTGGAGCTGGACACCAGCCTGCCCGCCAACCGGCTGCCGCCCGGGCTGGCTCAGGAGCTCTGCGCCGCCGGCGCCGAAATCTTGGGCAAACCGGCGGAGGTGAGCGCGGGGCCGGGGCGGCGGGGCGGGGCGGCGGGTGGCGGTGTCAGTGCTCACGGTGTCTGTGCCGCAGCGGGTGAACGTGACGGTGCGGAGCGGGCTGCCCATGGTGTTGTCGGGCTCGGCCGAGCCCTGCGCCCAGCTGCTGGTGTCCTCCGTCGGCGTGGTGGGCTCGGCGGAGCAGAACCGGCAGCACAGCGCCCGCCTCTTCGACTTCCTGACGGCGCAGCTGGGCCTCGGCCCCGAGCGGTGAGTGCGGCCCGGCCCGGGGGCTCCGCCGCGGCTCCGGGACGGGCTCGGACACCGCGTCTGCTCCTCGGGGCGGGGAGGGGGGCACCTGTCAGGGTTCTGCGGTGTGTGCAACACGGCAAACAAAAGTACAGGTGGTCCAAGTGATGGTGATGATGAGTTAAGGTCTAATAAAGATCCCAGACTCGATTGCAAGCAGTAAATGCTCTTGGATGCTGCATCCCAGACGCCCAGTTAGGTCCAGATAAAACCGTGGACTGGTTCACACTTGTTGAGCCATCTGGGAAATATCGTTCTCTGAAGATGAGTAGTTCTAGTTGGTGTAATTGGTGCAAAGAGTTTCGCAGTGGGGTCGCCATGCCAAGTGCTGGAGCAAGGCTGTTCCTGAAGGTAAGCCGTGTCCCTCTCTGCCCCCCTTTCCCGTCTCCCCAGGGAGAATAACAGCATTTCCGTGCTCTCAGGGTAAATACCTGACAAGATTATGAGCTGCTTGGGTCCTTCTGAAATGGATGAGTATCTGCCATAAACAGTGCTGAAATTCAGTCTGCTTCGTGGTTTGTGCGGATGAAGCCTGGCACCTGTTTGTGCCCTGCCCGTACACAGCTCATCTTTGCCTCTGTCAAATTAACACCGTGAAGTGTGAGCCCGCAAGAGCTCAGTGTAGATTTTCTATCGTGTTGCAAATTGGGCAGGGATAATATTTAATCATAAAATAATGTTTCCTGTCCACTCTATTTTTGCTCTTATACCCAAAAAGGATTGTCATCCGCTTTTTCCCACTGGAGCCCTGGCAGATCGGCAAGAACAGAACAGTCATGACATTCCTGTGATCCCTCAAGCCGCCTGTTGAAACAAAGCAATGGTGAAGACAACCCAGAGATGACCGGTTCCGTCTACTTGTTTCCTGTTGTGATCAAATCTGTGTAGCTCCGCACCTTCACCTGTGTGATTCACACAAAGCTGAACAGTGGGGCAACCAGCTGTATTGGTTTTACTAAAATAGTTCAAGGTTTTTGTCTCAAGCCTCTCTCGTAGCCCAAAAGCTCTCCCCATGCCTGTGGCTAAGCTGTTGCAGTCTGGTGATGTCCATATGTGGGCCTATAAAAAGCTCTGTTGTAACAGCTGAAAGTATAATTCCAGAACACGTTTGGCTTTATCGAGGACCAGAGAGGTTCCTGGGATCATCCAGATGTCCTCATACTTTGCAAGGCAGAAGGATCCTTCTTTCTGTTTCTCTGTGGCAGCAGAAGAGTCCCAGGCTGGCTGACACCTGGGAGTCAAATTCTTCTCTTTTCAGGCTCCCCAAAAGCCCTTTGTGGAAAGAGGGGTGGTTATTGGAAGTTAGTGCATTTATATAGTTTTTTGTTTAGGGCTTGTGTCAGATCTCGTGCTCTTGTGCTTTACCATTGCTGCTTCTGGTGGCTGCTCCTACAAAATGTTATTTGTCCACCACATTTTCACAGCTGAATGTTTGTGTGCTGATGGCAGCATGTAGAGGAGGGAGTCACCTGTAGAGAATTGCACTGTGCCACAGGAAAATATTTGGAAGGTTCTGCTGCTGCCAGCTTTAATTCCTGTTATTCACCCAGTTGTTCAAAATACTTTTCTTCAGTCTGTTTTTACAGGGAGTTTCAGGACTATACGGCATCTCACTGTGCTCTGTGGCTGGTGTTTTCAGCTCGCTGTCCCCATGGGGAAGTGTTTTGGGTTTTTAGGACCCATATGCTCCCTGACTTTGTAACTGGAATACAGATGGCATTTTATTAAAACAAAAGCATGGTACTTTTAATTTTGTTATCTCTGCCTTACACAGATAATCAACATTTATCAGTTTCCACTTTGTGACTTGGTCAGGTCCAGGTCGCAGACAGGGAGCTCAGGAATTGAGAACGTGCCCCTGGGACATGGCGTCCATGGGAACGCAAGGCTGTGCTCCTTTGACATTCTGACTGGAGTTCTGTTTGTTTATGAGTTGAGGTTTCAAGATAGTTGAAAATGTTCCTTCTAATTGCCATTCGATGTTGGTTGCTCCTTATGCATAACAAACACAAATTTGAGTATCAGGCTAGCAAGGCTACACCTTATCTTGTTAATAAAATTTATGAAATCCTCGTTTGGTGTCAGTTTATTGACTTAGAGCATTGGGGTTTTGTAGGTCTTAGCACCTGGAGGCAGGTCTCATGGCTGCCCAGGGCTGTGCACTTTCTCAGGAGGTCTCTTCAACTAAAACAAGATATCTGAATAAAAGGGGTCCTCAGTGTGACTTTTCCACCTTTTTCCATGTTGTGTCTGCGTTTGGGCGTTCTCTGATAAAACCTCCTAGAATAATGCAAAATCATAGCAAAAGTCAAGGACCATCTTGAGAATTTTATGGTTCATGGACTCTGAGTTTTTCTTACAAAAGCAGTTAAAATATTAATCACAGGGTCATTTGGTTATGAAGTGTTTGTGCCTTGGTCTGAGCCAATTGATACTGTTTTGGTGCTGGTGTCTGCACAGAATAAGATTCTGGGAGTTGTAAGAGCTAGTGACTGTTTTCCTTCATAAACTGCTGCTGCTGAATGTACTTTTTATATTTGTGCTGATCTGAAGAGATGGGCTCTTTTTCTTCCACTAAGCTAATGTTAGAGCAGGTTTGTACAATATGTTAGGGCTTGAGAAAGACACCCTGCAAAGGGGCTGTGCAGCCCCCTGAAACCCATTCTGGAGCACAAACACAGGAATCAATACGAGCAGGAAACATGTTCTCACATCTCTTGCTTATGCGTCCTACTTGGAGAAACTCAGATATTTCCCCCTGGTCTAGGGCTCGGCAATAATGTTATAAAATCCTTGAATGCTGTGTGCAGATTGTCCCTCTTCCGTGGATGGAGCCTGCCTGACATCTGGATTTAATATCTCCTAGCCATGGTAGATCTTTTTACCATCATACTGACTGTAACTTCCCAGGTTTAACTGCCTAAGGTTGACTAATACTTCTGCTCCCAGAAATGGCCTCTGTCGGTTTGTTTGAGAACTCTGTGTAGGCATGTTTGCAAATTCAAAGGTAACAACCAGATTCTGAACACGGTGTAACCATTTCCTAGCTTCAAACCTTTGAAGTGGGGACAATCTTGCTGTGTGTTCACCCAAGAGAGGACCAGTGAGGCCCTGAGCACGCTGAAGGGCACTACTGACAGGAGAGTGTTATAGAGTCACGATGGCTTTGGAAGTTGTCCTCCAAGCACAACAGTGTGATGCTGCTGTTCATGGCAACCCTGTTCTTGGTTTGTCATGATGGAAAGATGGGCATTATTTTCTCCTACAAATGGGACCCCAGAGTTCGTACATTCAGGAGCAAGAGGACCCTTCCTTATGATGCTAAATGCTGATTTAGTTAAATACTTGAGCACAAGCTTACGTTCATCATTGTGATGGGACCGTTGTAACAAGAGGTGGATTGAATATGTGGCAATATCCTGCAACTGCTGCAAGGCCAGGCGTGCCCTGTCAGTCCTGTCTGCTCAGCGCCTTCCTGACATGGCGCCTGCACCGAGAGGGCTGGCACAGCGCTGCAGATGGCACGTCTTTTCTTCAAGACTTGCTGCAATATGACCTTACATTTAAACACAATCATTTCCACCGGGATCTGCCGCAATCGGCCTGAGTCGCTGCCTCACGCTGTCCTGCTGCCACCACACAGAAACACCTCCCCCCAACACGGGCATAAAAGCACGTTCCCCTCTCCATCTACCACCACGGCAAGTTTGAGGCAAAACCAGTAATTCTGGCATGATTTCCAAACCCATTGGGAAAGGTATCTGAAGTTTATTTCAGCTTTGGCACGCACAGCCCACACGACGGCTCTTCTCAGCCCCAACTGCGCCCCCTCCCGCCCTTCCTCGCCACCCTCTCTCCAGCTCTCCGATTGGCTGATTAAGGAATGGCTGCTCGGCCAATGAGCAGCCCGTTTGTTGGCGCGCTGGGTTCGGGGGTTCGGCGGAGGGCGCTGATCCCGCCGGGGCGGCCGCGGCTGTGGGGAGTCGCCGCTCGCCTGAGGGAGCCGCTCCGGGTGCCGCTCTGGGAGCCCCGCGGCGGCCGCGCCCCGCCGGCCCGGAGCAGCGCCGGCATCCCGGGGGCGGCCCTGCGAGGTGAGTGTCCCGTGCGCCCCCGTGGAGGGGCCGGCAGGCTGCCGGGGCCGTGGCCGTGCGCGGCCCGCCGGTGAGGGCTGCGGGAGCCCGGCCTGACGCGGCGGGGCCTCGCCCGCTGCCCTCCGCGGAAACCCTGGCGGAGGCAAGCCGGGCTCCCTCTTTCCCTTTGTGTGAGGGGTGTCCCCGCGCCCCTTTGCGGAAAGTGACTGTGCCTCGGTAAAAGCAGCTTTTGCTAAAATGCGGCGGAGAGAGATCTTTTAAATGTTAAAACCAAACAAAAATCAAGTGTTCTTTTTTTAAACAAGTGTGTATTTGCGGTGTATGGATCCCAGGTGTGGCAACAGCAAAAGCCGGGGCGCCCAGGTCACTCCCTTTGTTTCTTATTTTGAAGCTGAGATTCACACAAGCTCTGGGAACAAGAGCTGACATTTGAAATTTTTACCGAAGTTTTAAACTACTAAGGTAAAAGGAGAGAAGATTTTGAAGGCAAAAGACTTTAAAGAGGTATTATTGCTTTTTGAGGATGTGCTCACCTGTCAGAGCCACAGATTTATAGCTGAGACACTCTTGTGACTGAACAATTTCCAACTGGTTTGTAATACTTTTATTATAAAGACTAGTTATTTTTTCCCCAGCTAATTGATATAGCAGGGTCTCATTAAAAGTGCCAGTAATGACATACTAAATTCCTACATGTTACAACACTGTTGTATCTCAGTCCACAGTTTGGTTTGCAACCATCAACAGTGCCTGGTTTGCAAAAATGAAACTCCCCACCTGGCCAACCCACCAATATAAAAGCTGTGCAGAGGCCATATCTTTACCCTGTTTTTCGAAAGCATTACAGTGTTCTGTGCAGTTAGGCTCTGTCAGCTTCTGATCTACAGAGAATAGAGGGGCTAAATATTTGCTGTATATTTTCTCTATAAATAAAAAGTAGAGTTAAAATTGTTTCCCCACTGTTTCTGTAGTTGCAGTTTCATTGGCAGTCCAGCCATGGAAGGAAACTCTTGGCTGTAGTCTCCTGTTGAATTCCTCTACTGCCTTGAGCAAGGTTATGTGGGTCTGGCAGAAGACTTGAGCATATTTCTGAAGATAGGCAGATTTGTAAGTGAACACAAAAACATTCATTTTAAATATGTAATTAATTTGGGATCATACAGCCTTATTTTGATGTCAAAAGCATCTGCACTTTCTGTCAAAACCTGTGGCATTCAGTATTTCTGAGAGAGAACCTTTAATTTCTCTGCATGTATTTTCTCCATATACAAAGCATACAAGGAAGCCTTGTCTTGAAAGAGATTTGAGATTTTATTGATGTTTATTTAGTGAGTTAAAGAGAAAAATGCTTTGTTGCTGTGCATTTGTCAGTCTGATTTAGCTGCAAGTGAGGAAAGTACATGGTGCATAGGCAAGCAAAAGATCATTGCTGAATGAATGAAATTCATGTCAAAGCATTATTTTCTCTACATGCAGAAGTAATCAGGAGGATGTATGAGTTAATTCAGCTAACTCCCACTGCTTCCTGCTGTGGTTAATTCTGGACTTACTGTTCTATTAATGTGGTCTCCAATATTAAGGACTGGGTTTAGCCTGTCTTGCATGTGTCATCTTTTTGTCTGAGCTGATGGGAAGGTTTTATCATGTAGCAGTGAAGTGTTTCTAAAAAAGCAGCAGGGAAGTCTTTTTTCCCCGCCCCCCCCCCCCCTTTACTAACATAATATTTCAGGCAGTTAATAGAATATAAATTATGGGTTTAATTGAGGAAAAATGACTTACAGATTATAAATATGGATTTGCCCCTTTAAACTTTTTGTCAGTGGTAAAAAGACTGGAAATATTAGTATCCTCCCTTCAGAATGAAGAAATACTAGCTAGGAAAAGTTTGGTTTCTTTTGTTTGGATAAATCTACTAGATCTGAGTGCATATGCAGTCGCTATAAGTTGTTTTTCCCTTAGAGATGGTCTGTAGAAGTTGGTAATTAAATATTATACAGTAGCTGAATAACCTTATAGCTGTAACTACATTGCCAGTATTTCCAGTCCCTCCTCGCCACCAGGACTAGATTCTTGAAAGCCATCCTGAAGTAATGAATGTGCTTAACCTTGTATTTTATTCTCTGCCTCTGGTTAAAATTCACTTGAATGTTATCATTCCTATGTGGTACAGCAGTTTATGTCTTCGCATGGGCTTGCGGTGACATAGGACAGTTAATTGGTTATTGATTAAAGTATCTCCAGCCTGTCTTTTACTTCTGAATGCTTTCTTTATGGACAGAATAAATATTCTAATCCTATTTGCTTTCCAGACCTGTTTGTGTTAGGCCCTTCCTCCTAATCCTGGAGAAAGAAGGTGTGAATATCTGTGAACATGGTAAGGGCTTATTGAGATGGTTTTTGAGGTGCTTTGGTAGAAATAAAATAGAAAATTTTCTCTCCACAGGACTAAGAATAAATTTGCATAATGAGAACATTGTTTTCAGAGTGATTGTAGTTACTGGTGAATAAGAATTTGAAAAAAATCACTGTAATTCACATGTCCGTTCTAGGGAAAATGTTTCTTGTGAGACACTTGAAATTTTGTTTTATCAGCCACTTTGGGGGGGGGGATTGTTTTGACTTATTATTATTTGCAAATAGTGATAACTATATTCACTGCAGCTCTTGTAACTTTACGTAGTTCGTTTACCAAGTAAAGTAAAAAAATGAGAAAAATCCAGTTTGCAAGGGAAACTGGGACATGTGTAGATGTAACATTTGTCGCATCTCAACTATTGTTCTAGATTCGAATTGCAGCCTTGAACGCGAGCTCCACAATTGAGGATGACTACGAAGGGACCTTCAAAAGCCATAAGACACAGACAAAGGAAGCTCAAGTAAGTAAACCCACAGTTTCCTTAACGGGAGTTTTGTCTCAATGGGAGTTTTGTCCTCTCTTGTTGCAGCAATTGTTTAACCATAATGTTTTGTTTTTAAGAAAGTTGTGTTACTATCTTCCCTCTTGAATCCTCCTTTAGCAAGCTAAAACTTCACTTAAATTAGTTATATCAGGTCAGTGAGGCTAATGTTCTGCTATACACTCTGGATGTGGACTCGTATACAGCAGAAAGTATTAAAAGTATGAAACCACTGATATTTGCAATAAATGTAAATATGAGGTTATATTTAATAAAGTTGCCCTATGAAATGGGTTCTGATTTTTTTAAACCACAGGAAGCTGAAGCTTTTGCATTGTACCACAAAGCTTTGGACCTTCAGAAACATGATCGATTTGAAGAGTCTGCTAAAGCTTATCATGAGCTGCTCGAGATTCGTCTTCTGCGAGAGGTCAGTGACCTTTAGAGAATGGAACTCCACAAACTATTTTTATATTTTGTGTTACTTAATTTCTTACTGGCTAATTAGAAGTGTCAGCATTATCAATTGGCAAGTTGTTTGCTGCTTTTTTATTTGTCTGATTCCTAATGCCTGTGTTGCATTTGTTTTATCATTTCTAGGCAGTTCTTTCTGGCGATGAGAAAGAAGGGCTGAAACATCCAGGCCTGATGTTAAAGTATTCCACCTATAAAAACCTAGCACAGTTAGCAGCACAACGGGATGACTTAGAGACAGCCATGGAATTTTATTTGGAGGTACAGTACAGTTGAAATAAAACACAAGAGCCTCAATATTTGCAAAAACTTGCTAAAATGGAGGTGTGTACCTTTCAGCATAGATTTGTATGCATGTCTGAATTCTGTATACTCTCTGCTGTATTTTGTGATATAACTGCTCCACCATTCAGTTCCCAAAACAATGGTGTCTCTGTTGGAAACGTGCATGTCAGAAATGTGAATAATGTTGTTTGTTGTGCTTTCTAGGCTGTAATGCTGGACTCTACTGATGTCAGCCTGTGGTATAAAATTGGTCGTGTGGCAATAAAACTAATCCGCCTACCTTTGGCTCGTCATGCTTTTGAAGAAGGTCTCAGGTGTAATCCTGATCACTGGCCTTGCTTAGATAACCTTATCACGATCTTGTACACACTTGGTGACTACACAAGTAAGTACCGTACACAAAAAAAAAGTCTCAAGAAATATGTAATTTGACATATCAATAAAAATTGTAACAAGCAGTCATATAAGAGAAAGTGTATCTTGCATAAGAATTACCTTAGATATAATGGAGATTTTGACTTTATGATACAGATTCTTTTCTTGATAAAGCATGATCATTTCTATCAATTCTGGTTACCCTAAAAATAAATGCCTGTTGTCTCTTAGATCAGAGCCTCTGCAAGAAGCTTCCCTGTAGACTATTCTCTTGCCTTTCAGTGTATGTTGATTTTTGTCTTGTCATTTCCAGCTACATAGTTACAGGGTTTGAGTATAAAACTACAGTCTATTTATAGTTCATAGCTTAGTATGGTTAATTGTAGTTACAGCAGTTGATACAACTGACCCTAAGGCTTTATGTTTGAGCGATATCAGTAGATGAAGTGATTGAAATGAAGTTTAGGAAGCAAGTTGCAAGATGGCAGGAGTGCTGAATCTGATCCCTTGTCTTTTCCCACTGGAATGGGCCTAATTTTCTTCACGTTACTGCCCATGTGAGCAACAACCTGGTGGGTTCATTGCGTGTTACACTAATGGAATGTGCAGTTAAGACATTTGATAACACGGAAATGGTAAATGATTGTGATTCTGCTTTATGATTCTAATTGCTTTTGTGCAGGAGTGGAGTCTTAAAGGTAAATAAAAGATGTACTGCAAACATTGTTTAAACAAAATTAATGGTATTATTTTTCTGGATACGATACTTGGAAGATATAATAGGTTATTTTAACCATATGCATGTAATTATTTGACATATTACAAAGCTATTGGTCTATGTAAATGTTATGCTTAGTTGGAATTCAGTGGTGTAAATGTGGGCCAGAAATGGGAGCTTTTGAATTAGCCAAAGCGGCAACTGACCATTCTATTTCTATTTCTCTGTCAGCATGTTTGTACTTTATCTGCAAAGCTCTGGAAAAAGACTGTCTGTATAGCAAAGGATTGGTTCTGAAGGAGAAGATCTTTGAGGAGCAGCCTTGCCTCCGGAAAGATTCCTTAAGGATGTTCCTCAAATGGTGAATGTCATCTTATAGTATAGATTGCTTTTGGGGAGTAAATTTTGGGTTTGGGGTAGTTCAGAAAAGCCGTTGAGATACAGTGTTTTAAGCTACAACAATATCTTGCTGACCTGTCTTCTGAATAATAAATCAATTTTAGATGTTGGTGCTGCTGTCAAAATGTTCTTCAGTAATTACCTTTGGAGAGAGGTAGAGGCAGAAAATCCATTTGCTGTTGCTGACTGATTTTCTTACCTAGATATCTTGTAATCCATATTCCTTTCATATATTCATTTATTTGCAGCTGATAGCTGCAGCATTTATTTTAGGAGTTTTCTTTTCCTCATTGGAAACAAAAAAATAAAAAAACCCAACCACACACTTTACCACTTTACCAAGCAGTTACAAATTTGGGACTTGATACGATATTCTCATATCAGTAGGTTTCAGGGAGTCCTCCTGATTCTTATTGACAAATGAGGACAATCAGAAAACTTTGTATGTTTCAGTAGTTCTAGAGACCCTGATTTATTAAGCTGCCCTAGGTATGGCTCTTAAAATGAGTTAGATGCTGAATTAAGCCAGGGTTTCTAGCCACTTATTTTATTTTTTTAATTTCTGGATTGTGATATCTCTGAAAGTGTGGATTATTCTTCCCTTTCAAAAATTAATTCGTAGACTCAGATAATAACAAGGCAATTTTCATCTCCAAATTTTATTGGTGATGACATGAATTCCTCAAAATAGCACTTTGGAATGAAAGGAATTTCTCAGCCGTACAATGTTTTTCTGAACCAAAACCTTCTGTCCAAGAAAGAGAACAAAACCTCCTGCTTTCCTTTCATTTCTCAGTGTCTGGAAAACAGAATAGGATCATCTCCCTTTATCTTTCAATTGTTAAGGTGGAACAAAGATGTTGGATGGTTTGTAAAATAATGCTCTTTGAATGCTTTTTTTAACACTGTTTATGTTAAGTTATAGGAAAATATCAAATGAATCTCCTCAGGCTTTTAGAAAAACAAAAAACCAACCAAACCCCCAAAACTTAAACTCATCTTCATTTCTTATTATTTCTTAGTGACATGTCTATCCATAATGTAAATGTGAGTGCAGCTGAAACAGGAAGAATCATAGATGAAGCCCTGGAGCTCCGTAAGAAAAGACAGGCTTTGCTAGTGCGTGACAGAGAGCCAGACCTCAAACTGGTCCAGCCAATTCCCTTTTTCACGTACGTCTTTATATTTCCTGTTTTGAAAAGGTTTCTCTGAAGCGATTTATGTTGACAACTGTGTTGCACTTTGTATTTCTTCAAAACACATTTTTTTTCATGTGAAAACAAACGAGACATCCAGGTCATTTTGGTCTGCTTACAATTTTAGCATAAACCCCATATCTATCAGTTTTCAACCTTTGCATTAAAACCAAAGAAAAGAACAAAACAAGAAAACAAAAACCTCACAAAGAATGATTTGGCAGCCATTCCAGCTGTATTATTGGATTTTTCATATATGATGTGTTTGTATAAGAACTTCAAAGTAAGTTTAGCTTTTTAAAAATGTGTTTTACTATTTGAGTAGTGGAAACTGGAAAATAAATTACAGTTCTTTATTTGCAGCAAGATCAGATACTAGTAGGTTATTGTATGTCTTTATTAAGGCATAAAGGATTGGTGTTTGGTTTGGGTTTTTTATTGCACTTATTTTTCTGTAATATTAATGGACTCTGCACATAGGTCCTGTTGCAGAGAAGTTGTTTCTACTTGTGGTTAAGGGTGAGATTTTTTTTATTGCCGATTGAATGCAGAATCTGAAAATGGTTCCTTGACACTACTTTTTAAGCGTTCAGTGTAGATTCATTTCCTCAGCACCCACTGTATAGACCTTTTTGTTAGAGACCTTTTTTGAAATGAGGCACAGTATTGCCTCCCAGTTCCTTCCTACTGCAAGCAGGTCACCAGTTTCCTCTGAAAACTTTTGCCTGCTGCCACGTTTTATTCTTGTGGGTTTTTTTTTTTTTTCCTGAGTTGTGTATTCTAGAAGGAAAAACTCCTAAGGACCTCTGTTCCAGGCCCGAAGTTGTCAGTGGTCCATATGACAGGAAATACAGAAAGATATTCTCCAGCTTTCCTAGTAGTGGCCCAGGTTTTGACACTCAGATGGGTATCCTCTCCCACTGAAAAGCTGCTCTTTTTACCTCTAAGCTGTTGGAGAAAATGTTGAATGCTCTTTGGTTTTAAAATATAATTTAGAAAATAATGTGACAAGAATTAAGGAAGCTGTGATGCCATTGTGTTTCCACATGCAGGTGGAAGTGCTTAGGAGAAGCTTTACTTGCCATGTATCACCACCTGACAACATGTGATCCTCCTCGGCCCAGTCTGGGAAAGAGAATCGATCTCTCAGAATACCGAGACCCAGTTCAGCACTTGATTCTTTCTCCCACCTCTACTCCTGTCAGTGTTATTCAGCCAACTCCTGTCAGCACCAACCCAGTGGTGACAATGCCAGATCCTGTATTACCTTATACTCCGACAACACCCAACTTTCCAAGTCACGGTCAGAATTCATTGGAACCAGGAGCTGCTGTAGGTGAGCAAGGTACTTCAGTCTAAGACTAAAGATATTTTTCCTACTTACCTGGGTATTAAAAGCACTGCAGAATTCATTGGGAAATGCTGTCTTCAAAGTGCCTGTTGGTGGATCCAGAACCTTTTCAGCATATACATAACATCTGGTAGAAAAAGTGAAGTCGGGGTTTATAAAATTAAATTCTGTTAGCCATTCACATTGAAAAAGGAAGGCTACTTCAACTGCCTGGAAGTCATTGATTCCTGACTAAGACATAGGACCAGTGCTCAGGACAGTGGACTTACTTTCCTGTCTAGTGGAACTGAGAATCAGGTTGATTTGTTGTTTTCAATTGCTAATCCAGTGCAGGAGTATCGAACCTCTTCTGGTTTTATGCTGTTGATTCATATTTCCGTTTTTCAGTCTATAAGATCAGAAGAAGCATGACTCCATTCCAGCAGTGGTGCATGTCGAACTTCTAATGTTGTGAAGAGTCTTTATTCTTCTGCTCGTGTAACTTTAAGAATCCAAGAGAACCAAACTGTCAGCTATAGTTAATTGAAATCTGTAGCAAGAAGTTTGAATATTTTATACTGTAACTGTATATGTATTTACATATCTAAAACTGTCAAGGAGTTACCAGTATTTTGTTGATATTCATGGGAATTTACAGGTGTTGCTGGACTTCAAGGCAGACTCTTCTGATTCCCATTTCAGAAACTTACTGAAGGCTAAAATAATTAATAATGCAGAATTTTCGGGAAGTTCTTGCCTCAGACCAGCGTTTTTATGCAAAATGCCATGGCCAGTTTATATTAATTGATTTTAAAAAAATTTTTGGCACTATCTTCAGAAGGAAAAGAATGAATCTCAGGTGTTGCTCTAGAATAAAACAAAGTGTCAACCACAAATAACTTTTTAAAAATAAAAATTATCATCTACTTTTTGTTAGGCAGTTTAAGCTTTGGTGTTGTTGTGGTTTGTTCTTTTTTTTCATTCTGTTTTTAGGTGACATAGCTGCAGGTGATAAATCTAAGAAAGGGGTGAAACGAAGGAGAATTACAGAAGATAGTGGTGAAACAGCAAAAAGGAGATCTGCTAGAGTCCGGAACACCAAGTGTAAGAAAGAGGAGAAGGTTGACTTTCAAGAGCTGTTGGTCAAATTCCTTCCATCCAGGTGCGGTACAGCAGCAACTTTCCTTATGAGAATATCAAGAGCTAAGCAGAGGAATCTGTTTGAGGTTTTGTTTAATTGATATATCCCCAACCTTAAAACTACTAGACCCATATATTTTTTTGAAGCAGATGTAATTCATTGTCTTCTCATAAATTTACTGAAACTGTTTTTAGTGAAAATTGCTAAAAAACAATTTAAAAATAAGAATGCTTTTATTAATGTGGAACTGAATTAGAGGACAATGCAGATGTCAAATTGGAGAAGGTCAACAAACAAGGTAGTCTTGGTTTGGACAAAATTTGGGTTACAAAATTTCAGAACTGGATGTAAATCTCTGGATGTGCTTCAGTTAATGTACTTCTGCTGTTAAAATACGCACAACATGCTATGTTTAGGTTTCACTGACTAGTGATGATTTTGTTGATAATGTGGTGGTGTTTTTTTCCACACAGATTAAGGAAATTAGATCCAGAGGAGGAGGAGGACCCTTTCAATAACTATGAGGTGCAGTCCGAGATCAAAGAAGAGAATTTCCAGCACGTTGGACCACATCGAATGTCGTTTGATTCTACAACATTTATGGAATCTGGTAAGATATCATCAGAACTTCCACTGTTCCTCTGGTGTTTCTTCCATATTGTAAGCTTTATTTTCTGTGTTTTCCTATTTTTTACCTAGAAGACACAAAAGTATGCATGATTTTTAAAAGTATAATTTTATGGCATAGAAATATCTCATTTGGGAACAGGTGTGTGGTTTTTTTTTTTTAAAGTCTTGAGGACTACATAATTACTGTGTGCTAGAGCTCTGTTGTGTGGAGTTTCCCATTTGAACAGATTGGAATACAAGAACTTAATTGCGCCTGTATGCAGCGCGGGAGAACTGCTGCAGGATTAGTGCATAAAACACTGTTGAAACTTATTTGTAGTTTTGGTCTGCCTTGACCTTATACCTGAATGGCTTTGACTTTATCTGCCTTGTAGAAAAACAGGATGTTCATGAATTCCTGCTGGATAACCTGAACAATGGTGGGATCTTGGAGCTGATGATGAGATACCTAAAAGTCATCAGCCAAAAGTTCCTGGTGAAGTGGCCTCCTGGCTTGTGCGAGGTGGTCCTCAGTATCTACAACAGCTGGAGGAAGCACAGCAGCAGTCTTCCCAATCCCTTACTGAGGGACTCGAGTAATCAGCATATCAAGGTAATGAAAAACTTTTGCTTATATTTCTGTTTCTTTGCCACTGTGTTGCTCCCTGTGTGCCACAAGTACTGACTGAAATCCAGCAGTTCAATGCAGGTTTTCCTGAGCTCTGTCTGCAGAGCTGCTTGTCCAGCTGGTGCATCTTTCATAAAGTGCCCTCTCTGCAGCTCACGTAACTGTTCTTGAGCTCCTGAACATATCTGGGTGATGCTAAATGCAAGTGTACCCTATATATTTTTTTTTTTTCAGATCAACAGTGTTTTTCCTTTTTAGCAAATGAAAAATGAATTCTGAAAACTATGTTCAATTGACTTAGTTTACAAAACAAACAAACAAAAGTATCACTACGTAGCAGATGGTTTTTCTTTTTGTATTTCTGTATTCATATATACATACCCTTTTTTAAACAAATATAAATGTATTCCCTTTGTTCTCGTTATGAGTCACTGTCCTCGTGCTTGTCTATTTTTTTCATCCTTAAATTTATTTTATACTTCATTTGCAATGTATCCTGAGTGTAATAAATTTGGGTTTTGAAGATTGCGAGGGGCTATTCTGGTAATGTGTATGGGCTTTTGAACATTTGCACAAGCACCTGGTTTTTACAGCTGGACCTGTAGCCTTGTTTCCTATGAATTTAATCAGAATATAGTATGTTCTTCACTGCACAAAACTACCTGGCAGAGATCCATGGTGATTTTTAATATACTCCTGAGCTTTATCCAGCAAGCAGTAATAAGCTGGTAAGACTATAGTACATACTCGGTCTCATGGAAATAATTACTGAAAAAATGATAGGATGTTATACACTTTTTATTTCTCAAATATCAGTACTTTTACTATATTCTGGAAACATACTTTAAGCATGATTTAGCAAGTCAACATAATTTTATTTCAGCCAGATACAAAAATAAGGTTGTCACTTTTTTTGACATCAGGCAAAGCTGTTGTGACTACCTTCTTTCACGAGTGGGGATTTTTTTTTTTATCCTTCTTCTAAATATTGTTTTATGCCTGTTGATTTGTAAATGCTATTGTATACCTTTAAAGAGAGGAAGAAGTAGTTATAGCTTGGGAATAGAAATCCCTAGAGGACATGTTGAAGGTTTTCTTTGAAGTAAATTGCAAATTTAGTGGGTTTTTAAAAAATTCTTTTAATGTATTTCTTCCTTTTCGATACCTCCATACTTTTTGTGAAGGATATGATGTTGATGAGCCTTTCTTGCATGGAACTGCAATTAGATCAGTGGCTCCTGACGAAAGGGAAGAGCTCTACAGGTGAGAACTGGATGTTACTTTCTTCAGACTGTAAAAACACTCAAGGTTTATGAAGAAGTGTTTCCAGGAATTCATTGGATCTTGGAGCTATTTTTTCTTAATGAATATTATTCAGATCTGCATTTTATTGGTCTATCAGTTGTTTGCCTTAAAGTAGATCAGGACTTTAAAAATACTAGTATGTAGGACTCTTTTCTTGGGTGCTAGTAACTTGATGATAAAATACAATTAATTGATTTGCAGTTTCTCCACGAAATTGCCCTGCTGCCTCTGTGAATGGGAAGTTTGGTCCTGACTTCCCAGGAACTCATTTCTTGGGAGACCTGTTGCAGCTGTCGTTTGCATCCTCACAGCGAGATTTATTTGAGGAAGGCTGGATGGAGTTTGTCACTCGGGTGTATTGGCTGAAAGCTCGCTTTCTAGCGCTGCAGGTTTGTTTTGCTTTTGACTTAACAAATAAAACTTTTCCCAGATTAAAATCAACGTTGTTCAGAGATGCTGCAGCTGATTTGGGAATGTCAGCTCACTTACGTGTGCAGATAAAATGAGCTCAGAACATAGTGATTGCGTTTTATTTTTTGAATAATTAACTATGCCTAAGGGTAGAGGTGGAAATTAAGTAGGAGGTCTCACATGCTAAGCTAATATTCAGATATGGTTAATATGTAAGTCTCTGTTTAAATTGTGTTCTGCTTAAAATATATTTGGACCAAAGTTATTTGAAGTAGTAATGTGTAGCTGCAAAACATGGACTTTTTGAGACCTGTGCTAGTGGATACTATTGAAGTCCCAGACAGTCCAAAATGCAGCTTTCAGCTGAAGCAAACTGTATGTTTAATTACTCTCCTCTCTGCGTTTTCAAGGTAACACGATTCTTCTTTTGGAGAAGTTTAATTTAATATGCAGATTTTGACGCAGAGGGCTTTAGACCTATCACTAAGGGAATAATTTGAAAGAAATATTATTTGATCCCAGTCTTTTTTTTTTTTTCTCCAAGCATTGCTTCCTCAGGACATCAAAGAGTTTGTGCATCAATGATGTTTAAGTCAATTGTCAACTAATGATGTGAGTCAGTTGTGAACTATCTAACCAGTTTCTCCATTTTAGTTTTTGCATCTAAGGATTCCTTTCCAATAAACTTACTTGATGAAAAATGAGAATTCCTCTATGGCTACTGCCATCTCCAGCTGTACAGAATTCTGTTTTGTCTGCACAGCTTGCATTTCTCTCCTGGCCATTCAACTTCAGTATCTACTTCAGCTGGGCAGAACAAGTAGAATGCATTCACTTTGCAGAATATAAGAATGTTTCTTGACTCAGTGTTTTTATTTGCACAAATGGAAGAGTTATTTCTACTGTTTTACTCTTCCGTTTTTATAAGGAAAGAGATTTTAGCAATCCAATTTAATCTTTCAAATTTATGCAAGCTGAATTCTATTTCTCTGATTTGTTTTACCTGTTATTAAAGTCACTGGCAAGATATACTGCCTTTTGTTTTTTCCTTTTTTTGTTGTTTTTAATTGGAGAGTGTCAATTTGATTTATTTTTTATTTGGGAGGATGTACAGTAATCATACTGGCAGCGCTTGTACTGAATTTAAACTTTTTCTACATGCTTTAAAAACTGTTGCCACAGGCAGAACTCTAGGGGTTTTTGTTTATTTGTTTTCTTCTGTACTGTTTCTGTAGGGAGACATGGAACAGGCACTCGAAAACTATGATATATGCACTGAAATGCTACAGAGCTCCAGTACAATGCAAGCTAAAGCTGGCAATGAAGGCAGCATTGTGATACGGTTACCTAATCTACATGTTGATTCTGTTGTTTCTTTAGAAGAGGTAAGTATTCATTCGCAGGTGTATTCTCCCTGCTCCATCCGTCCCGGTTTCAAGGTCATCTATAAATTATCTCTTTTGTGATGGAACTTTACCGTATCTGTCCTAGAATTTTTCTAAGAGTGAAAGGACAGGTTCATAGTTTAATGATGATGTCAAGGCCATCATCTTTTCAAAAAGACATCTTTTTGATCTGTTGGTCCTGTACAGATTAAGATTGCTTTTATGCAAAATAAAAATATTAGAGTATCTGCATGTAGAACAGTAGATTATTAGACTAGTGTCCTATTTTCTGTTCTTAAACATAAATTTCACCATTGCTTAAATGAGCTCTTTATTTCAGCAGTCTGTTTACCACATAACAGTTTGCATACAGTTTTCAACAAAGGGATTGCTGGGTGCTGTCTATTGCTGTTTTGGAGAGTGAACTCCAACACAGGAGATGCTGTCTTCACTTTGAAGTCCATCTGGTGGATGTGTTCTTGCAGTGTAGAAATGCGTGATTTTGGGATTTGAGGCAAAAAGGCTTAAAATTTTTGTAGTACTAAAGTAATATACTATATAATAATGAAAAATCTGTGGAACGGGTGAGGTGTTACATAGCAGGTGTTTCCTTCCTAGTCTGTATTCTTGGGTGTAGCTTTAGAGTTCACGCTAAGCTGTTAGGTGAAATGTCATTGGCAAATGCATGTGAAGACAAAATGAGAGTTGGATTGTGTCATCTGTGATGTTTGCAGATTGAAAAGAACCTAAAATCTCTGGAGAGATGCCAGTCTTTGGAAGAGATCCAGCGACTGCATGAGGCTGGGGATTATAATGCAGTCGTGCATCTGCTTCGTCCAACGTTATGCTTTAATGGTTATGGCAGAGTGAAACATCTGGAGTTTGTAACATCCATACCAGAGAGACCAGCACAGCTGCTTCTCCTACAGGTTTGTTTTGTTTCTTAAAATAACTGTTTTAGTAAGAGATTAAGACTTCTGAAAACAGGATGAAAGGCTTTCTACAGTGGGTGTTAATGGTTAATAAGTCTTACTACAAAGCAAAACGCGGAACCAAATCTAGAAATGGTGTGAGCAGTGTAGCTTTATCGACATCAACAGCAATATGCCGACTTTTGCTGACTGAGGATGTGGCTAAAGATACCAGGTGTCTGAGGCCTACCTGAAATGGCCAGAAAAATTATTAATTCAAATAAACCGAAATCATTTGCAGAGACATTCTGTGGATGGATTCATGCTGTCTGCATCTGCTCTGAATACTTCCTGCTTTTGCCGATATTGACTATATGGTGATTTTACAACCATTCTGAAACTTAAAAGTGATCTAGCATGTGAATGGTTTATGATCTAGTGTATCTGTCCTGCATGAATGAAAGGCTGTTGATAGATACATCCAGTATAATTGGTATAGATTTAGTCCATTTGACACCATGAAAATAAGTGTACAAATGAGCTCAGCTATTGGAACAATTTGAACCTATCAGTTCTCCAGGGAAAAAAAAAAAGTTGCACAAAAAAAGGCTGGTGCTCTTTTAACTGGCTTGAACCAGATCCTGCAGCCTCCATGCCATCTGGTGACCCAAACTTGGCAAAGTAGAAAGAAGCAGGAGAATGTTCCTATACTGCTAGCCTTATAGTTGCTTTTTTGTTATTTATGAAGTAATAAAATGGTAGCACAAGACCGTAAAGATCCAAATGCAGTTTCTGTGGGGCCTCTATTCAACTGCATATTGTTAGAATTTTAGATCTACAGTCATCCCTTTCCTCAGTATTTTTTCCCTTGCATCTCTTATAAAAGCGGAAAGATTCAGTGCATGATTTTTTTTGAAATTTAGATCCTACTTGTATATTTCTTGTGCAGGGCCCATGCACCTCCTACTGTTCTTTTTTAGTGTCATATTTACAGGTAGTCTGTTATCATTTCATTAAAGTAACTACATTAACCGTATATAGTATATTGCTTTGCCCTGCTGTGTATTCATGGTTTAAAATAAACCTTTCATCCTTACAATAGATTTTTTTGTATTTACATTCCCTAGGACTCCCTGCTCAAACTGAAAGATTACAAGCAATGCTTTGAATGCTCAGAAGTTGCCTTGAATGAAGCAATTCAGCAGATGATTAATATGACAGCAGCCTCTGCTAAAGAAGAGTGGGTTGCTACGGTAACACAACTGCTCACAGGAATAGATACTTCATTATCATCAGTCAGCAGCATCCTGAAAGACTCTTCTGTAACACCAAGCCTCATTCGATTAACAAACAACCTGATTCAGGTAACCTGTTCACTTACACTAGGAAAGAGCTGTTTTGTGCTCCAGACCTTCAGACGTGATACAGGTGCTGTGACTGAATTGCCACCCACTCGCAGTGACATTTTGGGGTACATTTTTGTTGAGGGAAGGTCAGGGGAAGATGAGCATTGCCTTCATGGTCTTCATTTTCATTTCAGTACATGAGAGACACTGAGAATACCTGTTGTAGAATCAGTAACAGCAGGTACCTTCAAACACCAAGCTGCCTAAAATAATGAAAGAATGGTAGTGAGCTAACGCAAGGAACAGCCCTATTTTATTATGCTGTTTGAAATGGTGCTAAAGCGAACACGGATTCAGCTGGCTGAGTGCACTTTGTAAGCTATGGCACTGATCTTGGCTGTGTATGCTTTGGGCTAGAAGACAAGATCCCATAAGTCTTGGGAACATGGTAAGAGTTGCTTGCAAGTGCTGGCCAAACTAAGGGTTTTTCCAGTAAAATAGCGAAGGTAATGAGAAGAGGGCAGGGAAAAAAAAAAAGTGATGTGCAGACTGCTCCTAGCATTACAAATACAGCTAGTTTTAGCCTTTTAAATTAGGTACTTTCAAACCTTGAAACTACTGAATGAGTATTTTCCCATCCAGCTAACAAGTGGTAGACTTTTCAGTTGTTAAGAAGCTAGTCTAGTTAATGTCAAATTCGATGTGCTCACAGCTCTCAAATCTCCATTTACTTCAGTAAAAGCTCAGGACCTTCACTGCTCACAAAATCTTACCCTCATTCTGTGAAGTTTTATGTGTGTCACTGTGTTATGGAATGTAATGGAATTCTGGAGAACAGAGTATTCCTTGTAATATCCTAAATGTTTTCTGTAGTAATAATAAGTACAATTCTTTATTTACATAAAGACTGATAGAAAAACTGTTGTATGTGTGAAAGAATGTGAGAAAAGTGTAGAACTTCAGAAATTTCTGGCACTGTGGCAATAAAATGGGCAGTTGTCTGTGAGGAATGATAGGACAACTGTTCCATGACACAGCATCGTGTTGCTCAGAATTTATTCAGTTACATCGTTTATTTAGCATCTGTTAATCATTCTTGTTGGTCTTTAAGACTTGTAAAATCTGGTAAAGAATTCAGGAATTCTTTTAATTAAGTTGTTCTTCCTTGGTAGGTTGTCGATAAATTTCTTCTACAGTAATGAGGCCTACTAACACTAAGAATTCATGCTGTGCATTTGCTTACTCTGGATTGTTTATACATAGTATTAACAGAGAAATAGGTAGTTGGAGAATGACAATGCAAGGGGAATGTCAAGGCAGGGATCTTCTATCCTTCTGCATACCAGCTGATCTTTTTTTGTAGGACTTTTACTGCCTCTCATTGTGAGAAGCTGAGGCTCAACTTTAGGTTATTTCCTTAGGATAAAACCCATTACTAACTTTGGGTTGTTTGGAAAGGATTCACACCTGACTTTTGTTTCCTATCACTTTGTCTGTGTAATATGTGTTTCTTTATTAGATCATAGACTGCAGCATGGCAGTCCAGGAAGAACCAAAAGAACCCTATGTTTCCTCAGTACTTCCATGGATAATCCTGCACAGGATCATCCAACATGAGGAAGATGCTTTTCGATCTCTTTGCTGCCAGCAGCAGCAGAACCAGGGAGAAGAAGGTGAGTTAATTATTCACTTCTATGTGTGGAGCCGAACTCCTTACCATCTTGCTCTGAAGTACAAGTAACAAAATACTTGTTTGTCATCTTATTTTAATGGCTGAAGAGAGTAGAGGGGTATGCAAACATCGCTTTCTTATCACCAAGGAAACTTCTTTTTGCCAGATGAAGCATTGATGAGTTGGATTTAACTCTTAAATATTTACCAACTTCTTTATTCCAGTGAGTCCTGATACCCCTATGTTGCCTTCTTCGCTCATGCTGCTGAACACTGCTCATGAGTATTTGGGAAGAAGATCCTGGTGTTGCAATTCAGATGGTGCTCTGCTCAAGTTCTATGTAAGTGTTGGCTTTGTAGAATAATTCAGGTTGGAAGGAACCTCTGAAAGTCATCTGGCTGAAAGGCACAGAGTGATTAGCCTTGACATACTTTATCATGTTGTCAAAGATGTTAAATATAAAAATGGATGCAGCAGAGATATGGATAGTTGGTAGTAGGAATGTGGATAGCTGGCAGCAATGCTGAGCAACTCAGTACATTAAATTTTTTTATTTTTTTAACCAAAAATACTATAATTGTTGCTTTCAGATGAAGCTTGAAGTGGTTTAAATTCATATGAAGTAAAATTGTGCTGGCGGTCTGGGGTAGCCTGGCTGTTGGCAAAACCCAGATAATAGAGCAGTGTGGCATTCACTGGGCAGTGCTCTGCAGGGATATTTCAGTGGCACTTTACAGATTCAGCTTGACTTCATTGAGGTTTATTACCTTCAGCCAAGAGAAAACCGTGATTAGTTCTGCACAGATGTACTCAGGAATCTCTTAATTCCCCTTCTTAGCACTCCCTGGAGCTTATTAGCCACGGCTCAGTGCCAGACCGCATCCACCTGTGTCTGAGCAGCGGCGTGTTCAGGACAGTGACTTAGATGGCTGGGAAGGATGGCTTGGAGAGCCTGAGGGCTTCTGCAGGAGTCGGCTCACCCCGGCAGGGCTGGAGCTAATGAACAGTGTTTGAACCGAGTCCGATTCAGTGCAGGACTATTAGATTATCTCCGCATCCTGCTCTTTTCGGTCTCCCTGATGTTAGGAGCATAATGCTGATACACCTGAGCTGTAGCTGCATGGATCTGCCTCGGCTTGAGAGGGCTTATTAGCTGAGGCACTGTGCTTCGTGGAAACAGAGCCTGGTTCCAGAGTCCAGCTTGCCCTCAAATGCAATGCTCCCGAGTGACAAATCTGAACTGTGTCTGTATAGTGTGCATGTACCCACAGCCTGAGGAGTCTGGTGGTGTGGCCTGTGAGCCTGGATAAACCACAGGTAATTGAGAGCTAGGAATGTACTTACTGCTAGATCTTTGCAAATGTCATCAGGTGCTTTGAACAAAATCTTCAATTTTCAGTCACAGAATTGCCTGCTTCTTAAACTAAAATGTAATATAGTATTGTAGAGCACAAGGATTTAGTTTTCAGAGACAAGAGGATGTTGGAAGGGTAAGGAAAGACAAAGATAAAATGGGATGAATTATTTCAAGAGAAAGGCAGCTTCCAGAATGTTAAACAAAAAGTGTGTTTTATAGACTAGTATTAAATGATCACATTCTGTGGATGAACTGTCTGCTCAAGTACGTTATACTGCTTGTGGCTGAAGGTGGTGTGCAAGAGATGTTGATATGCAGTTAAGTCCTTTAGCAATAGTCAGTCTGAATCATTAAGAACAATTCTGGGTTACTGCAAAGAATTTAAAAGCTGTGACTCAAAATTTCATTAAAAGAATTGTCTTTACTGTTATTTTTAAGGGTTTCGGCTCTTAATAAATGGAACCTTGTTCTTAGCACAGTTCTTTTAAACAGAAGAGAATTAACATCTTATATTTAGTCCCAGCACTTACAGATGAGCTTCTTACATGTAGAACAAGAGAATTTTGCCTTGTGATGATGTGCAGTGTCTGTAGTGTCAGGAAAGCCAATAGCATCTTCCAAAATACGTTACTGATGGGTACTTTTCCTTGTAATGTTGAATTTAAAATAGCAGCTTGCTACAGTGTGCAGTCATTTGGGATCAGTCCAGCCACTTTCCTTGGTGTGTAGCCATCTGTAGAATACTATTCTTACTATTCAATTCTCTGTCCCTTTTAGCCAGATTTTCAGTAGCCATCCATTCTTTTCCCACAAAGTCTTCTCCATCTACCTTTTTCCATGCAAAGGAAACTGATGTGTGTGTATTAGGGCAGAAGTTCCTCTGTGCCTCTCCCTTATTCTCAGGGTTGGGCTGACAAACTGCAGTGTTTATATTCACAGAAGCAACTTTGCGTGTGGTGGAAAACTCTGAATGATCTTAAGTGTGTAACATTAAGCTGATATCGAATCTCACTGAATAAAGAGTTCATAAATTAACAGAGGAAAAAAAGTGATTCGTTGCAGTTACAGTGCCATTAAAATTACTTGTGTCAGACTAGTTTACAGAAAATGTGTAATATTTGGTTGTAATTGGGGAAAAACGCGCCTAGTTCCTTAATGTAGCTTTTCGTTACCTGCCTTCAGACAACGAGGTAACGTGACACAATCTTCAGCTTGCAGATGATTTTTTCATTGATATTTGTGGTCTTGTAGGTTCAGGTACTACAAAAAGAACTTGCAGCATCCACTTCTGAAGACACTCATCCATACAAGGAAGAGCTGGAAACAGCCTTGGAACAGTGTTTTTATTGTTTATATGGTTTCCCTAGCAAGAAAAGCAAAGCAAGGTACCTAGAAGAACATTCAGTACAGCAGGTAAGATATATATTCTTGAATGTCAGTGGAATATCCTGAAGTGATGAAAAATACAACCTTGCTTAGTTTTAATGTACCTTAATATATTTTGGAGAAAGATTACTTCTCTTTCCTTGTAAAACTTATGTATTTTACATGTTGTAGAAAATAAACTCATTTTAAAAATATGGAAGCCTTTATGAATGTAGAGGGTCAGATATTTGAAATGAAATGGTAGTATAGTCTTATTCGCAGTTGTTTGCCATTTTGAACTATTGCCAAATCCATTTTATTGAGCCATGACTTTCCTGTTTTCAGCAGAGAAGAAGTTCGAGGTTGAGGAAAAGTAGAGAGGAAAAAAGTCAGCTTGAGAGAAGAAATCTTTAGCAGCCAACCTTGCAGTTTATGAATGTGAAAAATGGCACTGTTAAAAATTATGCAAGTAAATTATATTATAGCGTATTTTGAAATCTGTGATGGTGAATATTTTGGAGCTCTTTGTAAGAAATGTGTGAAATTCAGTTTAATTTGGGAGAAGAACTACTACAGAGTGCCTTGGGAAGAGGGTTGTAGTACTAAGGAAGGGACTGAAAAACAGGTCAGCAATCCTATGCCTTGAAACGTCATTGATTTTGTTAAAAAAAACCTCAGATGATTTTAGCATTTACCCAATAGAAGTGATCAGAGAATTATAAGTGAAAAACGGTTTCAAAAGCAAACAATTGTCTGGCTCCTTTGAACAGACCTTTTTAAATACACAAATATTATGTTACTACTCATTGAATATTTGTGAATTCTGTCTCTTAAACTTACCTATTAGAAAATTAACATAATAGGAAAATGAGAATAAGTAAGAAAAAAGGAAGTATAAGAAGATTGCACTCTGCTGCCCGCCCCCTCCCCTCCCCAATTCTGGATGAAAAAGTTCTTACTTTTCTTACAATCATTGACAGATTGATTTTTAGTAATGCAACTTCCGTGTTTTCAGTATAGAAGCAAAATTTACTGTAAGGAGTATGATGAACAATAAGAGGAGAAAAACTTAGTCTAGCAGAAGAGAACTGTAAATTTTTTTTTACTGTTTTCAAGAAAGAAAGTGACGGGAAAATGAAGAAATTCTGAAAGTACCTTTGAGTCTCAGAATTTTGCCTCATTTAGTGTATTTTTCTTAATTGCATTTGAAATGGGAAGTGTAGAGCTTTTCTCCTCCATATCTTACCCATGATCTCAGTGTCATTCAGGATGCTTGCAGTTGGTTCTTGCTTATAAACAACATTTCTGAGCAACTATTCTAAGCAAGTAGAATGACTTTATTTTTCAGTGACCCTAAGTTACAGCCAAATACCTTAGTCTTCTAAATTGATGAGCAGTATGCTATATTTATGAGCAGCATAAATTAATGAAACCTTTAGTTGTTCTGTTATTGGGAGGTTTGTTTCCTGCTAGAGTAATATATATTTTCTCATGAACTAGAAAAGCCATAGAAACTCATCAATAGTAGACTTTCGAATTTGAGATGATTTTTTTTCCCCTCTCATCTACCTCCCTCTTCAGGTTGATCTAACGTGGGAAGATGCTTTGTTCATGTTTGAATATTTTAAGCCTAAAACCCTTCCGGAATTTGATAGTTACAAAACCAGTACTGTGTCTGCTGATTTGGCCAACCTTTTGAAGAAGACTGCTACTATTGTTCCTCGAACAGACAAGCCTATGCTGAGCCTGGATACTGTATCTGCCTATATTGAAGGAACGTGCAGCAAGGTACAATTAATTGCTTTAAAAAAAAAAATAAAATTGAAAGGAGTAAAAATTCCTGTTGTTATTTTTCTGTTGACTTTGAGATAGTTAGGGGAATGATTTATTCCATTACCTTGCATCTCCTCAGGTAACTGCATTTAAATGAAATAAGAATGACACCACCAAAGCTTTTAGTCTTGGAATGACAAGATGTAATATTAATTAATATGGAGTCAGTATGAGATGTTCATTAATGTTTGTAAGTGCTCTGTGTATCTGTGGAATGCTTTCACTGTCTTTGTATTTTATGCCTTCATATTCTGTGATGAAAAGGCTACTTTCACCACAAGGAAGAAGCAAGTGTGCAGCTTATTTAATATGAACCTTTATTTTCAGGCACCCTCTCTCCCGGATGGTGCAGACTATTCTCCACCAGTAGTGACTGAGTTGTACTATCTTCTGGCAGACTATCATTTCAAGAATAAAGAACAGTCTAAGGCCATTAAATTTTACATGCATGACATTTGTATTTGTCCAAACAGGTCAGTATTATTGAATCCAGCTGCATATCATTCATTCTTTTCACTTCTTTCGGTACTGAAAAGTAAAACAACCCAACAAACAAAAGAAAACCCACAACCTAGTGCTGAATATTTGATTGTTTTGAAATTAAAACAAAAAAATGAAAGTGGGGGATGTCTGTCTTAAAATTACGAATAACTGGGAAGGGCTGCTAGAGAACTACTCAGAGAATGCAAGCTCAAGTAAAATATCTTAGTGATATTTGAACTAAACCACCTTGTTTCTTGTTAATTTACAACTTACTGGAATACCACCAAGATTAAGCTCTCATCTTAAAAATAAAGCATGTTTTGAATAAGTCTTCTAAAATAAAATTAAATAATCTCTAAATGTACTGCTTAAATATAGACTTTATGTATTAGATGTAAGCTATCATTTTAATTATCCTTAAGGTTGATAAATCAGAGTCAGTGACAAAAACCCTGGTTGATAGACTTGAGACAAGAAAACTATTTCTAAAACCAGTCACGTAACAGAGACTAGGGAACATGAAGGCACAGAGCAATTTTACATGTGAAATCTACAGAGAAATAGCTGTAGTTTAATCTTATTGAATCTTCTAGTTGGGGAACTGTTGATTAGCAGATTGCTAAGAATTTGTTTGAAGCCTGATAAATTACCAAAAAAACCCCAACAACCAATTTTTTTGTAGTTTTGATACTTTAAAACCTAAATTCATAAATAAATGACAGCGGAATGCATTCTTACTTTTACGTATGACATTTGGTTGCTCAGAAGATGCTTTATGTGGTAGCATAGTATTTTTAGCCCAGTCTTATGAGATGTTACTACTTCAAATGTCTGTGTTACAGTTTCCCTTCCATTCCCCTCAGGAATCTGACTGTTGAGGTCACTTGACCCAGAAATGGGTTTTCAATTGAAATCAGCAAGAAATTACAAGCAAAAAATGTGAGAACATTATGATTATTCCTTTAGTGTCAGAATCATGGTAAAACTGAAAATTTCCAGAGCCATTGACCCCCAATGTTAATTTAGGATTATGGAACGTGGAAGCTGCTCTTCAGACTGTATTGCCAATGATCTAATAAACAAAGGACTAGATCCTGAACAGTCCCCTCAGGAACCAATCTGTTGTTCATCAGAATTTTCCTACGTGAATGCATTTTGGTTTTTGTGATATTATGTTGGAAAATGATGCTAAAGACCATTCGCAGTCCAGTCCAACAGTCCAGAATGTCAGAATGGTTGTCTGCTGGCCTGCAGAAATACAGGGTGACGATGTCTGAGCAGGACAGTGTGGTTACTGAGAAAAGAGATTGATGGGAGTGCTGCCATTAGAAGTACAGATATGCTATTTTTGCATGGCAAATAAACCTTGTTGTTTCATCCACTTTTCATGCGTGACAATTACTGGGGACAGTGCTTTATTAGGAAACCACTCTGCGACATTTTTTTGATAAAATCAGTATGATTCAGGCTATACAGTCTCTGTTCCACAAGGAGGGGAGGAGGAGATGCAGAAGTATGTTTTGAGAAAGCATACGATGAAAGGAAGAGAAAGTTGCGGATATATCAAAATTAATGTTATCTGTGCTATTCAGTGTGATGTTTAGGGGGGAAATTGTTCCTGTGTTTTGTCCCTGCCTGCACAGGTTTGATTCGTGGGCTGGCATGGCTCTGGCTCGAGCAAGTCGTATTCAGGACAAGTTGAACTCTAACGAACTGAAAAGCGACGGCCCGATCTGGAAGCACTCCACTCCTGTCCTGAACTGCTTCAAGCGAGCCCTGGAGATCGACAGCTCCAACCTCTCGCTGTGGATAGAGTACGGCACCATTTCCTATGCCCTACATTCTTTTGCATCGCGACAGCTCAAGCAGTGGAAATCAGAACTCCCCCCTGAAGTTGTGCAGCAGGTGGGATCTGTCTGAGAGCAGTGTGAAATTTTAAATATTTTAAATTATGTTTTCCGACATAATAACTTTTAAAATTAAGTATTTACGTGCTGTATACCACATATTAGACTGTGTGGTTAGTAAATAATATTGGAAATGCTAATATTAATTCATATAAGCTGCTGGTGTCAAGCAGCATTTAAAGGGTTTTTTTATTTCTTTTTCTGTATAAAATTAGCTTGAGCCTGATCTTTGAATTATCTTGTGACCTTCTGGAAAGGGGAATTATATTTACCTTACCTTTCTGTAAATGTCATACAGTGCTTCCAGGAAAAGGTGAAAAGTAGGCATATTTAAATAGTGAAAAGATCAGGAATTACTCTGATATCTGTGTCCATATGTCATCTCTTGTATCTAAAGACATCCTCCTCCTTTTTTATGTTATTGGGCTATTTACTCAAACAATAGGTCAAAATGAGGAGCTTGATAGAATTTTCATAGAAAAACTTGTTATAGATTCATTACCTCTTTATGCATGATGGTGATGAAAAAGTTATTATGTGGATTAAATTAGCATGTTTATTTCTGACTACTTGAATTTTCCCTTTTTCAAGTGAATATGTTAAAAAGGCATAATATACTGAGAAGCTCTATTATAATAAAAGATAAATCAGAACAATATAATCTCCCTTCCAGGGATATATCTCTTCAGGAATGTGCTTCTCATACATAAAAACCTTATTATTCTCCTCTCCTTACAAAATATTTAGGAAAGGAAAGGTTGTTGTATAGTTCCTGAAGTGCAACAAGTGCTTAGGATACTGTTATAGCTCAACAATTTGAATTTATAAACTTCTTTTTCAAAGAGAGAAAATGACGTTAATGCATCTTTTGACCTATTTTTATGTGACTTTATTGGCAGCTAACCTTAATTTATGCTGCTGGTTTTAATTTCTTTGGGGAAAAAAAAAGTATTCTTGCCATATTCAGCTCAAAATTAGATGCATTGCAAGCAAGATGAACTACATTTCTTCACAAATGATAGTGGTCCATGGTGGCTCTAGCAGGCTTTAGTTGCAGAACAAAACAAGTAATCTTTTTTCTTTGAAGAGTTAAGATAATTACGGCTTTGAAAAAGTGGTAAAATTACTTTTTGCAGACATGTACATTGGTTTGTTATTTTTTAGATTTGTGTTCATATGCATATTCTTACACTTCTGGCTTACTGTTTTGTTCTGATTACCTGTGTCAGCAGTTACTGGAATGAACAAAAACTTATCCATAAACACATTATGTGGGTCGTGAGGATGTATTCAATCACTTGGATATGTGCTGCGTCTTTAAGTTGAAAATATTTTAAATGGTGTACCCTGTTTATACACCTTCATATGCAGGAGTGTATTTTTAGAATTTTACATCCCATCCACAGTGAATTCATGTATTCTCAACACTTTGTTCGATCGCAGATGGAAGAGCGTCGAGACAGTATGTTGGAGACAGCCAAATTGTGTTTTACGTCAGCATCTCGCTGTGAGGGAGACGGCGATGAAGAGGAGTGGCTTATTCACTACATGCTGGGAAAGATCGCAGAGAAGCAGAAACAGCCTCCTGTTGTCTATCTGCTTCACTACAAACAGGCAGCTCATTACTTGCATGAGGAGGCTGCCCGGTATCCAAAGAAGATTCACTACCATAATCCACCAGAACTTGCCATGGAAGCGTTGGAGGTAAAAGAAAGTTAAATACATTAAGCTTGAAAACCTTGTTCTCTACAGATAATGGAACACCAGCTCTTATTAGTTTGTGTTATTAGGCATACATACGTGGTGCTCTGCATCTGGCAACATTTACAAGACTAATTTGGGGAATAAACTAGACCCTGTTATTCAGGCTGCTTTTACTTTAAAGAGTCTCCATATGGGACAGACCAGCAGAATTTCTACTGCTGGATTTTGCTGCACACAGTTCATAGAATCTTAGAATGGTTTGGATTGGAAGAGACCTTAATGATCATCTAGTTCCATCTCCCTGCCATGGGCAGGGACACCTTCCACCAGCCCAGGCTGCTCAAAGCCCCATCTCGCCCAGCCTGGAACACTCCAGGGATGGGTCGTCCACAGCTTCTCTAGGCAGCCTGTCCCAGGCCCTCACCACCCCCATAGTGAAGAATTTCTTCTTTATATATATTCTGAATCTACTCTCAGTTTAAAGCCAATATCCCTTGTCCCGTCACTATATGCCCTTGTAAAAAGTCTCTCTCCAGCTTTCTTGTCAGTCCCCTTTAGGATTTCACCTGCATCTCATACCCATGAAAGCATAAAGTTCATGCATGAGTTGGAATAGTAGTCATAACACTTTTGCTTTCACTGTGTCGTCTGGTAAAAATAGTGGATGTAGAACATAGCCAGTGGTGAGTTGCTTCCAGGAAGACCAGGTCTGCTTTCATTGTTGTACTCCATAGATTGCAATTATAAAATTTTTACAGGTTTCAGATCTTGTAATTTACAAGCAACTTTCAAAGGCAGGAAAAGTCCTATTCAGGTAAGTTTACATAATGGATGACTGTCTTTATTAGCTCCTGCAGTTTCTACAGAGAACAGATTATTTGTACAGGTTGCAGAGCTATGAATTCTACTGACCGAGTGGACTTTGGTGTTTTCTAGGTATACTTTCGACTTCATGCTTCTATTTTGAAACTTGTGGGGAAACCAGACTCTGGAGTAGATGCAGAGATATTAGTTAGCTTCATGAAAGAAGCTTCTGAGGGACCATTTGCCAGGGGTGAGGAGAAGAACACCCCAAAAGTTGCAGAAAAGTGAGTGCTAATTTCCAGGAGTATCCTCTGAAAGAATACTTATAAACTACTGTATGAAAAGCTATTAAAAAGAAGCTGAATGAAATATGAACCAAAGTGATTAGAATTCATTCTGATGTTTGCAGTTTTCAGGTATCATAAGCAGTTAGATTATATGCAGCTCTGAGATCTTATCAATAATTGGCACAGTGTAGACTGGAAGGGAACAAAATAGAACAATTTTGATATTGTCCTCCATTTGGAAGCCATTTTTTATTTATTAAAATTAATTTTTTTAATCAACTATTAACAAATGCAAAAGCAAATGGCCTTTATTTTAAAGGATAAGAGACTTTAGTCCTCATAATTTTTCTCATTAACAACTACAAAATAAAGAAATGTTTTACTATTGACCAGTGGCAAGTCAGGAATATAACCTGTGCTAAAATATCTGTTGTTTAGAATTTGTTAGTAAGATTTGATTCCTGTTGTAAGAACATGTAGTCTCCTTTTGTTCTCTGTATATGTCCCCAGGATGTTACACTTTTTTTTTTTCTTTTTTCTTTTTTTCCTCCTTCCCTGTCCCAGGGAAAAAGCTTGCATGATTGATGAAGACTCTCACTCTTCAGCCGGAACAGTGCCAGGCCCTGGGACTTCCCTCCCCTCATCCTCCGGTCCAGGTCTGACATCCCCACCTTACACAGCCACTCCAGTTGACCACGATTACGTCAAATGTAAAAAACCCCGTCAGCAGGCAACGCCGGACGGTACAGTCCCTGTTCTCAATACTGGCAGCACAGGGAGGTGCTCTAATCATGGGGGGTTTGACCAGGAATGATCAAACTGCTCATTTCAAGGAGGGTGATGGGTCTGTGGTAACACGGGCAATATTGAAGCTGATTACCTTTATAAATTCAGTGCTTTAAATAGAATCAATGTATAGTCAGAGCTTTAAATACAAAATTCAAAGTTGTCACCTGCCACCATTGGCACCTGTCATTTTGTATAAATGGGAATGTCAGCAGGAGGAGTATGCAGCTGATTGAACTGTCAGTATTTTTTTTTTTTAATTGTTTTTTTCTCCAGAGCTAAATGTCTGTCTGAGCTTAGTACCAAAGATGTGAGTTCAGTCTTTAGAAGACTGGATGTTCTTTCAGTGCCTGTGTGAAATGACCAGGTGAAAATTTGCACTGTGGCTGAAACAAGACAAATAGTTAAAAAGGCAAACCAAAACAGTATTATCCTTTTTTGAAGGAGGCAGGTGGCAACTGTTTTGAATATATTGTGTATCAGCACGAAGTGATTTGCATGACAGTCCAGTAGACTTCATCTTTTAATTTTTCTTTATCATTTACAATGACTGGTTAGCAGCTCATCTTTATAGAATATAAAGTGATATAATTAGCTGATAAATGCAGAAGGTAGAGTGGTACCACAGTGAAGATTTTGAAGTACACATATATAGTAGAAATTAAGTTACTATATAAGCAACCTGACATTATTATTTGTCTAAGAATTTTATTCTGATTCTACCCTTCTGGCCGTTTGTTTATGCATCTGGATTTGTGAGTATCAGCACTCAAGGAGCAAAGTATCTGCAATGTATAGCTTAGTGTTGGTAGAATGTGGCAGGCCCCTTAGAAATCAGAAATCTTCTCTTGATACAAATTTATTTCTGGAGGGTGGGCTGCTTCCTATTGTCATTTTCTGAAGAAAGGGAGTTTGTAAATAACTTTGACACAGTTTTGAAACAAATGTCCACACGCCTGGAAACTCTGCAAGGTGAATTTTTTCCTTTTTCCCAACAAATCCTGGTGAAACTGACAGAAGATCCTTCATCTCTTGCACTAAATTGAGTAGAGAAATGTTCATTTTACTCATGCTTACGTTTCAATCAGGAGTAATTCATTGGACTGTTTTGGTATCTTACGTAGTGTGTTATTGTGAATGGCCTTTTGATGTCTTTTGACATAGCAAACACAGAAGAGAGCAAATATTTAAATATTTCCTAAATAATATTCCCTGTGAGAAGCAGTTTTGCCTAAAACATCATCTGCTTAGATCCTGAAGACTGTTGAAATGTTCCCAGGAGATACGTAAGTTAGAAAAATATTCCAATATGTGTCGTTAGTACCTTCACTCAGAGTAAGATATTACGGACTGTGGCGTGCTAATTGCCCAGTGGGAGCAAAGTTGGCAGCTTAGCAAAGCCTGAGGTGCAAGTTAAGGAAGGGCTACATCTGCCAGGGCTGGAGTAGCAGTTCTTGGGCTAAGCTTTGCTGCTCTCAAAGCAATTCAGAATGTCAGCTGCTGAAAGCAGCAGAGTTAGGGCGATCTGTAGGAAGGATGTGTGTAATCGTGACAAGTAGAATTGCAAAGTACTGCATCGTTCATAATATTGTGTAAGTCACTGGCACAACTAAGCTCTGGATATGGCATAGTGAAGAGCGCCAGGAAATGGAAATATTTGCCTTGGGGCTGTTACATGTGGAAGGAGAGCGAACAGGCTGAGCAATGCTCAGAAGTCTTCCACTTTTATATTATTATGTATACTGTGCTCCTCTGCATGCATTTACATTTTACTGGTATTAAAACACATACTTGTGAAGTAAAATGCTCTTGACATCTTACATGTAATCACAGCACTGAGGAAAACTGGTGTCTGCATTTCCATTGTACTGTTCCTAAAAATAGCAAGAAAATATCCATCATTTGACTACTCTTTAGATGATTTTTTTTAACCGTTCTAACAGCAAACAAAACTGTCTATATTGTTGTTCACAGAATGAATAATTTGGCCTAAATTCAGCCTAGATATTTTTCTTTCTGAGGCCCGTTGATCATATATGATAGAAGCAAAATTAGAGCATTATACAGAGTCTTACCTACAAAGTTCTCTTCCTGCGTTACCGCAAGCAGACATGCTAGTTGGGATCCCTGTCATTGCTGACTTGTGAGACTGCTTTTGACCATTTTTGGGTGCTACACTTCAAGAAAATATAACGCGAGAGGAAAGAGAGAAGGAATGAGATGGGAATGAGAAGACTAAGGGGAGACACGACAGCAGTGTGAGCTAAATAGTGTTGAAGGCTGTGCAAAGAGTTAGAGGCAAAAAAACCCCATGATTTCCGTGTCTATGGGACACAGAACAGGAGGTATTAGCCTTAAATTGCAATTTCAATCTGGACATTAGAAAATAGTGTTGGAGTAGTATTAGGAAATATTATTTAGCAAAAAAAAAAGTAAAGTGCAGCACTAGAATATGTTCCTGGGGATAGTATAGTACTGCAGCGCTGGAAGTCTTTAAAAAGTGGTGATACAGCATCTGCCAGGAATGATGGAGATGGAATTTATCCTGATGGAAAAAGGAACGGATTAGATGAACTCTTGCCGTTCCTTCTGAGCCCTGTTTTTTCTAGTAATTCTACATTGCGTGTGGGGTTTTGGGTTTGTTTGGTTTTTGTTTTGTTTTTTTAACAAGATATCCAACAATGTGCCTTCTAGTGCTGCAAATTATCTTATGACAAGCAGGAGAGTTACTGTACAGTCAGACACCTTTTCTTAAAAATATCGAGACTCTGATCTCCAAGCACTCTTCTGTAGATAGGTGAAATTGTGAGGGCCAACTTATTTTGGGTACATTATATTTAAATGTGTCATTGTAGTTCTGTAGCTCTCCTGAATGTTTTGCTGGTGAAAAAAGACCAGGATAGGCAGAAATCGCTGTTAAAACTGAGAGCTTGAAAGGCTGTATAACCTTTATGACCAGTGAATGCTAGTGATACTAGTTTTAAGTCATATGTTTAATGAAAATGGAAGAATGGAACCAGTAAATACAGCTTGTAAAGTGACTAAACTTCCTTTTGCTCATGGCAGCTGCTGGCATATGTGTCCTTCAAGGAGACAGAAGTGTTGCTGAGTGGCAGCTGTTACTTGCTGGCTGACGAGCTGCTGTCATGTGTGTAGAAATGGCACTTTCCTTTCTCTTGTTCTTCCATTCAGCAACTTCTTTTCCTTCCTTCTGCTAATCCTGCCTGTCCTGTCATCACTCCTGCCTATTGCTGTTTTATAACCCTCCAAAATGAAAACTTCCATTTGATAGTAGAAGCCTGAGGTTTAGACTCTCTTATTTTCCAGGAGCAAAGCAGGAAACAAGAAAAAACAGGAACTCAGCAGGGACCAAGACATTAATTACCTAGGATGTCACCTTATTTACACAGCTAAATGACCAGTGTTTTATATACCAGAACAGACACACTCAGTGTCCTCCTTTATACAGGCTGGGTGTATGTAGGTGTTAAAGAAAGATTGCAGTACAGACTTCAAGCAGTTTAAATTTACCTAAATTTTGTGCTAAGCGTTAAAGTTAGTTCAGAAAGCACTAAAAGTATTGAATTTTTTTTTTTTAAATCTGAATGTGAAATCTGTTTCCCAAAAAGTGGACTGGGAGATTGTTGTGAGATCTCTTTTGCTGTAGTATGCCTTTGTTGTGTTAATTATCAATTCCATATTACTGTGGTGGTATGCAGATGATGTGTTCGGCATCCATTGCTATGGCACTGTTAAAATGTCTCATCATTTAAGTCTCCATCCATGTCATGTAGGATGTTATGTGTAGTTAACTGTAATTGTCCTTTGTTGTGTTTGTCTTTGCCTGGATTGCTTTTGCAACCAATATTGCCCGTGCTGCCTCTAACCTTTATAAAAATCTCTGTTCCCCAGGCATTATCTTCCTGCTTTTACCTGTCACGGCTTGCTTTTAATAATTGGCAAAACCTGCATGATAACTCACTGGGAAAGGCTCCTTGCTTCGTGCTGTGGGAGAAGTCTCACTTCAAAGTTTGTTGATCTGTAATTCTGCAAATGTTATGAAGATGCACAGTTGTTTGTAAATGGGGGTTCTCAACATCCTGATGAGACAAAGGTGATCTCTGAGAAACTTTTTGCACCAGGTTGTCACTCATGTCAAACTAAATAAGCTCCTAAGATGGAGTGGATATTTCTGTGGATAAAAAGAATGTCCACCTTGCACTTTGGAACATTAAAATCCTACCTTTCAAAATTCTCTTTCTCCAACAGTTTAAAATGAAATCTTTAGGTCTGCAGTACATATCCTTTTTGGCACATGGTACTGGATGTTCATGGGGACAGTACACTAGACTACATGAATAATGAATCAGATCCAGCGTATTGCAGTATGCTCCATTTTTACCTGTCCCCAATTTAACCTCTGATGAGTAAAAGTATCACACTGACATTTAGTTTGAGATTGTGTAGAAAGGATTTGACTAAGTGGAACATTGAGATACTCTCTTGCTCTGCACTTGAAGACAGAAAAGCAATACAGGACTGCGAGTTACCGAAACACACTCAGTGTTCAGTGCAGCTGGACGAAACATAGACTCCCATCTTTGCCTCATGTTACAGGAGAACTCCCTTTACACATTAAGAGGACTTGCTGTCCTCAAGAGATTAACCTGCTCCCATGCAAATCTCTGCAATTCTTTTGTTTTTAATAATGTGCAAGTGCCTTTTGATACAGAGCTGAATGTTGTCTTCTGTTATGGGTGAAATCTGTTTCAAGAATGGGAATTGTGTGATACATTGTGTTTCTGACTGCAGACCGAAATGCTCATACAGATAAGTAAAGAGAAGAGGGGAGATGTGGTGCCAGGCAGGCAGGACAGAGAGAGAGAGAGAGTCAGTACATCCATAGCTTGTGGCCAACCCACCTTTATTGTATAAGATTTTTTAAAATAATATATAGTTTGTTATTCATACCCCTGAACTGTACATGAGACAAGATTATAATAATATATAGTTATTCATACTTCTGAACTGTGCAGCAGGATTTTTCTTTACTGTAATTTGAGTTAGCATCTGTATATAGCTCTTCAGATGAGCTTTCTGTGCCACTTGTTTCTGACTTTTGACTTGTTGCTGATTGTTTATTGCATCTTGGATACCTTCTTGCAATAACTGAGCGTACATTTTCTTGCAGCTATTTAGACAGAAAAAGATCTTGTTCAGAAAAAGTGAATTATACCTTATTGGCTTTCTCAGCCTGTTCCCTACCCCCACACGCAGGTGTTTCAGAAGTCTTCTCCTTCCTCCCTTTAATTTCCAAAAATTTTCAAGAGATGGAGGGCAGAGAACACGATTGTGGAGCTGCATAGTAATTAATGGACAAAGGCCGAATACCTCATTCATATTGGCATTGTGAAGCTGTACTTCAGGTCCTCGAGAATAAATCATGTAAACTTGTACCCCGAGCAGATCCAGGTACCTGATCAGCACACGTAGCAGTCAGAGCTCTGTCATTAGGATTGTCCGTCTGCTTGTCCAGGTGACTTTAGCACATCCCTGTCTCTTCCCTTCCCTCCTTCAGCCCTGGGAGTGGACATAGTTTGGGTAATACGACTTATGGCCTCAGGGCTTATGGTGTATGTGGGAGAATGCTGGCACAGGGCCATGGCTAGTAAAGTATTGAGCCTTTTTTTTCCTGTTGCATTTTAAAATTAAATACCCATTTAGGTTCCCCAAAGTGTAACACAGCTTTTTACTGTGAATTGGTAGGGATGCAGGTGTTGTGCCTGAATGCTAATGGAGCAAAGTGACAAAGGTGTGGAGGAATAGCGTGGAACGGGGAAGTGTAGGAGTCAACCCAGTAAAACTGTCATTGAGGGTAAGATTAACCTTAAAATGCTCTTAAGCATAGAATTAAGTCAAACAGGCTACAGATATTTTTCTAATGTCTAGAACAGATATGTTTCAGTACTGACAGCTATTTAGTGATCCAAGTGACTGGCAGGATCTTGCTGTGATACAATAAAACTCTTGGCAGTACAGATGAACATGCAAATTCTTTTTTTCCCAATGACATCTTCCCAGTAACAATATTTTTTACTAATCTCTTGAAAAGTTAACAAGATTCTTCCTTTTGACCTTTTCGTATCTTCTGTCCAGAGCTGCTCTTTTTTACCTGTTGACAGAGTAGGTGATATCATCTGACGTAGAAATCACTGAAATATCACAAGTTGAATAGATTACGAGGAATAAGTTAAAAAAATACATTTTTTTCTCTTAAGTGCCATTTCCTTAATCTTTAGAAATAAACATGAAATACTTAACTTTACATCAAATGGAGATTTCAGTTCATCAAGTTGTTTGAAATCTTCCTAAAACTATGGAGTGATGCAACAAAGTAATGAAACAAACTATATCAAGGAGATAATCTGGTATCAGGATGTATTTTTAATAGGATTTTTTTTCAGTTGTTTTTGCACCATTTAGTAGACCTTTTTCCCTATTATCTTCATTTCCACTACAGATAATGATTTTGGGCCATTAATACCCAGTTGTATTTTTATCTTAGCTTTTGAAGTAATAGGAAACTTTACAGGAAGGGACCTCAAAAGAATATTTAGTCCTTGATTTATCATTTGCTTATAACAGAGAGATCACTTTAGCATTTGGAAAATCTTGTCTTATTGCTGTCGCCAGATGGGGGAACTGAGAAAATACCTTAGGTAAATGAAATATTAAAACCAGTAATTTTTTCACTTTTGAATTATGCTGAGTTGCATTCAGTTGTCTTTCATTATAGCAGAAATTATTTTAAAGTGCTGATGTTCTCCTTGAATTTGCATTTTTCAAAAGGACAGGTATCAGTAGCAGTTGGGAATTTGGAATAGGTTCTTATGTCTGCACTGGGCTTTGGCACGTAGGTTGAGCAGCACTAATGACTCTGTCAGCTACAGTCAGCTCCTGTCAGGTGAAGGAAAAGCTTTAGGACACAATGAATGTAAGAATACATGCTGTGCATCTGTCTAGTATATATATAAGATACATTTGTGAGTTAGGCTAGAAGAGCGTAGTACTTTCATGTATGAAAAATACACAGACTTTTTTAAAAAGCAGAGTTAGGATGTGACTTGGTGCAGTTGCCGTGAGTTCTGCATTACATACTGCAGCATTTATGTATTGACAGAGTTTTTTATTATATTAAGGTACATCTCAGGTAACCTAACAGATGATATTTATTTGTCTACCTATCTTTGAAAATGTCCAGTGATTCTGTAGGTTCTCTCTGCAGTTTTTTAACTGTATGTAACAGTTAAGCTGGAGATTAGGAGGAAAGGCAATTTTCTTGCTGCAATTAAAACCTATTGCCTCTTGCTCTGTACTTAGTGAATATGAAGAGCAATTATTGTATTTTTGTTTTGGTTAATTGTGCGTATTTGGAAATTCTCCCTCATCTTTTTGAAGATAAATAAGTCCAATTCTCCCCGTGTTTTTCTTATATACCATCTCATTAATGTCTCATCATTTTTTCTCCTCTCCTCTGAATTCATTCTAGTTATTCAGTATGTTCTTTTAAAATGCGGATCCCAAATACAGACACCATAATTAAGCTTAATTTTCATTAGTGCTCAGTAGAACAGGAAGAGTCTTACATATTTTTTTCTGTGAAGTTACTGATTAAACATTCAAGTGTGATAGTTTGCTGAATTGCTTCTACAATAGCATGACATTTTGGCCATTTCTAGTTTGAGAATCAGTAATTCTTTACAAGCACCTGTGAATATGTGCACTTGGATACACACACATTAACTAACACTGATCTTTTAGGTGCTTATAGTTGGTTTTATTTATTTATGCTCAAATAATTCTGTTGAAAATGAAGGCTGGCTGGCTAACAACTTTGACCTTTTAAGATAGGTACTGCACTTCATTTTTCATTCCCTGGAACTTTACCCATCCTCTGTGACTTCAGAGAAATTAATACTAATAACTGGTGGCTGCTCCTAATTTCTGAAATACTCCAGGGTTTTTCATCAGACCCACTTAGTTTGAAAGCACCTACTGCATTCAAGAAGTGTCTAAAATAGTTGTCTCTATAGTAGTCTTCCTCTCATTTTCAGTGATTAAGGAGCCCAATGTTAATATCATTAGGACTTTTTAAAATAATGTATTGAAAGAAAAGGAGAATGAATATACATACCTAGACCTACTCTCACTTTAGTAGAAACTTCAAATCAAAATAGCTAGCTAATTGTAAGGAGGTATTTACAGTTGTTCCCCATAGGAAAAAGCTTCCATGTCATGCATACATTTGAAATATAACACGCTAAATCGCTGTCTATCTTTGCATGCTGAGAAGTTAGTCTAATTTCCTAGTGCTCTGATCTCGCTCTCGCATATTGGTCTCGCAGTTCTTCATTTACATTCTAATGCTTCATTTGTCATAACCCACACATCAGAACTGACCTCCAGGCTTATGGCAACAGTTGGAAATTTGCAATTCGTTTTGTTTTTTTTTTTTTTTCCCCTAGATGAGTAATTCAGCCTCTTTGCCACAGATGCAGAAACTTCCTTTTAAAAAAATATCAAGGCAGCTACTGTAAATGTTTTTCCTGATGCCAACTGGGAGTTCAATAGTATCCATTTGTACCACAGAAGGTTATTAAATCTTTATAAATGAGTCATTTAAAGCTTGACTGACCTCTCTTCAGAATCCTTTTCTTCCCATTCTTTATAATTATATTCTTTCTGTATAAAACTTGTCATCATTAACCAACTATATAAGTTCCAATTAGGAAGCTAATACTGTTCTCCCATTCTTTTTCAAGATCCACTTTTATTAAGATCTGTTCGCTGAAAGGGAAGGTTTTCTTTGTGTCATAGTGAAAAGCCTAAGGAGTGCATGAAATTTGGTTTAAATGTGTTGGAATTCTAATAAGCAGAACCTGATCTGCAAGCTGAAGGTCTGCAGAGGGATTTATCTTGATAAAATAAATTAATAGGAGGCCCTTAGCTCTCTCCTGAACAACTGCAATTCGGATGGAACAGAAGAAACTTAATTAAATTATCAGCTCATCTCAAAGAATGAGCTTTTGCTTTTTAAATTTTCTTCCTCGATCTTATCAGGAAAATTAACGAATAAGTATGCAGTGGAGCTACCTAGACAATGGATGCCTCTTGCCTAAGCTATTCCTGTACCTTAAAGCAGAAACTGGAAATTAATCTTTTGGGCTGCAGATTGAGAGGGAACTGCCTCTTGGAATTTTGCATTGGATACTGAATTATGTTTGCACATTATTACAGAAAAATGCCAGTTTCCCATCGGGGTGGGAATATGCCTGCATCTTTCTGCTGGAGATACTGAGCTGTGGTTTTTAGGCAGGGCTGCCTCCGATAACCCTTCATGTAGAAGAACGTGGCTTATATCAGGCAGGTGTCAGACATGAGTGGAAGGTTTTCACTTGCCCGGTTGTTCTGAGGTGTGAATTTTATCCCCCATGATAAATTCACGATCCTGTACAATTTTTGTTGTGCTGTAACAGCTGTCAGCAGATTAACAGCTCGGTTGTGACTGTGCTGCAGTCAGCAGCCAGCCTGCACTACAAAGTTAGTTCTCTTCTTCTGCCTACTGCCTTGAAGTCCAAGAATCTTCCTGTCTCTCTTAGACTTAGTCCTTAGACTAGGTCCTTAGAATTGTTTACTTGCCGTATCAAATCACCTTTCAGAACATCTGGTGAACAGCATCTAACACCTGCAGGATAGATGGCATCGGTGTGATCACTCCTGTAAGTCTTAGCCCTCTAACAGTGCTGATTTTTCTGTCCTTCACGAGTAATTTTTACCAGTAGTGGTGTTCATGGTTTTCTCTTGTCAACTGAGCTTTGCTTGTGTTAAACTTATACTGGATGCTTTTCAAGGTAAATTGCACAGTAAAATCCAGGAAATTTTATAGGACTGTACTAGTTGAAATATTGTGTCCTTAGCCTAACTTTTCAAAGTTGAGCATTATTGCTTTTGAATCAAATTCTGGGATTATATTCTAGGAAGAAATGTGGTGGGGGAGGGAGCGCTCTGTTACATTAGTGTTAAATAATACCTAGTGAAAGAAGACTGGGGTTTTAATTCCTTAGTACAAAGGGGTGAGATGAAGGTGATAAGCTGAGGTACATAATTTAGAACAGACAGACAGAATTGGTGCTTGTTAAGGATGCTGTGCTGTGCTTGAAAGAAGTTTGCAGACTGGCTGCAGTTTTATGTTGCTGTTACCAAGATGCAAGTAGCAGCTTGATGAGTATGAAAATGGTGCATTCCTTCTCTATCTGTTTTGCAGAGCGGAGTCAGGATAGCACTGCAGCGGTGCTGTCTGACTCCAGTTCCACACAGGATATGTTTAACGAGCCTGCCAGTTCTCAAGACAGCCTGAGGAAAACTTACCCAGAGAAGAGGATTTCTACCACCTGTGCCGATCCACTGGTGCCTGGCAAAGAGACCCTGGGATCTGCAGAGGAAAAGAGTATGTCCGATTTAATAGATAATGGCAGCTGGTATATTCTCATTACAATGTTTCTTCTGGCATGCAGAAGCACTGAAAGAATAATGATAAACTGCGGTCTGTGGTGGCCCTTTGACCGGCTTGGCTTCTTTTAAGCTATTATTTACGCTTTCTTCAATGTTTCAAGTCTCTAAATAATTTAAGGAGTCGTTATTTGAAGACAATCTCAAACAAAACGTGTTCTCTTTTTCCCAAGTATAGATGTCCTTCTTGTTATGGCCTAGGAGCGGCTTGATATTCAGTATGTAGAAGAGCACAAGTAATGGAATTAGATGTTTTGTTCCGTTGGATACTTTATTTCAGTGGAGAAGTGGAATTGCTCTCCACCAAATTTTTCCGTATATAATAGTACTAAATGTTCGGTATTCCACTGGAAAAATGGTTTCAAAATCCATTAGCTGGAATTTCCCTTTGTCTCATGTTCGTACAGTTGGATGTGGCAGTAGATAGGGAGGCCGGACTTCAGCAGGGAAAAGACAAATGAGACCAATGTATAAATTTTGCCCACCTTTCTAGGTTGTGGCCTTTTGTGGGATGTCAAGTCTTTTTTGCTGGTTCACGCCATACTTCAGTTTTTTCCAGTTTCACAGATGAAGAAGCCATGGTATATGGATAGCCCTGGTTCACGTCACTAGGAACAACTGCCGACCAGTCATTTCCTTGTTTGCAGACTCAAATTAGCTGGTTTTCTTGTTTTTAAGAATATTTTACTTCAGTCTTGCTTAAGCGAGGGAAGTCTGTGGTGATGTTTGCATCAATATGGTGAAATATGGTTTCTAGTTTTGTAAAATTGTACTTACTAAATCCAGTAATCTTTTGGGTACATGTCTCTTCCAGGCTTTTAGTGAGTTATGTTATTGTCATAAGTAGTCGGTCAGAAAAACTGTGTCAAATGCATTCTTACATTACTGACATTTATCAGAACACATATTGTATTTCTCCCTAAAGCTATCTGTAGAGTAAAATTACAATGGATACCTAGATTGTTCAAGTAAATGTTTAAAAATTCCTGTTCTGCAAAATATGTTTCACTCAGAGTTCAGCCTTATCGGAGAAAAAGTTAAGGAGCAGATTGATACTTGAGGATGAAGTATACTTTAGTATATCTGTAGCCTTCGAGGAGATAAGATCTAATGTAAGAGGTTCTTTATCCTAGCAAAGACGAAGACACAGTAAACTTCCATGACTGAAAATCAAAATTAAAAAAATTAATCTGCATGTGGCATGCATGTTTTCAGCAACAATGACTAGCTCACAGGAAACGTGGAAGCTCCCATTGTCACCGATGTTTTCTGAAGTAAGATTTTGGTGTCCTTCAAGAAAAGATGGGTCAATCAAACTATGAGTTAGCAAGTTAATTGCAAAAATATTTGGATGGAACTGTAGGTCTTATGTTATCCAGAAGGCTGGGTTAGCTGCTGCTAATCATTCTGTCCAATCCTAAACTGCATTCTGCAATTCTGTTCTTGTAGGCAGATTGTTAAGAATAGTACATTACACTTGGCAGGATGGTTTCATCTATTCCTTCTTCTGTTCTTTGCAATAGAATTTTACTGAATTTACACTTTTGTCGTGTCCACCCCATCCCCATCTTCCAACAGTATATAAAATCCTACATTGTGTATGGTGAGCTGATTTCTTACTATTGCTCAGGGAAAAACCCAGATAAAGACAATGGAGAGATCAGTATGTGGCTCTGTTTTTTAATGAGCTAAAGATTACTTACTTATTAAACATCAGAAATTGTCATAATTTTCAGGAACCACTCAATTTTGTGCTTTCATGAAGAAAAGATTATTGTTTGTGTTATTTAAATTTTGTCATTTTCTACATGTCATTTGCCACTTTGTAATTTTCATTGTCATTTTTGTCTTAATGTTGTAGTCACAGGAAAGTCGGAAGAGCTGCTGGAGAGCTCAGAATCTTACCATCCTGCTGAGCCTGCTGGCCAAAAAATCCTTGTGGATCCTCAGCCTGGTTCTGGCAATCTCAGCAAAGCTGCCGTTCCCCCACCCTTGCAGTGGGACTGCAAAAAGAAAGCTGAGCCTTGTGGAGATGCAGCTGAATTTCCTCCCGGTCTTCCAGTGGACCTGGAGGAGCAGCGGCAGTTCCTGACGGAGCAGTGCATCGCCGCTTTCTGCCTGTGCCTCAGCCGCTTCCCCCAGCACTACAAGAGCCTCTACCGCCTGGCCTATCTGTACACATACAGCAAGACGCACAAGGTGAGCAGACCTCTGACACAGCAGCTGATAAGCTGTGTTTATTGCCTGAGTAAACAAACCATAGTGTCATTTTTTTTTTATCCTAATTCAGCAGTCTCGGTGTTAAAATATGGCAGGTAAGTTTGTTTAATGCAGGTTGGATTGGAACTGTGCTTTGGGAAGTCTTCAGCTCCTAGATTGTCTCATTCATGTGTGTGAGGTCAGATGAGTAGAGAATTTTTTTTTTTTTATTACTGAGCTAAGTAATTTTTTGTCATTCAGCAGAGAACTACCTTTTAGATTTGTCCCATAAATTCAGATGTTCTCATTACAGCAATTATTTATTTTACTGAATGAGTGGACAGAAAAGTGACTGGGAAGCAGAAATTCATCAGTATTGGTGTAAACAGGTCATGTGACACAGACTTTCTGGGTATCTTGGGTATTTGTAGAATGAAAGTTTTCCTATTGTGAGAGCATAGAGGTCATCTTGAGTAAGCCAAAATTATTTGCTGTTTAGAAATAACTGAGTGAGATTGAGAGATCCTACTGCTCACGAGCTGGTGACTTTGGATTAAGCAGGAATAATGATGTCTTGGTGACTGTAACAGTATTAGTTCCTACTTGAGGTGAGGGCAAAATAACTTGATTCATCCAGCATGAGCCTTGCATATTCTTCATCATTAATTTCAAAAGCCTTCTGTGAGTTATGATTGTTTTGGTTTTCACATTACTTCATTATTTTACTTCTGTATGCTTCTGTATTTATAGCCCTTTGTCTTTCTGAAGTATCCGTTAGTCAAATGTGCATGAACAGTTGGTTGAAATTATCAGAGTTCACTGATTGTCACAATCAAGGTTTGAACTCAGGGGTTCTGTATTTGGAAGTCCTGTGTTATGTCAAACGCTGCACTGCGTGGCTTCCTGAATTCTTTTTCCCACCAGCGCTGAAGCTGGTGTGAATAATAGAAAAGGGGAATGGAAACAAATCACAGCAGAAAACATATTACCAGTGGTGCTGTGAATTGAGCAGTGGCATGGCTTAGCAACCTACTGAAAGGTGATGAATATTCCATTTGACTGTACGGTGATTATCCAGAAAAATATTATGCTTTTTTAAAGATAGCTTGTTGCGAAAACGTTCTTATGCTATTTGTATGTGACAGTTGTTAATTTTTCCATGGAGCTAATCATTAGTAAGAGCCGTAGATTCCTGCAATCTGTCATTACTGTTGCTGACAGATGATTTTGTATCAACATTCAACAAAAAAAGGCTGCCTGTTTTCAATTTATTGGTTCAAATAGCATGTCCTAGCCTGAGGAACTGCTTGCAAAATATTTTCTTTTATTTTTTTCCTGATGAAGCCTTCTCTTTTGCTTTTTGTATCTGTCTCCCTATATAAATATCAGCTTAGCGATTTGTAATTTTTCTGTATGAAATACACATTGTTTTCTAAATTGGTCTGCTCTTGGAACTCAGAAGAATTGATTCCTGCCTGTTTGAGCCGAGTAGGTACCAGTGGCTTCAACCAGCATTGTTGATGCTCACTGTCCTTTTTTATTACTTCTTTGCATAAAAAACAACTACTTAACACTGAAAAAAAAAAAAATCTTAATTTTGATATATGTATACTACATACTTTCATGAGGTTGTAATTTTCTTTCTTTGATTCATTGAGGTTCTTTTGTAGAGCAATCTAAATGTCTGGGTTTTAATGGCACACTAATATGTCTTTAGTGGGAGTTATACTCCTGAACCAACTTAAAACACAAAATAAATCTATACATTTTCAGCAATAACTGGAGTAAGAAGTATGCTTAGATATACTGATGATAGGCCTGATTTAAAAAAAAAAAAAAAGAAAAAGAAAAAGAAAAAGTGAGAAATTGCATCAGGTTGAGTTGCTGTGCGGGCAGAGTAGATTACTGGTAAATTTTAGAAAGCTAAAATTAATTTTAAAATGCATATAAGCATCTTGGAAAATTCAGCATTTATGTACCAGTGCCAGGAATTTGTGTGAAGAATTTAGACTGATGGCCAAAATTCATGGTTGGCTGGGAAAGGAGAGGATTGGCAGATCTCCATCGTGCACAGAAAAACAAGTTTTCCATATGCAATCTGTTTTCTCCTATTTTACAGTATTACTGGTTTTGCTGTTAAGAGATCAATAAAAATAGTTGTTGAATGCTTTTTTTAACATCCTTTTCGAAATCTTTCAACATTTTGTTTGGCTTCGTGTTCTGGATTACCCCCTGCAAAATCCTGCTTACTGTTTGGAGGCTGTTTCTCTTCGTTTTATTCTGTTTTATTCTGTTATCAGAGCAAATTTGTATGTAGCTGTTTTTTGTTGGAATAAATGTGCAGGAAAGTCGGGATGAATTTTCGGAAGTTTTGTTGCCAGTTTGGGCAGCAGTTTTAGTTTCCCATTCACCTTGTCCCTGTCTTGAAGTAAATCTTCAGCCTGTTCATCAGTGTAACTAAAAAGTTTTGTAGAAAAGTATTTGCCTTATGGTCCTTACGAGTCAGTATGTAGAACTGGTTTGATACTCTGCAAGCAGTAGATTGTCAGGAAATAAAAATATTTACTTACATGCTTTGTTACTTTAAAATAAAAAATACTTTGTAAACCCTAGAGGATTCTGCTCACAGATATTGTTTGTATGTCTGAGGATTTTTAAGTTTGTATCTGCTATTATGTGCATTATTAACAGAGCCCTTAATGTAGAAATTATTGTCAGGTATAACGTAATGTCAGTGTCATGACAGTTTGGCCAAACTAGGCATAATACGTGTAAAAATGACAATATTATATATATGTAAATTTAATATATACTTAGAGGCAGGCATAATGCGAAACCATAATAGAGATAAGCATTTCAAGTAGCAACAGTTTGGTAATAATAGTTCATCCAAAAGGCTGCCCTTCACTGGCAACAGTCTTTTTTATTTTGCTTCTATTTGATATAGTAGCACTAGGGGTTTTTTCCAGACAAAGGATTCTAATAGACTGTAAAAGAAAACAGAGGGAAGGATTGAGGTGTAGTAGGATGTTTCGTACATGTCTCAGCAACACTTCATGGAGTTTCCAAGTTAGGGAAAGGTGGCTCCTGGCACCACTGAGTTAAGGGGTATCCATCTCGTGTGACTCAGGTTTCCACTTGGTTAACCATAAGAGATTTTCCCTTTCTACTTTAACGATGCCGGTAGAAATTTCTGCAAGTTATTGTACCCTGTCAGTCATCTTGTCTTTGAATCTTGGGGTGATGAAGATGTGGGAGGCAACAGCTGAACTGGAAAGAGTATTTCATAATTGCCCTGAGTCAGAGAGCTAAATCCAGCATTTCAGATTGGCGAGCAGTGTGCCAAGAGGAATAAATCCCTTTTGCTGTGTCCTGGATCCCTTCACCCATTCCTAATAACTTCATCAGCTAAAACCTAAGCAGAGCAGACTCTGTGAAATCTAATGAGTTGAGACCTGCTCAGGCATATTTACTGGGAATAATTGATCATGCTGATTTAGGGAGAAGGGTAGTGGAAAATCTGTAACTACATCTTTTATTCCTATTAGTTTTGATTGTGTGAAGTTACCGTATAATTGCCCCATTTGTCTGAATGATCTTTTTCCCTCCTGCCCAGGTTACTGTCATCATCTTGTTCAATAAAAGCCTATGAATTATATGTATCAAATACCTGCCAGTGGATGGTCAGTATAACGTGCATAGCAGAGCACCAGAGCATGACGCTACACTTAGTGATCTCTTAACGATTTCATTGTGAAACTTAGATTCAGGGAAACATCCATAGCTAAAATTTGTTTAGACTGGGATGTTATATTTAAGCTTTGTGGTGGTGGCTTTCCTGAGGGTTTTGTTTTCCTTCAGTTTTTACGTGATAGTTTTAACTGTAAGATTCAGATTGCCACACATTAGGCAAATTTTTACTTCATTTTCACACTTGGAGTTTACTTATGCTTCTGATTACTATGATTGGCATAAAATAAAGCATTTATTTGCCTGGATCTTGGGCTTTACGATAGGCTTATTTTTGCTGGATTCTGATTTTATTCAAAACAGGATGACTTTCGTGGGAGACCAGATTTTTGTAGGTTCTTTTCTATGTTGTGTTTTCTTCTGTATGTATTTCAAAGTATTTTGCAGGCTTAGGTTAATAAAGATTACAGAAATACATATTACAAAAAAAGTACTGTAGGGAAACGTTAGTATACAGTTAAGTTTACATACTTGGCTTGCGTTAATCTTAATTAAATTTGGCACTCAGTGATAATAAATTTACAGCTTCCCCTGACTAGCCAGAAAGTACCTTGTGATATTTATGAGTGAACATGTATTTGTCCCAGACCAAAACAAAGTTATCCAAATCCCCTTGACTCTACGCTATAATCATGAGGGTCTTGTGTAAGTACCTATATCAGCTCTCTGAATGAAGGATTTTTGACATTCGTAAATATCTGTTTAATATTTCCAATGTTCAGCTCTCTTGAACATGAATCTGTAATCAGCATTTTGCTAGGAGGGACGCTCCAGTTCTGGTAAGACATTGGAGATTTCTGCATAATTACTGTCATTAGGACAAAAGCACTTCAGATTGAGCAGGGCTTTTTACTGTTTCACCAGAGTCTTGTAAAGAAAATAATCTGGAGACAGGCTAAGAACTTTGCTAATAGCAGCACCACCACCCCACATTACCCCCAAAAGTAAGGAAAAAAAGCTATTATAGCTGGAATATACTTCTTGGATGGCCATGATTTAATCAAATTTATGATTCAGAGAAGCATATTTCCAGCCCACAGAACACAAATCGGAATTCAACATTCTCATTTGTCTCTGTGAACCAAACATCTTCCTCATTCTTTTATCTGCTCTATAGTGAAGTTGTCTCTAAAAAGCCAGCATAATGTGACTTGAATGCTACTTTCTAATACTGAAATTAAAAAATGAAGAAAAGTAAAATTTCTGTCAGTGCAACCTTACAATTAATAATTGTCCCATCTGTTAGTAATGTTTTGCCTGAAGCCAACAGCTGTCCCCAGTTCTCAACCGCGCAAGAGATGTTCATGCACTGAACTTGGAGGGGCAAGTGCTGTGATGAATTTTTAATTGTTGTCTATTATTTAATTTCCTACTGATACTTTCAACTTAACTTACTGAGGGCTATTAACCAAATTTCATGACAGGCATGGACTTTTACAGGGAAATTAAGTAAAATTACATGAAGGGCAGTGGCTGGGTAGAGGTAAAAGGTGTGAATTCCGCACCCCACAAAAACAAGGCTGCAGTTTAAGCCTAAATGTTGTGTTTTCTCTTAAGCCTGGGATGAGCTGAGGGGCAGCTTCCAGAGTATGGGGGGAACTGGAGAGACTGGAGGACGGTGTGGGCCTGGTGTGTGGAGGAAGGCTGCAGGATACCCAGGACAGCAAGTTCCACTGTTTGCTGAGATACTTTATCTTTTTATATATAAACGATCTTATATTGACCATTAAAATTCAGCTTTTAACAAAAAAATTAAAGTGTTTTAAATATACCTATGGTTCAGGCTTCTGTAGATAATAGGAGGTGGAGGTTGGATCTCAATGAAATGATGACAGGTTATAAAAACCAAAAAAAAAAAAAAAGGACAAGAAAGCAAAACTTGATGACGTTAGGCTGGATTCAGCAGCTGGAGGGGAGTGACCAACCCCTCTGCTGGGGTTGACCGGGCTCTGAGAGCAAGCTGGTGTGATCTCCTGACGGATGTCTTCTGCAGATCACATGCCTCTACATACACTGTCAGAACAGCAGCTACCTGGAAAATGAGAAATGATGTTGCAGGTTAATAAATAAAAGCACGCGGGCTTTGTACATCTACCTGTGGTGGCATTTCCGTCTCCTCCCCGCAACTCACCTGCCCCGTTTTGTCCACAGAACCTGCAGTGGGCCCGGGACGTGCTGCTGGGCAGCGGGGTCCCCTGGCAGCCGCTGAAGCACATGCCTGCGCAGGGCCTCTTCTGCGAGAGGAACAAGACGAATTTCTTCAACGTAAGTTTGTACAGCCAAGAAACACACCTGTACTTTCTCAGCCATCATTTTAACACCTGTTTCTCATTTGAAAGGTTTGCAAAGGGAAGGTAGTGTGAAATTCAGCAGAAGTGCATTAAATAAGCCACGTGAGTGGATGAAGGAAAAGCAGAATTGCATTATAGAGATATTTGCTGGAATTTTCCTCTCTTGAAGGGAACTACATTACAGGGATTATTTCTGGCTTGAAAACATGGGGAGAGAAGCACTGACATTTCTCAGTTATGCATCATTTACCGTATACTTGATGACTGAGCCATCTATAAAAATTCTAATTCTGTTCATCTAATTGTTCTCTTGTTTACCGTTTCTCAACTATAGGCTTGCACTTCTCATGACAAAAAAATAGGGCTAGTTGCTCTAAGAAATCTCCTGAGTTGGAAGGAACTTTTTTGTAGTCAGCTTTTGTAGTGTGGCTCAGCAGAAAGAATATTTCCAAGGCCACGTGTAGTAGCAGCACTGTCATATAGACTGTCCAGCCTCTCAGTGACATGGGACACATGATACTTCTGAGACTTACATGAGCATTTATCTATCAAATTCCCTGCTGTGACTGTGACTTAACACTTTGCTGTTGTCTTCAGTATCTCTGGCTTTTCTGTGGTGTGGTGTTTTCTAGGTTTTTGTGCCTTCTGCTCTGTTGTGATAGGATTCTGTAGCTGTTGCAGCTTGCAATGTGTGGCACGAAGCTGGAGATGTTCCATTTGTCTTTCGTGGACTACGTATCTGTTATATAGATGCCTGTGACTGAAGTGACAAAATTCTATGTCTCTGCTTTCCCATCCAGTGCTTCTGTTTTAGTATTTTAATTGTGAATTTTTTGTCCATTTTATCTCTTAACATCGATCTTTATTTTTGCTGTACGTTGTGTTAATTAGCACCTCTGTGCAAACTTCTGTTAAGCAGAAGGTAAGTGCTCTTTGATTAAAATCCCTCAGCTGGGTTGAACAACTGAGGAATACTGACAGTAGTTCAAAATTGTATCATGGATCAGTTTGCAAAAATAGCTTCTATGTCATTTTGTCTTTCTGGGTAGAAGTTTGGATTAACAAATACTGTCAGTCTATCTGATGGAGTATAGACCAAACAGCTGTGACCTGATTTGACTACATGGCTTTGTTCTGGTTATTTCCCTGCAATATCTGCCTGCTTTCCATACAAGAATCCTGCAGCTTGATTAACTGGTGAATACTTTGGCTCAGATCAGATAACACAAGTATTCTCATAGAAGTTAATGAGATTACTCAACATGCTTCAAGTGAAGTATGAACTTTGATCAAGACTAACTTGTTCATCATTGCAGGGTTAGGTGTCAAGAGTATCCTGTGGTTTTGTGTATGAGGAAGATGAGCGGTAGGGAACTGAGCAGTGTGTATAAGGGAGTGTTTCTACTTGAAAATGTTAATTACCACATTAAGAAAGATCAGTGGTTGACGTGAGTCATGTCTACTTTTTGAATGCTAATGCTAGATAATTTAATTTAAAGATATATTCCATTGTATCCCTAGGTGGACGTTTCCGGCATTATTTTTAAAAAGATAATTTCTTATTCTGCATATTGATATTTTTATACTCTGAAGGACGAAAAGTGCTAGTATAGATGCTAGACAGCTGTACAATAATTCTATTTTGTAAATCAACAAGAAATTCCCATAATTTAATATTATTAATTTGCTTTAATAAGAACTTAAATACACTTTGAAATAAAAGATAACCTTCAACAAAAGGTATATGCTAGCCCAGTGAAATGTATCAGCAATACTATTACAAAAGAGAGAAGATGTGTGAAAATTACATTCTTAGCTTGAACTTAGGTCTGCCAACAAACAATGTTAGTCTGGAGTCTTCCATGTAGACTGCTGCCTCCACGCTTGAGAAATTTGAGTTTGGCAACTCAAGTCCAGTGTGTCTCAGCTCGGGTGACAGTCTGACTGGCACATGGAGTGTCTCAGACAGCAAAATGCGTTGTTGAGGCCTTTGTGAATCCGTGCTCATATCCTAGCTTGTTCCTGCTGTAGGTTAGTCACCTGTTGACAGGTACAGTGTACATTATGATGATCATGTAGCTTGATAAAATATTTTGGTGGTCTCATTTTCTACTTGGCTATATTTTCAAAATCCTCTTCAAGTAACACTCTGTGTGGAACATGTGGCAGTGATCCAGTAGAGTTGACACAGCTACAGCACAGTGAGGAAATCCAGATCCGAGAGAGAAAGGGCTACAAGTGCCCATGAAAACAAGCTGTTAGTGTCATCTGACATTCCAGAGTTGGACAAACCTGAATCTCTGAACAACTTGGAAAAAAAGTCTCTCAGCATTACGCTGGCCTTGTCTGCGATAAACCTCAACTGGTTTGTTCTCCTGCGAAGCTCCTGGGCAGGCAGTGGGTGAGTGAATGTTCTGCACCATCTGGGACAGCGCTCAGCACAGACTTGTGTGTCACCCCTCGTGTGCAGATGGTGTTACAGCCGCTGTCCCAGCTACAGTCTTCATACACAGAGCCGGGTGATAAAACAGAAATTATGGAGCTCTGCAAAAGTAAGTAGCTGCATCTAATCTTAGAAATTAAATGGCCAGCCTTAAGGTTTTCCAAGCTTATTAATGTTCTCTGGGGTTATTTTCAACAGTAGCACTTAGCTTGAAGTGTTTATTTGCTTCCATGTAATGTATTTGGTTCTGAGAACTCTTTGGCCTTCATGATACAGAAGAGTTAAATGAATGTCTAAGTGGCTTTCTGTAGGTACTTTGCTATTGAAATACCTTTTTCTTCTGGAGCAAGTAGCACTAGTGTTTTTCATAATCTGGTACAGAAGATTCAGGGTTGTTGAAATTATAGCTGACTCAATTTTTACAAGTACAAACAACAGTGAGAAAGCCAGCAGGTCAAAGACAAGTAGGGACTCTGCCAGCCTGCTCCTCCCAGACACTTTATAAATCATGCATACTCCTAGTAGCATTATTTATTAAATGTTTATGACAGCCCTGTATGAAAAGAAAGGTGGGTAAAGCTGCCTCCTGTTAAATTTTACTGCAGAACTGCTGGTCTGGATCCGTGTGTCACGATCTGTTGTCTAATTTGTTAACTGTCGTTCAGCTGCGACTGAAATGGCTTTGAATCTATTTTTTAATGTCATCAGAATGAACAAAAAAGGCGTGTTCACTTAGCCCTGATTTCTTCTTATTTGACATATTAGAAAAACACTAGGATGCACAGGACTTCCCTTTTTCAGTTCTAAGGAAAAAAATGCTTACTGCATTATTGTAAGTATTTGCTTACCAAACAGAAAAGAATGGCCTTGATTTTCTAGACCAGAGGTTTTTGCATGTTCACGGCCCTTCTAGTGATGACAATCACTGTATGAATGATTATTGCAGTTAAACTTACAGGAGTTTTAGCTGTGTTTCTATAAATGAATACGAGGTCTTTTTTGTTTGGCCAGTTACACATTTCTGTATAACCTGCATATACAGGTACACTCTAGCTTTTCTTTATCTGGCTTTATGTGTAAATATATAGACTTTTATTTCCCCCCCTGCCCCGCAAGAGGGCTTCGGGATGGTTTCTATAGTAACTAAATTAGAAGTTAATTCACCAGGAGGAAAAAAAACCCAACAAAACCAACACAAAACAAAAAAACCCAAAACTCTACCTAAAACATTGCTTTATATAGTAGGGCGCTTTTTTAATATGTTCGGATTTCATGCCACTATCCATAAAACAAAGTTAGACTTTGTGCACAGATGATGGGGATTCATCAGTCTGTGGGTGGGTGGTGATTGTGGAAGAAGCGTTTTGATGGTTCAGCTCAGGGTACCAGTAGCTTCTCCATATGGTTTAATATGCAGGTTTTGTATTTTTCTGGCACATCTTCTGTGGTAATAATAATCTGTTGTAATAAAGATCTTGATGTCCATCTTTGGTAACTGTTCCCCATGTACAAAAGCTGTGCATGCACACAATACACTGTAATGCAGACATTCATGTGCATAAAATCTTGCTGCAAACTGTTAAGGATAATTGTTCTATTTTTAGTTCCAAAACACAGCATGTTTATTCTCTGCTGTATCCCTGAAGCTCTTCATTCTATGGTCTGAGCAAGCTGGGTCAAACTGAGGTAGCAGCATCTACTGGGAGCCAGGAGCTGAGAGATTGTAGTGATTTCAGTTTAATTTGTCATTGTTCATAGCAGGTGTGACTGGGCACTGGCTGGAGGGCTCTGCTGTGCAGAACGGCAGCTCTGGACACTGAGCAATTGAAGAGTAACGTCCAGGTTTGGTGCTGCAAGTTTCTAGAGGTAGTTCTTATTACAGAATTTTGATAACCAGTAGGCACTTTCTCTGTTATTCTCCCTGTATAACAGATTCTTTCCCTAGTTTTGTTTCAGATTGAGAGTTGTCTCTTTGTCCTACCAGAGTAAAGTTGATTCTGAAAAGGAGAGCGAGGTGCAAGGGCTGGCTCTGTTTTGGGATTCTCTACAACAGGAGCCACACAGGTGAATTTGAGATGCAGGAAAGAAGGCTGTTGTGAAGTCCCTAATATAGGGGACTATTGAGGAGAAAAAAAGGCAACATGCCCCAGCTTTCTTGGAAGCTGGGCAGTTATATTAAGGAAGTTTCATTAAATGCCAGAATTATTTTTTTGTTTTCCCTCATACATACATTACTGGTCACTGTCAGAAACATGGCACTGAGTGCGTGTATGGGATTTTCTTTTATCTGATACAGCCTTCTTTTGTTTCCCTCCCAGTTCCTGAAGTGTAACCTCAGCATTAATGATTCCCACGACTTGAATTAAAATGAAACGTTCATTACAGAATTTAATGTCTCTGTTAGAGATAACTGGTTATATATCATCTAAGGGAAGAGGGAAGTCGATTAGGGTGGTCTGAACCTATCCTAGAAGTTTGTTCTGCCTGGTCTGAGCTCGCTACTAATTTTGACCTGAAGAACCTCCAAATACCACAGAGGGTCCAGGGCAGCTCCTCAAGGCTGATTGTGCCAACTTGACTGAAGCCTCACATTTACTGTTTCCTACCATGTACTGGAAAAACCTGAAACTGGAGGCAATAACAGACTAAAATCACTTTCCTAGAACTTTTACTGCTCTGCTTTCTTTCCTGTCCCTGGCTGCTGATAAATCTGGGTTACTCTCCTCCTGCTCATAGTTGGTGTCTTTTCAGTTGGCAAATGTGTTTCCAGCTCTGAGGCATCTGCTGTGTGGAACATGAGTCTTCTGAGAAAATCAGTGCCATTTGAATCAGATTGGGGGCAAAGGGAAAGAACTTGGAGAAAGCGACTGTGCATCCATGTGAGTTGAGACTGTGTCTCAGCATGGTGAGAGTTGGAGTTTAATCAGGTATGGGGCCTCTAAGAGAATTAAGGGTTATGTTTTTAGCTTGATCGTGATTGAATGCAACTTTTTGAAATAAATGTTGGTCTCATTAGGGCTTCCAACACTTTATGTGAAAATGAGGATAAGAGGATGCCAACTCAAGTTAAAAAAACAAGCAAGCAAGCAAAAATTAAAAGAAATCACAAGTTTCATCCCAGAAATCACAAGGGTTTATTCAATTTTGCCCATCTTGCTTCTGAGTGTTTTGGGCGCTGTTTTTGTGCAACCACAAGGGAGCAGAAACCATAGAAGAATCATTTTTTAAAAAAGCCCTTTTTGATTCCAGCAACTAGATAATGCTTGAAACAAGTTATTAGGCTTGGTACCATTTAATAGGTGGTATACAAAAAAAGTGTCTAGAAAGGTGACCTCCATCATTAACACTGACCTTCTGTGCTGTTGCATAAAACAAAATAATGATACAAATAATGACAACACGTTAATAACCTAATATCTTTATGCTGCTTTTTTTCTTTTTTATGCTTATGGTAGGCAGATAGGTTAGAGGTTGGTTAAATCCCTACCTACTTTAAAGGATAGAGTTGTCTTTAATCGTTTCAGGAGATGGCCATGAAATATCTGTGATTTCACTGTGCAGGAAATAGGCCCTGAAAGAACAAACTTTCTGCTCTGTAAAAGTGCCGCTCAGTAAATGCAGATTCTTACTGCCAGCTTTCCACTGACCATGAGTAAAAGACATCTCCCTGCTGTGTATTTTCTTCGTGTGCTAGGAAGAGCAAGCGACTTAATGGGATGGTTTGTCAGTTTAGAGCTGTCGGGAGGCACCGTGCTGCGGGGAGTCCTTGCTGCAGCGGTGCTGGCGTGAGTCAAGGCCGGGCAGGTCATCCCAGACCTCTCCTTCAGAAGAGATAACGGAGACCTTGCTGTTCTGCACTGGGGAGAAGTTTGAGCTAACGTACTGCCTGCCTGGCTTGCTTCCTTAGTGATTTTAACAAGCGTTTCATCACTTTTCCTGCATTCCTGAATAATGTCATTATAAAGCTATTGTTCTTCATCTGTGTGAGGAAACCATTTCTGGTGTGGTGAAGAGACACTTGTGTTGGAAAGCTGCTGTGGAATAAATAAAAATCCCTATGGGAGTCCCTTCTGAGCCAAATGATTGTATAATCCTGCGCCTTAGTTTGTAAATATAGTCAGATGTACAAATGACAGCTATTTTTATGGTCACAGTATAAGCTAAAGTTGGGAAGATCAAAGAGGGAAACCAAATCGGTGTCTTCCCATCCTCTGCTCCTTGTTTTTCTTCCTTTTTGGTCCTTGATAATTTTCTGAATTTCTCTTCCCTTTATCTTCTGCGGAGCAACGCTGTGTCACAGGCACGGTGCTCCCAGCACCCACCACTGAGCCATTGAGCCACAGGGTAGAAGAACTCATACAAAAAATCGTCGTCCCACTTGCCTGCAGATTCAGGAAGGCATGTTTGTGTTGGTTAAAACAAATTTGTATTTATGAGGTTGTTTTGGCATTAAGTCTAGGAACTTGGTTTTTTAATGAACACTTAGATTTTGGATAATTTGGTTCATTAAAATACATAAGGATGTGATGGCCTGGCCTTTCTCTCAGACCATGGCTGAAAGTAAATTTTATTAAAGTGGAGATATAGAAGAGAATTGCTGTTTCCTCTGACTCCATTAAATTTGCTAATATCAATGCCTATATTTGAAGCAGGCAGACATTTTCTATGTGGAAAAAGACAGCTTTTCGAGAAGCCATATATTTTAGTCAGGTAAGCTTATTAATTTCCATTGTTTTTCTTGTCTAGCGTGGCAAACGGCTTCCACTGAGAGAAGGGGAAGAGGGAAATTGTGATACTAGTTGCCCCTATATAATGAGAATTAAGATTTCATGATTTCTTTTCTGCTTTACCCTTGACAGTTGTTCTTTGCCAGTAACAGGCTGTTTTCCTTTTTTGCCCTGTTTTTTCACTTGTAAAGTTAATGCAATTCTGCTCATACATCTCTTGCCCAGATTTTCTATCATTTTAATTGGCAGAATGCTTCTGGAGGATACACAAGAGTTTGTTCTCTCATTCTCTCACTCCTGTGTGCTCACTCTCTGTATAATCTTAATACCACCTCTGAAAACAAAGGTAAGCAAGGAGTTAACTCTGCAAGTGAAACTTTCATAGTGATTGGATTAGGACCAGAAACACACTAAGCAATGAAGTCTTAAAGTTGCCTATAAAAAGCTAGATAACTTTTTCAACCTCTGCCCAACATGTTATTTACAGTTCTTCACTCCATCCTCTTGGAAAAACAGAACTCATCAGTGAAAAATGTCCGTCGTTCACAGAGTTTTCTGTCTCAATATATACACGCTGTTCTTTCTGGCTAACTTTGCAGGCTTCCGAGACCCAGCTAGTAAAGATGCCAATAAATCTAAATCCCTGGAGATACAAGCACGGGGTTTTGAACTGTCATTTGTGCCAGTGGATAATAAACAGCTACTTTTTTCCATTCCGTTTCCCTAGGAAAAGTTTCTTCTGTTGAGTAGATGAATTTCTAGACAAAGGTAAGCTAGGGAACAAATAACCCTGAAATAAGTGAAGATACGGCTTTGTAGAAGAGAGACTGTCACGGAGGCTGTAGTGCATTACAGGACATAAAGCAGTTTTAAAACTGGATCTTATGAGTTGAACAGCAACTGTTTCACCCACTCGAAACAGTATTTGAAGGGTGCAGGCTGGCTGGAATACTCTGTGATGAGTGTCCTTTTACAAATGTGCAATGAATAAATCCATAATTTGATTTTTCCATCTGCCAGCTGCATATCAGATATGGATGGGAGAGCTACCTTTAGAGGCATCATGGGGTTAGTTTTAAACTTAGGTTAGTGTCTTTCCTTTTAAAAAAATCTAGATGGCGTTTTTATAAAGCTAAACAGATTTCTAAATACAGTAGGAGAGCAGAGTTTTAAAGGTGATGTTCCATAAAATGTCTTTAAAATACATGTTTTCTTATTATAGGTCTGCTATCCAGTTATCAGACTGGTTTTTGCAGCTTGTTACTTTGAGTTATTTATCCCAGTTTTATCATAGAAATAAATGGCAAGAACAGTTCCGTCAGCGCGGACTGCTGCATAACCAAACCAAACAAAACCAGAAAAGAGTAAATTTGGAATCTTGGGAGCAAATCTAAGACATAAAGTAGAATCTTTTTAATTAGCTGGTATTGGCATTTCCCTTTCCCCTACAAATTCCTACAGCCCCTGTCTGAAAGCTTTGAAATAACTCCTTTTACTATCAATGTGTGGAGTTCAACGTAAGAGTGGTGAACAGGCAAGTAGTGTATGTGTGTCTGAAGTTGTACCTCATTGTTCTTAAATACCCTCTCCTTTTGTTCTAAAACTGATAGCATTACTCTGAAGAGCATCCATTTAATGGATGTATAGCCAGAATCAAGACCTACTCAGAAAAATTTTCTTCAATGCTTCTTTCTTAGGTGAAGCTGTGTGTGATATAACCAAGATGAAGTATGTTTTTTCTTGATTAGCTGTTTCTACCAGTTGTATGTTAAGAGGATTCTGTGACATAAATCAAGGCAGTTTCCTCTTCTATATATTTAATTATGTCAGTATTTCCAGGGCTGCTTTGAGGGTAGGTATCAGCCTGTATCTGATCTTGCTCAGTACAGCACTTGTTTGTTCCATTTTCCAGGTAATGACAGAATTTTTCATTCCTGTATCTTGTCTGTGTAATAATACCAATCTCACTCGGAAGGTTAAATGAGCTGAATGGCAGTAAGTGAATACAAACCCAGCGACCAGCAGACAAAGCCATTGTACTGCCGTTCTGAAACCCTGCGACAATTTCATTCTGCACCTGTGGTGGTTTTAATCTACCTGGCATTATGGTGATTAAGTATAATTTTCATCCTTATAGAAAGAAGAAAATTAATAGTTAAATTAATAGTGAAATATACTTTATTAAAATGGCACGTGTAATGAGAAATATTCCTGGAATTACAGTTCGCAGCAGAAGGATCTAAGTATTTTTTGTGGATATACATTGCCTTAAGTATAAAAATGAAAACAGGAGAATGTGGGATGACAGCAGTGTGATACAAGTCTGTGTGTACATCTGTGCAAGTGGATAGTATTTATAGATAGATAAATATTTTAATTTAATGGCTACAGCAGGATATAAGTGGCCCAACTAAAAAGGTTAAGATGGAGAAGATGGCAGATGCTGACTGGTAAGAACATATTTTGTTAGGTGGTAGCTGGTGTATGAAGCGTGGTTTGTTAGCGGACTGCAGCATCGCTGTGCGGAGCTTGGATGAAGGTATTGAAGCAGGAGTTGTCTGAGTAATAGTACTCCATCTTTGGCAAAATTCCTAAAGTTAGAGGAGTAAAAATGTTGAATATTGTATAGTATATAGTTCCAGACTGTTTGGCTCCTGTGGAGGAGGTAGGATTTCCTGGCATAATATGAACACTTTGGGAGTTTATGTGATAGCTACTATGTGAAACAGCAAGGGTTGACCACTTACACAGGGTGACTTTTTCGGTCTCATGAAAGGAATTAAAACAAAATATGATTGCGTGAGTGAGCGAAAGTAATGGACTCTGTAGTGGTCAGTATTTTAGTGTGTTCCTCTGAACCCTCAAATGGATTACTGTGATCCAACAAGGGAAGATCCTAGAAGAGCTTGAGTGAAAAATGGCTTATTTCCAGGAGGTTTATGACCTTTGTTCTTTTCAGTTGCTTGCATTTAATCTCTGCAGGTTTGCTTACCTCCTGTCAACAAACAGGTTCACAAATTTGGGTTTTATCAAGTTGTTTAAGTTTTCCATAGGTTAGAGGAAGCAAAATCAAAAGAAACACAGACCTTTCCCTTGAAGCACTTCCTGACAGTCAGACTGAGTTAAGAATTTTGCTGGCTATTTGGTTTGCTGACACAGAATAAAAACCAGAATTGAGTACTCCTACCAGGTCATTTTCTATTTAAATCTTTATCTCTTCAGAGCTGCTCCCTGTGTGCATACTCAAAGTGTATCAGCACTTACACTGTGATCTCCTGCTTAGTAGGCTGGAACTAGTGTGAGTCATTCATATAAAATAATGGTGTTTTCTTAAGTATTCAGATGTTTGCGATAATTTAGTGAGCTTGGTGTAACAGCTAAAATTATTCCTGTTCACACATCCCTGGTTTGTTCCTCCTGACAGACAGCACTAAGGGGTTAAGAGTATGTGTTGAGGTTTGTTGCTTGTTGTTTCTTAATTAATGGTATAACTATCAGTTACAGAATTTCAGGGTCATTGAGCTCCACTTTTTCCAGTGATACTGACTCTGAGGTGGCTCAGGTATTTCCAGTGGGGAAAAATGTGGACAAACCTGGAGACAGACCAGGCTTTTATGTCTATGTAGCTCATCCGTGGAGAAGTGTGTAACCAGCCCGAACTCTGCGACGCTTTAACTCTGTCTTCTATCACGACTGATTTTATGTTTATAATACATGTGTGTATCACAGCTAGTGGCAGATTCAGTGTTAAAAACTTTAATAGAATCATAAGTCAGATTTTAAAAAGAAGTGGGGATTACAGGCCAGAATAGTAGTATAATGAAGGTGAGACTTTTGATGTGAATGCAGTGCAGTGGCTTCAAAAGCGTTTTGTTTGTACCGTAAGAGAAAATACTCATAAGAGGAATGTAAGCATTGAAATAAAATGCACATTCCAATTACTTTGTAACCTGAACTACTGACAATGGGATAAACTTAATCTTTAAAAAATTATATTGGGTGACTCATAAAGGTGATGTTTTCATGCTGTAATGAAGTAGTTTTTCCAGCAGGCTCAAAAGAAAAACATCTGGCTTTGTTTGCCCTTAGTCTGACAGCTCTATACTAAAGGTCTTACTGCAAATTACTTTCCAGCAGGTTTTAGGTCAGAATATTCTCATTGTCGTTTTCTTTCCAATAAGCAAGAAAGCAGAAGTATTTTTCTGAATTAGTTATACTAACGTGAATGTAGTTTTCAGGACCAAAATAATTAATACTTTACTTTTCTTAGCATTTCAAGTAAAACATGCAACTATGTATACGGATGAATTTTTTGAAAGTTAAGGTAATTCAAAACGAAGACTGAGATTTTGGAAGCTTCAACTTTTACCAAATGTTTAAAAACCAAAAACAAAAGAAACCTTTAAAAGTAATATTTAAATAGCAACTGCGAATAAGCAATATTCCATATAGTTTGTAAATAAAACACTATGGTATAAAAGTATTAGAAACTGATGAAAATTGAAATTAACAATAGCTGGTCTTGTTTTCTCTGTCAGAGATGATGGGAATGCAAACCCAAACAAATAGTGTTTGATTGGCACATTTATTCATTATTCTTCCTTTCCACAAATCTTAAAGTAAACATACTGCGTCTCCTCCGTATCTTTTATAATGAGATGTTCTTGCTGCTTTGCAAGAACAGCAAAGCGAGGAAAAGTGTTTGTGAATAATTTTTTTCACTTTAAGTAAATGAGAATCCACCAGTTAGTGCCATATACAGGAGGAGTTACACTGCAGACTTTGTCCCTGTAGCTCTTGTGACCATTATTGCATGAAGGTTGTGGGGTTTTATTTTTTGTTTTGTTTTTCATCTTAACCTTGTGACAGTAACGCCCTAAAACAATAGTATAGAAAGAAACAAGAATTTTTTCACCATTTCATAGCTGGTCTGCAGTCCTTGAAGTGCAGCGGATCCATGTATGTATCCCAGAAAGGAAATACTGTTTTCCCTGTTGAGGAAGGGAACACATCAGAAAATGCATCCGGAATGCTTTGTTGTCAGTAAAACGGGTTCTGCAGGCAGCGCGTTCTGGTCTTGCAGGGATTAAACATGAGCAACAGTAAAAGGGCTTTTTGAGTTTTGGTCTGTGTGCGTGCATGTGTGTTTATGTGTCTTTTAGGAGAAAGAACAGTTATAACGTTGAAGAACAAAGACTTTTTAAGGCAGGGAGAAAATGAAAGAACTATTATTTTGAAATATATTAAGCAACAAAAACTAATCTTAATAGGAAAGAAATGTTATCTTTAACAGTAGCTAACTGGCTAGAGGACTTGGTCCTACTCCTATGACTGACTGAATTCCAAAACTGAGATTTTGTTGAGAAGTAACATGAGATCCTAATGCACTTTCTTCAAATGCGTTGTTATTCAAATGTCTTATAGAAGTACGAAAGCTAAAAACATGAAATAATACTTCTGAGTCCAGTGGCAGCGATTTCCAGTCACAAGGAGGAGTGGAAATGATCTTCAAGATGCGTTCGCTGCACTTCACTGATGAGGGACGGCGCAGTGAGGGTGTTTGAGCTGTAGTGGCTCTCGATCAGGGAACATGCTTGGGTTCTCAGCATTGCTGGGCTGCCCTACAGAATTTCCAAGGGAAGAAATTACAAAAAAACCCAGTCTTGGCTGCTTTGGAGATCATCGGTATCTGGATGAGAAATTTTGGAAAGTCCATTCCCGTGCTGAAATTCAGAAATATCAACTACCATGTCGTGGAAGTTATAACTTCAGCTTGTGCCACCTGGCACCCAGGCGTTTAGGAAGCAAAAAGATTTGAGTTAGGGAAGAAAGGAAGAGACAGACAGACAGATGGGACTTAACTGCCTTGCACATCATGCCCAGAGAGTTCTCAGCCAAGGGTTTGCACAATCAGTCGATGTGACCCTGCTGACGAAGTGTGAGAGAAAAGGGGAGAATAATTTTAAGCAGAAGGGGAGGGGGTGGTTCTTTGTAAATCAGGAATCCATAAGTATTGCTCTCTTCCTGATATCTTAGCTAGAAATCGTAGACAGTGTATTCTGGGCACAGCGTTACTCTGACAATGTAGGCAGGTAAACCATTCACATGTAGGCCTATTTTCTGGGTTATTTTGTCACTGTCTTTTCAATATGTCACTTCTCTCCCTTCAAAATCTGACAAGTCTTTGCTTGCTTTTTGTGAATAATTGAGCCAGAATAAAATTTCCTGCCTCTGTATGTTCTCAAATCGATAAGGTAAAGCAAAGCAAAGTGTCTTTCTTCCTGAAAACTTCTGTCTGAGAGCTGTCTCCAGTGGCAGACTGCAGCTGACAAAATGAAAGGCCCACCAGGAGATGAGTCTGAATCTGAAGTCTTTTAAGTATGTGGGCAGCAAGGTGAAGACAGCAAGACGATATACCACAGATTGCTGTTCCAACTCTCCTTTCAGTTCATCTTATTCCTGTTGCTACCTTTTGACATGTTCCTCTCCGATTTTTCCATTTGCATTTATTCTTTCTTCTTCCATTTGCCCTTTTAAGAACAGCAGTTTAAATGTAGAGTGTGCACAAATAATTAGGTATTATTTTACATTTGTTTGTCTCTAGACAAAGCAGCATATGGTCCATAGGAAATTCCCAAAATAATAGCTTTGTCCATAGAAATTCCTGGTTTTGAGTAAGTTTGTCAGGTATAAAATGATATTGAATTGGTTAAAATATTATTTTACAATCAAAGTTGTGGTTTTGACGCAAAATAGTAATTGTCAGAAAGAACTGAATTACCCTTACTTGTTCAATATTGAAAAGAGACAGGTTTGGGAAAAGATCCAAGTCCTCTGAAGGTCCAGATTTGGCACTTGCTGGTTTATGTTTCTCTTTGAAATTTGAAGGGACTAAAATTACCTCTGAATAAACAAGAGATAGAAACCTGTATATGAGCAGGATATCAACTTTGGGTAACAACATTGGTGAATATATAAAATATATTTTTCTGGTCCCCCCATTTATTCTCCTTAGGCTCTTTCTGTTACCTACTGACCGCTGCGTGGGTTTCACTTCAGTGCAGGTCTGTTGTTGGTTTGGTGGGAACAGCCAGTTCTGCTGCTCAGCATTCGTGGTCTCTTTACAGTAGTTCCAGCACTGGCGGAACAGAGGAATTCACCTGGGAAATACTTATGTAAGACCAAAAATTTGCTAGTCTGGATTAGACTGGCTTTTCTAGGCAGATATTCTGACCTGGTAGCTATTGTTATCTGACTCTTTGCAGGAAGATTAAAAATAATCTGAGTTAAAGGAAGCAAATACTGCTGCTGAGGGAAGAATAATTTCTTGTTCCTGTAGGACTTCCATTGCACTGGAAACTTGAGATTACTTTTATCTCTACAACAAAAAAAAAAAGGCAATCTCTAAGTGAAAACAATATCCTACTTCCTTAAAAACAGAGAATGAAATGGACTCTTCCTCAGTGGAAATAGAAGTCATGGTAGGATTTACAATGCATATCCTCTGAAGAAAATTATTTGAAAATGGAACAGAATTTCAGATATGTGGAGCTTAACAAACTCATGTGCTGTGTTTGCAAGGAGAGCTAGCACCCTTATCTCAGCAGCGCAGAGAGCTCTGGAATCTTCCTCAACATTCAGTATTCACCGCAGAACATTTCATCAAGAAATCCCAGTGTGCAAAAGTTTAAAATGCTTAAAAGTGTAAAATCACTTCCATCTGGCTCCTGGTATTGCAGCACTGGAGAGCATGTGCTAGAGCTCAATCCTGTAGGTGACTCTGAGTGAGACGTTCCTCAGGCGTTCTCTGGTTGGTATCGATGTAAAGATATGGAAGACTTAAGGAAAAACAAACCAAAACCAACCTAACCAACCAACCCTCCCTGGTGCGGGCGAAATCACCAACACAAGACAAAACAAAAACCAAAGCACCTCATGAAATGAGACTCTTACAGAATGAAACATGGAGTGAAATATGAACTTGACCACTTTTTAAAGGTCTGGAATAGTGCTTTACCCTCCTCCTTTCCCATCAGAAATAACTAAAAGACAAGTATAGGACGTGGTCTTTGAGAATTAACCATTGCACCTAGGATAACTGTTCTTCTGTCTCAGAAATGATTTGCTGAACTGAAAGTGTTCATTATGAGTATTTATTTTTAAAAGGACAAATGTTAGGTCATCTTGTTGACTCTGGGTATTTTTCAAGTTCCCTGTAATTACCATGTCAGTCTTTTTTCCCCATCCATCCTTCCTTGCCTAAATGCATAAAGTTGCATTGTTTTGTTCCTGTATCGCCCAAATTAAGCTTAAAAAGCAGATGTGAGCTTTATACAGTGCTCATTTGCACAGTGTCTGCAAGTAATTAAACAACTAAGAAAATACTGTATCATCATTTACCCCTAATCAGGCAGAAGACTTGAATAGGGAGTCCCAAATAGTGCATTGTGTAAAAAAGATGGATGAAAAGGCCTTTGGTGTGACACAGTGTCATGTCTGAACCAAGAACCCGGGCGCTGGGGAGCTCTGATCTGCACCCGAATGGCTCCAGGTTATTTCTGATATCAGCGCCGAAGATTTTTGTGAACACTAAGTAAATAGTTCTATCCACTTTTTGTCACAACAGTACTGAATTCAGGGTGTCTCTGTAAGGGGTCTCCTGGATCCAGAATGTGGGAGTCCCGTGATGTGTTGCTGGTTCCTGCAGGAACGCCACGTACACTTCACTGAGCCTCTGCATTTTTTACCTTTAGGTAATTAATTGGAATTGTCTTGTTCAGTGGCACCATAAGCTACGAACACCTACCTGTGCAAATAGTGCAAAATTCGTTCTGCTTGTGATGGTTGAGACAACCGAATAATGTGTTGTGTAGGAGGCTGCAATGCAAACCTGGGAAATGTGGTGGTGGTTAATAAATTGCAGACTGAGAGAGAACATAAGAAACTTTTGGAATTGGACAGAATCTAAGATAAGCTGTGGGAAAGCCATATCCTTTTAAACTCTAAAGAGACAAATTTGTTTCCTTAGTTTAAGTTGGTAATGGGCCTTTACCAAATGTTTCTATACTAAAGCAATAATGAATCAGATGTAGTAAATATTCCAATTAGCGATATTTTAAAAATTTGCTTGTTTGTAAAGCAGTTTGAAATCTAGGAACTAAGAAGTAGTATAATTCTGGTTTACCCTTTATTATCATTTAAAGATGTCTGTTCTTGCTGCTTTTTCTGGTACCATGACTGTTCATTGTAACAAATAAGAGGTATTATTTAGAGAACAAAATCCTTACATGCTTATGGCTTAAAGGTATTTAGTTGTGCAGAACTTTTATATGACATAATTTCCAATCTAGTGAACATCCAGTCCTCCAGCTATTAACTTAAATCATTTTATGATGTATTTAATTCTAGGTACAACAACTATTTAATTTGCATAAATAAATGGCAATACATAGGAAAAAAACTGCAGTGGAATAGAGGAGATAGGAGCTCTGCCGTTAATAGGGACTAAATGAGCAGCTGAGAAAGAGCAAGTCAAAAGCAGCCTATTTGCATTAACACATAGAAAGTAAGTATTCATTTCAGTTCTGTATTTAAAACATAAATCCATGTTATGCAGTCAAAAAGAGTAAAGGTTAATGGATTTTTGAAGTGGTAGTGCCCAAACTGCATTGTTAATGGGTTATTGCCTTTGGTAGCAAGTTGTAAGAGGGAATGAAGACACAGGTTATTTTAGAAAGTGGTGATGCCCATAGTGGAATCTTAGCTTTAAAACAGAAAAAGCTGACTCTTACAGTTTAAGTGGAGGGACAGACACAGGGTGGTGTTGATTAATGTAATTTTATAAAAGATAAATAGAATAGCTAAATTATTATTTAGCTTTTTTTTAAAGATGCTGTTAAGCATAAATGTATATACATAAAGTAGAGAAATAAGGAGGAAGTCGCAACATATGTGGGGCTTTCAGTGTGAGAAGCCTAAAATTGATGTGGTAAGAAAAGAGGAACATGAAGAAATGAAAAAATGGGTAGAAAGTGGCTAAGATGATGGGAAAGAAAGATAATTTTAGCAACTGACTTCTGCATAGTGTGTGGGGATTATTGCAGTTGTGGAGCAGGCTATTAAGCCTGAGGTGTTAGTAAACAGGATAGATTTTGAGCACTTCAGAATAATCCTAGCCATCAGAAGGGAAACAACCAAGCCCCTGCAATGCTCAGGAAGGCAAGGAGGAAGTCAAAGCAATTACTCTGCCTGCAGAAGTGAGAGAAAGGAACAGCTACAGATAAAGTGTTTAAACTTTTGTGATGAAGGTAATTGGGAGTAGAGCCTGAATGAGTGGCTGGGCAAAGAAGGTAAGTTTAGCTCAGGTTGAGAACAATATTCAGCCAGTTGTGAGGCAGGATTGGCTGCTCTGAGGTTGGCAGTGGACTGGCATGTGGTTTGGGTCTCTTAGTATGGGACTGATTGAATAGAGGGAAGTATGGGGGTAAAGGACGAGGGTAGACCTTTGTTTTCCCCTTCCAACAGTCTGAGAAAGGGAGAAGGATGTAATGAAGGAGGAGGCAAAAGACTGGTGAAATAAATGTGCCACCAGCCCCTCCCGGTATTGCAGAAGCTGGAGCTCAGTTAAAAAACCCTGGGGAGGGGGGAGGAGACGATCTGACAGCACAAATACAAGGAAACGGTGGTGGAGGATTGCCCTGCTGTCGAGTGAAAGGTTGTTCGGTGGCACGAAGGGGAACTGTAGTGTAGCGCCTTGCGGGGGCCAAACACCCGCCTGTGCCGGCTGCGTGCGGCGGCGGCCGCGCAGGCTCCGCGCAGCCCCCGCGGGCTCAGCGCAGCCCCCCCAGCCCCCGCGCAGCCATGGCTGCAGCTGCTGCCGCCGCCCGGAGGCCGCCGCCTCCCTCCTGCGCTCCGAGCATCCAGGCGGGCCCCGCGGGGAGAGCGGGGAACCGGCCAGGCTTGGGAAAAATAGGTCACGAATGGGCCTCCGGTGAAGGGCACTGAAGCGGCAGCAGCAGGGTTAAACTGGGTCACGGAGTATTTTGGGCAGGTTCGGCGGACAGGTGGGAGCAGATAACTGTTTTTTTTATTAATGCTCGCAAACCGACAGGAGCAGCTGTTTACTCACTTGCCCTAAGTGGGATGGCTCCGAGCCAGGCTCGGCGGTAACTGGGACCAACATCCTATGTCAAACAAGAGCCGAGCAAACAGCTCCAGCCCTGCACGCCGCCCCCAGTTGCAAAGAAAAAGGGGAGAGAGAGAAAAAAAAAGAGCGGCGGCAGGAAATCTAAGGTATGCGGTTCCCAGAGGTCGGGCGAACTCCGGTGCGAGAGGAAGTGTGAGGCGGGGCGGGGGCGCAGGCAGCAGCGGGCTCGGTGCGCGGTCAGGTGGGGGCGCGGGGGCGGCGCGGGGCGGGGGCCCGGGCGGGGGCGGGCGCGCTCCGGCTCCGCGGGCCGCCGGGGAACTGGGGCTGAGCCAGCCCGCCGCTCGGGAATGGTGAGTGCGGGGGGCGGCCCCGCGGCCCGGGGAAGCGGCCGCCCCGCGCGGGGCGGGCGGGGGAGGCTCGAGGGGAACTTCGCCCCCCGCCACCAGCGCCCCGCGGGGAGGCCCGGGCCGGTGGGCCGGAGCGAAACGCGCCTCTTGCTGGGCAGAGCAAACGTGCCGGGGCTGCGGGGGGATGCCCCGGGGAGAACCGGCTGCTGGCGGGGGCGCGGCGCGGGGCCCTCCCTGGAGCTCCGGCGGGGCCAGACGCGCTGTTGTAGTAAGTTTGCTTTCTCTCTGCCACAAATAGCTGCCGGCTTCCCCAAATTGCAGGGCGTTTCTCGGCGCGGCGTGCCTTTGCCCCTTCCCAGCTTGGCCGCGGGTGTTCAAACCCTTCCCCGCGCAGCTGGTCGGTACCGAGGGGAATCCCGTCTCTTCCCCCGGCGGCGCTGGGCGGCTCCGGGCGCCCCCAGGGCTCACCCGCAGCGCCGGGCAGGCAGCGCAGGCGGGAGATGGGCTCTGATGACATTCGCTGTCGTGGTTGGGAAATACTTATTTAATTAGTTCGGTTCGCCTTTGGTTAGAGGCTGTGACAGATGTGCTTTGCTGCACAGAGGAAAATCCTGAGAGCAATGGGAGACGGAGGAGCCGAGAGAAGTTTGGAAGGGGGCACGAAAGGGTGAGGGATTTTTGTTTTCTTCTGTCTGCATTGTTTGGGATTTCTTGGTCTCCTTCCTCCACCTCCTCACTGGGATGAATTATTTAGCACCCTCGTTTTCAATTCAGCCCTAAAGCTTGCAAGGGCAGGCTTTCATGTCTAGAAGAAAAAAAGAGACGGTAGGTCTGTAAAAATCATGTCTGGCACAGAGCAGCCCAGCTGTGATCTCTGGTGTGCACTCTGCTGTTCTGCCTACGACAGCCAGGCTCATGCTGGAGATTCCCCTTCTTAACAGTGACCTAACAGAAGAGCCTGTTGTTCAGTATCTGTTTTGCATGAGCTACTATGCTGTAGCAGTTGCTGGTTCATTGAGCTAAAGAGAGAGAGGGAGGATAAGAGGATTCCAATTTAATTAGCAGTTTGTTAAAAACAGTCAGCTTTGTCTGGTCACATGTTTATAATTTTAGAACGTATGTCTTAATTGCAGTAAATTCTGGTGTTGTGCATAAAGCAAGTGCCACGTGCTGTTTGCGGCATTGGCTGTGGCAGCTTCATGTTTCTATTTTTTCAATTTACTGCAGCATGTGTTTATTTGTGCAACGGCAGATTTCTGTGTGTGCTGTGGGTATTTTGCATGAAGCAAATCTAGAAGCTCTAGGAATTAAAGCATATGTTGTGGGGGGTTTTATTACCCAGGGAGCTGCAAGAATTGTCTTTTTTTTTAATTGGAGCCTATTCAGGTTGACATCTTGAATACCCAGATATTGTTCTGATTGTTTTCAGTAATAGGACTTTTGTGTGTTTTTAGCATCTTTATTGGAGTATGAAATACTGTAAATGTTGAGGCCTTCCTCACTCCTCCTCCCCCTCAGTAATGACTCTGGTTGTTCTCAAACAATTCCTCTCTCTCAATATCCCTGAAATCAAACACCATCAGACTGTACCCTGTCTTCTGACGAGCTCACTGAGTCACTGCTGTGCCTTGTGCTAGATTAAGCTGTTGTAGTATTGCTGCTGGTTGAATATTGAAGATCTCCTGTGTATACTGTGATTTACATTACTGTAAATAGGGTAATTGAATTATAGCTTCTCTGCAATGTCTTGTTCCTCTGGTGTTATCAACGATCAGTCAACTTTAGTTGGGGTGCTGGGCACACTGCTGCCTAAATATTTACTTGAATTAGACATTATCACTAACTTATAATTTGATAAAGAACTGCTTTTGTTTGGTTTTAAACCCTGTATTGCTGAGGAAGCCTTGGGAATCTCTAAAGCAAGACAGCATTAGCTTTAATACACATCCCCCTCCCTCCCAAAAAAAAGAGGGTAAAATACTTTAATAACAGAGTTAATGAAATTCTTTTTTGTTGCATGAATTTTCTGTATCAGAGGAGAAAAGATGTGCTGAGGTTAGCTAAGGGGTGCATAACGGTAAGAGATTTTTTTGCCTTTTATAGCAGTCAGGACTCATCCAGGGCCTCCACTTGTTGGACAGAGAAGGGAAGTGTTCTATGGACGCTGCTGTAGCAGGGGGAGAAGAGATCAGCTCCTAGTAACTTAATTCAGAGATCTTAATTGGCGAGGATGAAATGTGCAAACTCATGTAGAGCTTTAGTTGTTTGAGAGGAGTATGTCTTCTCCGAGGCTTGACTCCTTTTTACTACTGCATGTTTTTTTTCTGGTTCATAAGCACTTAAATGGGATATTTGTTTCTTACTACCTGTTTTAAATAAGCTGCTTCCTGCCCTCAACTTTGGCTGACAAACAGTTTGACATCCAGGATGTGTACTTCTGTCATTCCTAAGCCAGCATGAAACCTCAGACAGAACTGTGACCTTCAAATATGAACCAAGTCATGTATTTGCCAACACATATCTTTATAAAGCTGGCATTATAAAAAAAGGAATAAGGAACCCTAGTTAGATCTTACGGAATTTCCGATCTGAGATTAAAAAGCTTTTTCACTGGCTCCTGCTGTCATTTTACCTCTGTCGGAACACTAGAGGACTTTAAATTTTTGTCCAGTTCAGCTCTCCATTGCTTTTGTTTTTCTCAGCATTGAAAAAAGATGCAAGTATTTCTCTGTGCTTCCAGATTGCCTGCACATACTGAAATACCAGCCAGTGATGGAACATGCCATTCTTGCTGCTTTCCAAAAGGCTTTTAGAATTTGATGGCTAATAGCTCACAGTTGAGTATAACTTGTTTAGTACCGTTTCTGGTATGTATGTCACTTTATATTTTTTCCTGGTCTGTAGTACTTCTTTATAGTTGTGCCATTAAAAATATTGACAGTTCTTCATTACTTTCCAGTGTGCAGCTCTCTTAATTTTTGTAAATAACTTCACAGCCTGTTCAGTGAAATGTACCATCTTTCTCTGTAATCTCGATTTGTTCCTAAATAAGCTGCAAAAACCCCTATGTACGTACATTTTGAAGGCCTAAAGTAGAACCTATGATAGCTCAGGTGAGCCACATCCCCTAAACGCCTTTGTCTCTCTGTAAAAGGTTTTGAGGTGATACCATTAAACGTGTGTGTCCGTGTCATAGACATGTGGCGTTAAATTAAATGAATCCCACGTGTTGTCAAAAAAAAGAGAGTTTGCTGATGTCTGCAGGGGGCTGATGCAGGAGCCTGCCCAATTCCAGGCAAAGGGATGGACTGTGCCAAGCTTATTTCATGAGCTTTGGGTACCATTTGCATCTGATGCCACGCAGTCTGGTTGTAGCAGATACACAGAAAAGATCTAAGTAGAAGAATCCCCTTGAAACAACAGAAGACTGTCTGTTAGGCAAAACCAGAACCCCTGTCAGGCTCTAGATGTGCCCTGCTAATCATTTATTTTGGTGCCAAAGAAATCTTCCTGCGTCTGGCCCCTGAGAATGCCTAAAGAAATGCAAAATCCTGGTAGAGTTTTCCTGATGAGGGTTTCACGTTCTTTCATTAGGTTTCTGCCTCATGTTATTTGCTCATTAGAAGATCTAGAAGCATTTTGTATTCTTTAGACTTCTGTGCTTTATAGCCTTCCAAAGAAAGAATTCCAGGCTCTTTCAGACAGGGACAGGACATAACCCAAAATGTACCCCAAAAAAAGACACTGAAGTAACAAATGCACAATCAGAAATTCCAGCATGGGTGGGCAGATACCTTTCTTGGTGTTTTCATTTGAGTAGATAGAAGTACCTGACTAAATCACTAGATGATTCCTGTTCTGCATCCCTTTGGCAAGCCTCTTTCTCTCCTTTTTAAACCTTGTGTTGGCTGCAAGACACGGTGAATGAAACGTACTGCTGATAATTTAATTCCCTTTCTAACCAGTCCCTTCTTCTTTCCTAAAATGCAGCTGGTAAAAGGGAACAACTTCTGGAGGAAAGGCAATAAATGTATTTAAGTAATTAGTCCAAAAGTCTTTTTATCAATATCTGACCTTCCATCTTGAGTTGTTGTCCAGCTATCCAAAAACGAACTTTTTTTCTTGTTGGCAACAGGGGGGGAAATTAAAAAATCAGTGTTCCACAGCTGTATCTTCAAATGCACCTTTGTTTTAGCACCCTGGATTTGCAGAGTAGAGAAATGGGGGACTAGAGAAGAGGGAATCTAAGGACTGTTTTTTGGAGTGCTCTGGGGAAGGATGTTCCACCAGTGCTGTTGATGTTAACCTGGAAAAGGCAGCGTGGGAGCAATTGTCGTCTTCAGCCCAGGATGGTGCGCGGTGCTTGCCCCTGCGCCCTGTGTTTCGAGCGGGGTGTCTGCCTGAGGCACCCAGCATGGAGCTGCGGAGGGGACGCGGTGCTGGCATCGCCTGAGCAGGACTGCACCTTCAAAACTGGTTTGAAGAGAACAGCTCGTCACTCCTCGCTTTCTTCTGTCTTTCCATTGTAGATATGGAGTAGAGTGGATTCTTTTTATATATATATATATATATTAGGTAGCCATTTCCCTTTAAAAAGAGATTATGTGACTTTTTGTTCACATCGTTGTGGAATCACATGGTACATGGGAACCATCTGAGTGAAAACTCCTCAAGCCTCCTGACGAGTCAACAAAACCCTCCAGATTGTGCCTGGCAAAGGGCCAAACCCAGTGTTTTGCAAGGGCTATCTGTAGACCTTGGTTTCTGTTTCACTAATTCCACCTGAACTTGTAACTCATCATCTTAACGAGGCATTTCTGGCTTTATGTAATTGCTTATGCGGCAAGGACGTGACTCCCTTTCCCTTCCTCTTGTGTGTGTCCCTGACTCACGCTCACACATAATAGTCTCTCCAAGTGCGTATGGCTTGGGTGTTCTTTTCGTAGGGTTAAAACCAATTTAATGTCACGTCAACTGTAAAATTATTGTTCTAGAAATTTAAATATTTTAAATTTAAATCTCTGAAAATATGTTGTATTTTGAAGAGAGAAATAAGGAGTGAAAATTGTTCATTATGTTTCTTTATCAGCATATGAAAAATGGAGCATGTGGAGCATTTTAATTTGTCAATATTTTTCCTGCTGCTCTCTTGGTAGAATAATGCTGCAGAATTCCACAGTTCTTCCAGGACGCACACATGCTGTTTGTTCACTTCCAAGTGGGTGTGTATTTAAAAAGAAGAAAAAAAGAAATGGACAATGTTTACCTCGTAGACTGGGAATTGTAATCCTGCTTGGTTCTGACTTATCAAAAGGAAGCTGCTGCAGTTTTGCCTTGTTTTGGTTTCCTTTTCCAGGCTGATGAAATGTCATTTATTTGTTATCATGCTAATTTATTATATTTTGCTACTGTACTGTGCAAACAAGACTAACAGTAGGTAAGGGATGCTGCTTAAATACTCTGAAAGGTGGTAAGATTTTTCTGAAATCGGCCAAGTTACAGAAAACAGGGGCTGCTTTTTTTTTCCTTGGTGACGCAAGTCCCTGCAGCTAATAATTTTAATATTTTGGATACAACTGCTTTCATTTCTTAATACTTTTGTCCCCGCTCACATTCCTGTTCACAGAGGTGGAATTGTTCCCCTGCATACTGAATAGCAGCATGGATAAAATGAGGAATTGAGGAAGAAAAAGAATAGAATAGTCTGTAGAAAAGAAGAAAAGCCGAAATCAGGTGACGGAGTAAAATAGCAAGAGATACGGGAGCATGTTAACGTTGGATGTGGAAAGGTGGTTTGGTAATTGACTGCGTGGGGAAGGGGGCAGCGGTTTTACTGCTGACACTGGAACTGGCAAGAGGCCACGTTGGCCTAAGTAGTGTGGAGAAAGGACCCGAGTAAAGCCAGGAGTACTTCAGTATGTTGTGCTTAACTCCGTATTAAGGCAGAGACTTAACAACCATTAGGAAAGTGTGAGCTTTCCAAGGATTATGCAATTGTGCTTAGTGCAACTTCTGGTTTTAAAATGTTGTGTAGGTTGTTGCATTATTAATTGGTGGCTTCCCTGCTCCACTTTGTTAGTTGGTTTGTTAGTTTGTCATATTTTCTGACAATCTTAAAATAATATTGAAATTAGATTTGTTTTTACTAAAGGCTTTTAGTAGGATGTTACTGAGACTGCCAAATGACAAAGTGTTTGTTTTTGCTTTGATCACTTGAAGGCAGCAGTGGAATTGTTTGTTTTATGTGGTGCAATTTGCACTTCTGGGACCCCTTGGGGGAAAAAAAAAAAAAAAAGAAAAGAGGAATTGAATAATTAATTGTAGGTCTTTATTTGTAGCAGTAGTTGTTTTATGTGTTTGCTTGTTATATGTGAATCGGATCATCTGAAGAAGCATGAGTAGCATTTCTCCATTTCGTTCTGAAGAGAAACCATGGAGCACTGAGAGAGTAAAGTTTGATCTCTGCTTAGAAAATGGCTTACGGGGAGCTCTGCAGCGTCAGCAGCACCAGCCCCTGAGAAGTTTTGGTTTTGCTGAGAACCACCAGCCCTTCCTCCTCGGAGAGGCATTCCTAAACCCCAGGGAATCCTCTCCCGTAACGTTCTGGAGTGAGCAACGTGGAGGAATAATAAGCGCTTCCTTCCTTTCTATTTTCAGTGACTGAGCTCGGAAGTCACCAGGTCTGTGGCTGTGCTCACAGAGCCCCGCGCAGCACCGTCCTCCTCACCCTCCCCGAGCCTTCGGTTCTGCAGCGGGAGGCTGTGCAGTGAGTTTCATGCTGAAAAATACTTGAGAAGTGTCACCAGGAATGTGGTATACTGACTTCATTATTCAGTTTCATATTTATCGTAAAGCTCAGTATTCAGTTACCCACAGAATTTTCTCACACTCGTAGGTTTATTTTTTCCTAGCAGCGCATCTCAGGCTCGATTCCCCTGCCCCCAGCTCTCAGTGTTTGTGTAGCCAGGAAGGCAGCTTGATGTTTTGGATCTTGAGAGGCATTTTGGAGTTGTTGGAAGCGTCTCACTCCTTCCTCTGGTTTCGTGTAAACAGCATCGCTGGCTGTTGCAGAAGGGAAGAGGGAACCTTTGAGCTGCAAACAGGAGTGGGGCCTTGGATGCAAAATCCTTTTGGTGGCCAGAGCCGGAGACATTTTGTCAAGTGGCCCGAGTGGTGATGATCAGTAACAAAATGCTTCAAAGAACTGCAAATGGTTGTCACAAGGATCTGCACCCATCTGCGTTTGTACTTTCAAGGGAGGTACTTTACTAACAAATCTGAATTTTCAAATGATGGTAGGAAAACTTCAATTTTAGTCAAAGTAAATAACTTTTTTTCAGTCTCCTCTGCAGTTATTTCATTATAAGCCTTACATCTATATAGTTCTTAAGTTTTGTTTAAAAAAACTGTTTTTTAAAAAAAGTTGCAGTATGTGATCTGAACTCAGAAATATTCTTCCTCAAGGTTATGGATGCTTAGAAAGGAAAAATTCATGCCTGATGGGCTTAGTTAATCTTTTTGGAAGAGGTTTGAATGAGACAGTTTCTTTATTCTCTGTCTCCAGCCTTAGAAAGAATTCAACATTGCTTGTGAAATAAATTCTGATAACCTCACTTTAACATCAGTGGTTTGCATATTGCTTAAGAAAATCACAGTGGGTGGAATGAAGATTGTTCTGACTCCTGATGGCAGGTTGGTTTCTGCTTTTGGCTTGAGGCTGCATGTGAAACAGGCAGGTATGTAACATGGGCCAGTAATCTTGTTTGTTGCTGGTTTACATTTGTAAAACTGCAAGTTAGCACTTGAAAAGTTAGTGACTTTCCTTTTAAGTCAGCTTTCTTTTGTAATTGCAATGATAAAGTAAACTTAAACACCTCTAATGTGAGTTTTAGTTTAAACTCTTCCAAGGTAGAAAGGCAGAAGAGCAGCATTCCCCAAAACACACAGCTGTGCAGCTGTCAGATGGACTTTGTCACTTGTGGCTTTCTCGCTGCAGTTACCATATTCTGTCATTGCAAATGGTTTTACTGCATTATTGCCATTTCCGGGGTAGCATTAAAATGTATACATGGGATGTGTGAGAAGGAGCCATAAAATTATTTTCAGCTGATTTCAGATACGGTATCCGAAAGCTCCCTCCAAGTGATATGCCTCATTCAAATGAAGGATGAGATAATGCTGAAAAAGACCAGGAACCTCCTCGTTGGCTGTCTTCCATTCCTACAGCCTGCATCTCCCTTGACCATAAATTGTTTTGTATAGTTAAATTGGGAAGTAGGTTGTTGCAATGTGGTGCTACCATGAGACATGTGTTTGATTTGGGATTTGGCAGAAACCCAGTTTACATACGTGCAGAGAAGGAAAAAATATCAGCTCCATAATGTGCGTTTCATCTGTAGCCTGAAAGTCATTGTATAGTTTGGGGGAAGAAAAAGCTTCTCTATTTGAATAAAGTTTGTGCTGTTCTAAGGAACTGTTATCTGCAAGATCTGTACATGCTTGAGAGCTCCTGAGCAGGCGAGACCTTTACCACCGAGCCGCAGAAGGTACTTGTGGAAATTGGTAGCTGGGGACAGGAGGAAGCAGCGGTTGTGCCTGGGGCGTCACCCATGGGATGGTTTTAGGTACTTTCTGGGAAAGGGAAGCTGCAAAAAAAGGGTTTGAAAGAAAGCTTCAGGGAGCAAAGAGGAAAAATGGCTTTTGCTGTAATCACTAGAGAGTAAGAGTAGAGAGCAAGAGTAAGAAAATTTGGCAGAATAATCTGTGCATTATGTGTAGCTGAAATCATTCTTTCCTATTTAAAAACTCTGATATTGTGTGTTGTTTTTTCCCAACTTGCTACACATCCTATGGAGTAGAGCTGCAGATTCCCTGATGATGTGCAGGGCGAGGGTCCGCTGTAGGTCAGGTGTCATTTGTGGTTGCGGTAGTCATTTTCTTTGCTTCCGCCTTGCATTAAGTTACGAGGAATTTTGCTCACACTGAAAATAACGCTAAAAATATCAAAGCAAGACCTTTAAACAAGGATAAAAGAGTAAATATTTGTATATCCTGCTCTCTGAACAGGTTTGGAAAGCAAAATTCATTTTTAGTCAGGTACTCCTATCAGTGAGACTGTTCTTTCCTGCATTGTCACAAAATGGTATCAATGACCAGAGGATTTCCATCGTAAAGAGCTGCTACAGGAGAAGTTTCAGAACTGAATAAAGCACAAGGGAAGGGTTTGCACTGGTGTAACAACAGCTTTTGTGAATGGAAATACTAACATGCAAGTGTAGTAGTGTTTGCATTGCATTTTTAAAATATTGTTGACTAGCGTGCTGACAGCATCCACGTTAAACACCTAAAAAAATTTCCGTATGAGACTTTGCAAAATCTGAGCTGACTAATAATAATTATATTTTCTGTCAGTCTCCAGCATTGCTCCTCAAAGATTCCTTTGTCCCAGAAATTTAATTATTAATGGAAGGCTCAGGATGTGTGCACAGGTATTTGAATCTGCCACTGGAAAATAGATGCTGCTGAGGAATCTGATTCTATCTGGTCAGTGCAATGGTGAACACTGGTGATATCAAGGCAGTAACCGAGTCCCTAAGACATTTAGTTACAGATTATTCGAAGATAGAATCTTGCTGTGGCTGCATAAGAGCGGCAGCTTTCAGGCCAGGAAAACTTACAAACAAGTTACTCCTTGTTTTTTATGGTAGTTGAGCTTTGGCTTAGAAAGGCGGGTTCACAGATGTTTAAGAAAAACACACAATATAGTTGAGGCTTTGCTCTACTTTTTTCTGGCCATAGTTCACAAGCACATTTAGAAGGTGTGCTGTGGCTTCTGCAATCCTCCCTTGTTTGCTACTGGCAGGAATCTGTTGACTTTAAATCCAGCTCTCCCTGTCTGAAGGACCACAGCATTTTTCTGTCCATTGTTCCCCTGACCCTCAGTGAAATTCAGTCTGCTGCGGAATCCAACTTGTATTATAAGATCTCTGCTCTTTTCAGTTGGGTCCCTCTTTAGGAGTTTCCTCTTTTGCTGTCTCTGCAGGGAATCTGGCGCATCCCCGTGGATGAGATCGACCGCCCGGGCAGTTTTGCATCTCATATGAACCGCTCTATTGTCCTGCTGCTCAATGTGCTGTCACAGCTGAAGGATTACAACACCTTGCTGAAAGTCTCATCTATGCTGCAGAGGACCCCTGATCAGGGAAAGTATGAGATGTTTCTTTTAATCCATTACTTCATAAAGCATTGAATATAGTTTGTTCACTGTGTGACTATTTTATTTAAAGATGTTATTAGTTTAGGAAAGAAGTCTTCAGGCAGATTTCCTTGGGAAAGTAGTCGAATGATGGTTAAGTTTTCTCGGGATTGCGATACCGTAATAGAGTCTAGAATTCCTCTGCGTTTCTCTTGATACTCGGAGCAGGCACACAGCTGCCTTGACAGACTTGCAGAGGTTTTCTGTCACGTGAAGAGATTCGCCGGTGGAACAGAGCATCGTGACCTGCACCCCTCGGTCAGCGTCTTGCGTAAGAGCGTTGTCCAGTAAGGGAGGTCGTGGCCCAGGCATCCTGCTGTAATCCCCCACGGGCTGAACAATGGTTATGTGCCTCTCGGCAGCTGATGCTATTTAAAAAGCTTATCCTGTTCAGGGGTGATCTAATTTTAATTGCATTAACCTTATTTAAGAAAAAAGCCATTTAACGTGAGCTATATACAGATTCATATCAATGGGAAGACCAAAATAAACATCTAAGGAAAACATTGAGGTAAAATTCTAGTAGCTTACTGAGTGGGAAATGTTGAAATTAGTCTCTGGCAAATGCTTAAGAAGTTGAACTGAAAGATTAAGGGCAGTAAGTTGGAGACATTGAAGGTTTCTTCACGTGTGTTTCAGTGTGAGCGCATGTGAATTTGCATAGCTTGTATGTCTGGAAATATGTCACCACATGTTCAGCAAAGTCAAAGACAAAAATGCTTTGACTTTTAGCATATCAGAAGTACTGGACCACAGAAGGTTTAAATTCTGTCCTAAGCAAGCCCACAGTTGTACTAAAAATATTATGTTATTTATAAGTCTAGACTGAATTTAACAAACAAGTAATTTGACATGTTGGATCAGCCAGTGCCCGCCATGGTGAACTGCAATTGTTGCAGGAATTTATAAATGCAAATGTTCTGGGCACGTCTGGTATATGCCTGTAACAACCCTATTTTTAAAAACGGGGGGTTTAGCTGAACTTCAGTTATTACTGAACTCATGAGGAGTCAAGTTTCTGTATCTTTTGTCTGAAAAAAACTATTAAATTACCAAATTAATGTAATACCGTAGAGAGAAAATATGTTTATTAAAAATGTTGGCTTTTTGACTAAAATAGTACCTTTCAAAATTATTTGCTTGATTTTTAGCCAGTTCTGAATTAGAAATTCAGTTTTCCATTGAACTCAGGTGGGATTGATGGCTGGAAATATTTTTCCTTGAAAGTGGACTAAAGCATTGTGTCACAATACACTGAAGTTACAATCCTCTAGTAAATTAAATTAAGCTATAGAGTGAATAAGTTTTACACATGCAATATTATTTTTTCATAATACTAAATAGGAAATAAGGTATTAGCACATGAGTGTTTTAGCTCTAAAACCCCTAGATTCAAAGGCAACTGATATGACCAACGAGAAAGGATTTGCTGATGTCCTTAATCTCACACACATGGTTTATCCAGAACATGAAAATCACCTACAGTTCAAGATAGCTTTGTGTGACTAATACTCTTCTTCAAGAAACGGTTTGATAAAGCTATTATTTGGGGGGCACAGGAGGCTTGGCCTAAGAGAACTGTAATTCTGGTTGTCTAGTTTGCTCTGGGTTTGGTGGTTGGTTTTTTTTGTGATGCTGGGTTTGTTTGTTGGGGGGGAGGGGGGTCTTAATTTTTCCCATTCCATCTGTTTGTAGGTAGTGCTACCTTTTGCTTCATGCATTTCGTCTTTTGATGATTGTGGGGAGGGCAGAGTTACAGGGAAACAGAGCTACTGGTATATATATCAGTATGTAACTGTGTATGTTTTGTTTGCTTTCTTCTAACTTGTTTAAAATTTGTTGTGGTGTTGTGTTTTGTTTGGTTTGGGTTTTTTTAAATGTCCTGGTTCTTGCTTTTAAAGGCCCATAAGCTTCCAGCAGTTAGCTTAATTTATGTTATCTCACTACGGCACAGGAAGTACTTGCGTGATGCAGATCGCCAGGTTCTGGCCCAACAAGCCTTTGTGCTCACAGTGAAAGTCTTGGAGGACACACTCAACGACCTGACGCAGGTAAGGCAGCAGTGTGTTTAATGGTCATTGATTTAGCAATTAGATTTTTCTAGGTTCAGTTTACTCATTTCTTAGATCTCCTGAGGCTGAAGGGCTAGGTTGTTATCACTTATTTCTAATACCTTTTGTTTATATGCAACTGCATAGAAAACATTCTTCCAGCATTATTTTCCATTTTTGAAATCCAGTGACAAATACAGTTGTTGAGGATGGATTGCAGTAAGTTTGGGTTGACTGTCCCTTAAATTTCAAATGATGGTCATTACATGGAGTATAAGAACAACTACATTTTCAGGTGGAGTTTATTGGGAGCTTCCTTTTGGAATGAACTGAGTTTCCTCTTGCAAAACAAAACCAGACAGCTAGATGTTGCATGCCTCACCAGTTTTTAGTGCTGGTCCCGGACAGCACCACACCTGCTATTACATTTAATTGTAACTTAGATTTAGTTTTAAAAAGTCACTTAGAAACTAATCGGTTTTCAGGTTAAGATAAGAGGAAATTGGAAGTTTAATTGGTAAACACATTCAAGGAGTACTTGTTCTAAGGGTTTTCCAAGTTTACCGAGTATAGGCATAACAAAGTAAATGAAAACATCCTGAAGAACACTGGAACTCTGTGTATGTACTCTGTGTATTCACTTATTGAAATACTTTAATTGTAAGACTTGTTGCTTGGATTAATTAATACTCAGGAATAAAGAAGAATGAACATGGAGTAAATGCATTTTCTTCAGCAGTAATGTTAAGGTACTAATTGTCAATATTCATGGTAGCCATAGCTGTGCTGAAATGCTTTCCGATTTCAGTAACAGAGAAGAATTACTTCTTTTATTAAGGTCTCAGAAGATCAGAGTTCCAAGTCTTGTAGCCTTGCTTCAGGAAGGATGACAACAGACGTCTCTAATAAAACTAGTGCTGAAGAGGGGAAAGATGTCCTTCCCAAAAAGCCAGTTTTATCAGATGGAGTAGTACATAGTACTGAAAATGGAGTAAAGGATGTGACCCAGGGACAAATTCCCAATCCTATGGACATATTGGAACAAGAGGACAAGAATGACAAGGAAAGTAAAGAGCTCCCTAGGCCTGGTTCAGTTGAGCCTATGGATCTCGATGGTTATTCTAATGACCCTGAAAAAATTGATTCTTCATGTAAACGCAGTGAATCAGAGCGTCTTCAGTCTGGCAGGACCTCAAAGGAGAGAGCTCCAGAAAGCCGGACTACAGAACTTTCTTTGGAAGAGCTAAGTATCAGCTCAAAACATCAGCAGCAGGCAGCTAAAGGAATAGTTCACACAGTACCTATGGAAGAACCTGTCCAGAGATCAAGCAGGAAGAGGAAATTACTGGAGGACGTCGAGTCTGGGAAAACACTTCTGCTCGATGCTTATCGAGTGTGGCAGCAAGGTCAGAAAGTTATGGCCTATGACCTGGGTAAAATTGAGAAGATCATGTCTGAAACATACATGCTGATTAAACAGGTAAAGTGTTTTATCGTTAATTGTAATTTCTCTATGTGACCTTAGACATGATTATAGAATAACAATAATTTGCAAACCAAACAGTATAATATTTGCCCTATACCTGTTCAAAAGTCGGGGAGATAAGTATCTCCTGAAGAACCACTCTCTCGACGGGACCGCTGCTTGGGAGTGGATGGGGAAGTAGGACCCTCCATGTTTTGGAACTAAATTTCTTAAGTCAGTTAAGAGCTGTAATACCAATTATGTGGGGTTTGTTCATGCTACATGTCAGTTGGAATATACACTCCTGAATAACTTAGGATCACTGTTCTGCTGTAGAAGTGCTGCTTCTCCTCCTTACTCATATGCTCTACATCCCTGTTTCATCTGAACTGAATTTCATTTATAGATGAGCTAAGTAATTATGACTTCATTAGTTGTGATTTTGTGTTCAGGTGGATGAAGAAGTAGCACTTGAACAGGCAGTCAAGTTTTGCCAGGTGCATATGGGAGCATCAGCACAGAAACAGGTAAGCTCTGAAGTCCCTGGCTGCTTGTAACATGCTTTTGTTATTGAGTCTGTAGAATCAAGTCTGTCACCGAGTGTTTGCAGCAATTAGAAGTATCTGCTTTCCTTGTGGTGTTGTCATCTAAGATAAGTGAAGTCGCATTAGTGCAGGGAGCTCATCCCTTTTGTTAGAGTCATTGTTACTGTTTATGTCAGGCTTGAAGGACAGTTTGCATGCCCAAAAGCTTTTGGGGAAACCCCATACAGTCTTCAAACTGAAATATTTATGGCACACTACAATTTTCTTAACATCTACATCATTCCTGAGCATTTCATGGATGATATTGACTTCTCTCTGACCGCTAAGGACTAATAGCCTCAGCAGCTCTTCCCTTGCTAACATTGCACTCTGCTCTACAAGTACTAAATATCTTTTCTCTCAACTTGCATGGCTGAGAATCTGATTTCAATACTCAGTTTGTTTTTAGCTTGTAGTTTCTGGTTTATTTAGCAAACAATTTTAGACCTTTAAGGGGTGGTTTTCTGTCAGTTGTTAATGTGAAATCTTTAAGAGGTAACCTTACAGTTTGCTTTTTGGACGTATTCACTGCTTCAAAAGCTACTCAACAAACTGGCATGCATCAGCTAAGTTCCTTGCTGGGCTTTCCTGAAGTTTCTGGGTATGTGGTTGCTGTGCCAGCTCTTCCAGCAAAGTCAACAGTTACTCAGGCATGTGGCAAAACATCAGAATGGTGAAAAACCTTCACACAATCTGATCTGGAAAGTAGATAAAATAGGTGAGCTAGTGCGTAACTGCACTGGAAGTGATGAGGTTTCCTGTTAAATCACTTGAAATACAACATACCTCTTAACGTGAGGCACTTTGAAGCTTGTAACGTTCGCTTTTATGAAGTGGTCCCAGCTACCGAGATTATCACATTCCACAGTTTCATTTTCCTCCATTTCTGGCAGGATCCTGTATGCCATGTGAAGCTGCCCTACTGCTAGTATAACACTCTGAATTACTGTGGAGACACAGGAATAGATGCTCTTGTAGACATCTGTCTGCTTTCAACAGACTCAATCCTGTTTTATTTAAAATTGGCAAGTATTTGCCTTCTGTAAACAAATGATGTCATGTATAGAGCTGCTGCAGCCCAGGGGAGCGCTTTGTTACTGGATAGTTTGAGTAGGTTTACAGGGCCTGGGGTTCTTCAGTCACTTATCCCACAAAATTGACAGTCCAAAAAAAAAAGTGAACACAAACCTCACCTTGATGTATGTCTTTCTCTGCTGGCTCTTGTATTTTACAGTTCCAGGCAATATATGGTTTCTTTATGGAAGTTCTCACTTGCTACTAAAATTAGGAGTTATTTGAATTACGGCTTTTCAGCTTTCTTCCAGACCAGCCAGAGTTTTTAACCTAAATATTTAACAACTCCATTGAAATCTTTTTACATGCCTCTTTGGGCATAAGCAGGAAACAATACGACAATCAGTAAACTGAATTTGACAAAGCGGGTTGTTACACTTTTGTGATGAGATCTAATCTCTTTAATAGCTTGGCGATACTGTGACCCTTTCAGTTGATTTCAGAAATCCGCTGTAATCCTCATGACTGATGCAATGTTAATGTGTATTGAGCCAATGAGACTCTATCATCTTCCTCTACAAAGTCAGCTAAACACACGGGAAAGTGGCTTAGAAAGGTCGGCTCCCAGCTTTGAAGGAAGCAGAAAAGGATGGTAGTACAAAACCTCACCACAATACGCTCCCGCGCTCCTGGAGAGCTGTTGAAATTGAATTATTCTTTATTGAAATATGCGACTTACTGAAGAAATTAATGTTGATATGCTGTCATGAGATCTTGCATAGGATGGCGACAAACCGTGCTGGTGCCAGGGACGGGAGATTGTGTTTCAGAAAGGGATCCTTTATACGTGTGGCTGCTGTTCATAGTTCATAAAGCTTTAATGTCTTCACAGGATGCCCAGCAGTGTGCTGGTCCTTGGACTGTAATATCTTTAACAGAAATGGGTACCTGTTTGTATTCCGTCCAGACCTGGATAAAATGCTGTAGTATCAGAGCCCTAGTGTGGCGAGGAGCCTTACTGGTTAAGCAAAATCAGTTGAGCATCATCTTATCAATTAAACATCTTCTCAAATGTAATTGGATCCAACTCTTACTTTTAGGAGTAACTGATGTTTTCCTGTAGCAAACACAATTTTGCTTTACCAAATCCTGCTAATGGGGGCTTTGAGTTTTTACTGTCTAATGCAGCAGCAGCTGAAGACCTGAAACAGTCATTCAAAGAGGCCATGAAAGAGACTCGTGAATTTGAAAAAGCTGCTAGTAAATACAGCATAAGTTAATCTATGTATATTATCATATTCTGGGCAGAGGAGATTTTAACTCTATGAATAATTTGTGCTGTGTTTGTATTAGGCTGGGTTCAGTGTTACTGTAATAAGTATTCACTGTTACACTGTAATGGTGAAGTAAAATCTGAGCTTGTAACATCTAATGTGAAAGTGAAATGGGAGGGGGAAGACTAAAATGCACGGTGATTTATTTTTAACAAAACGGGAAACCCTTTATGGTGTGTGGGAACAGAGTAACATAAACAGATGAGATTCCAGTAATTGATATAAAAATGTATTCGATGTTAGTTGCTGGGAGATTTCAGTATTTCGAGATTATGATAATAACTTTTAAAAGTGATGTATTCGTCAACTTCAGCACACTTTGGTTCAAAATCTAAAGAGTGGTGATGCAACATCCTTAAACACTGATATTAATGCTGTCGTTTATTGTCAGAGTTAAGAGGACAAAAGCAACAGTGATCAGTTTTCAATGTTCCAGAAGATTGCCCAGCAAACGCTTTGAAAATAAATACCATTTTATCTTTTAGAACAGTATAATCATCAGCTCTTCAGAGAATTTTGTTTTGCTGCTTGTTGCATGTTTAACTGCTCTCGTACAAGTTGCTGAGCTGATCATATGACTAAACTAATGTATGTTGAGGATTTAACAAAGTATGGTCTCAAATATTCCCATTTTCTGGTATTGCCTATTGACCCTTTAGCCTATTGCACTATTTTTTAAAATGAGAGACTGAAGTTCCAGAGACGACTTCAGTTTAGTTCAGACTATGGCGGCTTCCAAAGTGTGTATGACCACCGGTAATGACCCATCAGGAGTGGGATCGTGATTCCAGAGAGATTTAACTGCTTACGCCAGTATCTAAAGTCATGAAGTGAGTCGTCCTGCAACTGGGTTAGGTAGGAGAGCGGTAGCCCGTCTCATCTGGTGGGCTTTTTGTAACAGAGGGAAGAAAGTAAGTAGTTCTGCTTCAACATACAAATTGTGATAGTGTTGGAGTTGTCTGGGGTTTTTTGGGTTTTTTTTGTTTTTTTGATTTTTCTTTAAAGTAACATCCTCTAGAAAACATGGCAGTGAGTCTTAGCAGAACAGAGCATAGTTAACCAGCACTTTCAAGTGAGAACTGCTGCTAGAAGTAGTAAACCTCCTTCCTTGATGGCTGCTCCTTCCTTGATGGCTGCTCCTTCCTGGGCTGTGGTGCATGTTCCTCTGTGCTGGCACAAGTGTTTGTGTGGCTGTGCAGCTGGAAGTCATTCCTCCTCTTTTTGTCCTTTTAAGTTCTTAGTTGTGAGCAAGATTTTTGATGTACACTTAACAAATGGGCTGAAATTGCCATCCAGTAGTGTTCACTCTGTCTCATTAGTAGTTAAGTTACACTAGAGATTAATTCACTTTGTGGTCAAGCAGCATTTTGAAGGATGCTTGTTCTTTTTTTTTTTCCTCAGTCTGAGAATGTTATCCAAAAGATTTGCAGAGATCTTGAAAGCAGTCAGCTATTGCTCTGTGTTAGAAGATATATTTTTAGTCTTGCCAACTATGATTTTCGTATGAAATTAATGGTCCCTGGAAATGGAATACCACGGAGGCCTTGTTGAGGGAGAATGAAAGATTAGGAGGCAGACTAGTTTGACCTTGCCGTAGCATTATGCTTAAGTCTGCGATCCTAAGGACCAGGGAGGGGACGTGCTGACAGAAAGCAGTTGTGAGGCTTCTAGATAATTAGAGAATTTCTAATAAGCCTTTCCACTGACTGCCTAAAATTGGTCATATTAAATTCTTCATTTTATATATAATGATAATGTCTGGGATACTGTTAAGGACATGTCAGCATGGGAGGGATATTGCAGCACAAGCTAGGATGAAGCTTTGTAGTGCACAGAGTATCTATTAATGCATGTGGCGATACTTCAGTCTAAGAACACGCCTGTCTTTTTCTTGCAATTTGAAAAGGTATTTTTATTACTATGGGCTTAATATTGAATACCTTAGTACTAAAATCACAGCTTTCAGCAGTGTTGAAACTGTCACGACAGGTAGCCTAAAGAGGACAGGTAAAACTTTGTGGTCGTGCGTTAGTGTATACTGTGTATTGCCGATCCTGAGAACTGGATTTATATGTAATAGATAGTTTAAAACATTGCAGACATGGAAATTGCACACAGGACTGGATTTAACATCTCTAAAAATACAACAGTGTTTAAAGGCACATTTCCAAAATGTCTCTAAGTCCAGTGTTGTGACCCTTGAGAGTACAGAACTGTATGTAGAAAGTCCTAGTAATGGGTAGTGTTGGTAGCAGCTGAAATGTCTGTTGGCTCCTCACACTATAGTATATCATCTAAATGTCGTGAGAAGGGACTATTTCAACATTGCTGAGTTATTTAAGATTCACTGCTGCCTTAGCCAAAAAAAAAAATATCCGTGCTCTGGGACCAACTCCATCCCTGAAGAGTGAGGGAGAGAAAAGAAAATTTCAGCTGCCCTTTCCTGCTCCGGCTGCCAGACCTTGAGCTCTCCCTGCGCCGTTGAGACTGATCAAATCCTCCCTTTCACCCGCAGCTTCGCTCGCCTCCTCCAAAGCAGCACATCCCTGACCACCTTCTGCTGGCGATGCCAAACTCCAGGTGCTCTCCTTTCCTTTTCTAAACCTGCCGTCAAAACCCTTCACCAGCTTTCGGTGTCAGATCTAATTAAACACGATGTTTCATGAAGAAGCTGCCACCAGAATCAAAACAAGTAAATTTTATTACGAACACAAAGGCACAATCAGGTTATGCAAATCAGCCGTTCAGGCTCCTGGTGGGCTGCCAGCGTCAGCCCTGATTTTTTAAAGTTTTCTTGCTTTGGTAATAGAAAAGCAGGTTTTGTTGAGGAAAAGCAGTGTTTTATGCTGCTGTTCCTGCTCTTCTCTCGTTCGAGAACAGGTAACTGAGGTCTTGTTTTCTCTGTCCACCAGTGTTTAACTCTTCCTGGTGCTGATGATGAGTAGTCTTAAACCGCAGCCTCGTGCTGAAGAATTTTAGGGTCTCATAAGTGATGGGTTTGCTGCGCGGGGTCTGCAGCTGGAGCCGCACAACCTCAGCACTGCTCAGATTGACTCTGGAGCATCATTCTAGTGATGTTATAATCTCTATGCTGGACCTTATGTTGAATATGATGTTTTATTTGGAACAGGGAAAATTGTCTTCTGTGAGTGAAGCTAGAGGGCATTTCAGTGAATTCTTTTTCCCCTTCTGCTGGGGAATGCAGTGAGCACTGTGGTGACATGGTCTTTTAGGCTTTTTTCCTCAAGGAGAAAACTTGAGACTGACTTGTTTGGACTGCCTTGGATGTCTAGAACATTTTCTTCTTGAATTCTCACTTTAAACAAACAAACAACAACAAAATAAACTACCAAACTGTTCTCTTAAAAAAAAAAAAAACTAACCAAAAAAACAGCTAAAAGCCTTCTGCAAGAAAGGATAAGTAAAATATTAAATAATTAGAAGATAATCCTCTAGTTCTACCTCATGTGTTTTCCCCCTTTTTGTTCCACCCACATGCTACTAATTTTCGTCTTTTCCTGCATATCAAGACGTCAGAGGCTGCTTACAGGGAAAGTTGTTTTTCCTGAGTTGTCTGTATGCTTTATTAATGTAGCAAAGATGCCAAGGAAGGAGGAATGGGGATGGAGGGGACAAAAGGACGAGCTCTCTCCTGGTCTCACTCCTACCAAAGGGTGACCGTTTTGTTCCCAGTTGCATTTGCCAGTTGCCATGGCATCCCCCTCTCGCTCTATACTGGAGGTGTATTCTTGATATAATTAACAGCTCTCCTCCCTCTGTCTCCTGCAGAAAGCAATCATTAAGTGAACATGAAGGAAAGAAAAAGTCAGTTTTTATCTTTTACTTTGTCCATCAGTGTTTTTCATCCTACCTCCTTCTCTCTCTTGGCCCAACTATATTGGTTTTGTACATTGAAGCATTGCTGGTTAACATCTGCTTGTGTAGAGCAGGACATTAGGCCCCTCTATGTATTTTGTAAATGGAGGATTTTGTTAGGCTAGAGTGCAGTTCAATCATATGTATATAAACCTTCATTATTTTCTGTATGTAAAATTGTAATCCTGACAAATACAAGGTTCTTTAGAATCTGGATCATGGATATTTTTGCTAGTTCTAATGTACCTTGAAGAAGGCTTTCAGAGGAGATTTTTTTTCAAGTATTGCTGCAGAGAGATGGAAAGACAAAAATATGAATAAGCATAGTTTAATTAAAACCAATATTGAACAGAAGTTGGAGCGTTAACATTGTGGAACGTGGCTGGCGTGTCGTTCAGCCAGTTTGTGTGGCAGGTTCCAGGTCTGTGCTGATGCGCTGGTGTTCTCTTAGAAATGCACTTCTCTTGTTCTGGGTGGGTTCAGAGCACCAGGGTGCTAAACTCAGACACGGCAATAATTTAAAAAATCAACAAGAAAATGTTATGTAATGGCTGCAGCGCCAGCATCTTCCACTCGGAAACTTCTGCTGGGAAGACCATCACTTGCCCTTTCAATGGAACAGTTGATTGTTGCTTTTTCCCTCTGCCCCAGAGCAGTGACCTGTTCCAGAAGTAGCATCAGTAAGGTTCCTGTAGGATTTCTTTGTTTTTCAAATGTGTTTTGAAAACAACAATAAATAAGGTAGAAATAAACTTGGTCAGGTTGTCTGGCTTATGACTTCGCAGATAGTAAATCGCAGAAGTAAAATTCTCTCATTTTGTCTTAATGTTCAGTTTCTTTTTGCTGCTGCTGTTTTGCTACTTGAAATGCCTCACTGGGAAATTATAGGGAGCTATATTTTCCACTAACATCTGTGAAAAACTCCTGTGCTTTTGCCCCTACTTTTCTTGGTGGAAGGCTGTCCCACTGCTGGCTTTCCTGCATTTTTTTTTTTTTTTTTCTTTTAATCAGATTTCAACATAGGAAGGGTTCGTTTATAGCCTCTGTGAAGCTGAATGATCTCTTTGAGGGGAATGCTGAAAATATTCAGGGTTTTAGCAGATAGGGAGGCTGATTTGGACCTCTGTATAGGTCAGAAATAGTCACATTTCAGACAAACATGCGTGCTAATTATTCCTTTAAATTTTGGCTTTATACAGAGTTCATAAAAAACACATTTAATAAGTATTTTAAAGAAGAGCACATAAGGTAGTGGATATTTATGGAACTAATGGACTATTTTTCTCACAGTCTGTGGCATGTTGTTTGGATATTAATAAGTCTTAAATGTTTCTTCCATCCACTTTGACAGCATGGTAGTCAAGATGAAAGTAGTACTGCGCGCTCTTCAGTGCTTCATTTTGTTTTTAAAAGTCCAGAAGGAAGTCCAGTCTTGACTAGATGAACATGCGATTACAAAGAAAGACATGAAGAAGGCAGATAAATGAGTCTCCATCTTACTTCAGTTACATGCACTTGTGCTATGAGTAGCATCCTCACCAGTGTAAGAAAAGATTCATTTCCTCTTGGTGACTAAAGCTGCTTTGTAATATGTAGTGGTGCTAATAGAGATGCTCAGCATGCTGGGGTGGATTGGAGAGGGAGGAAGGACGGTTTCTGTAGTTTTGACTTTGCGCCACAACAAAGTGAAAACTAAAAAGAATCTCCTAATGAGAAACCACATAAAACATTGGCAAAGGATTGTCACTGCTTCTCAGTTTCCTACTACACGTTTGTAGATGACAGTCTTTATTGTGCCTCAGTGCTGGTGTAGCAGTAGAAAAAGATGAACACAAAGTGCTTCTGGCAAATTCAAGACTTCCTGTAATGTGTTTTTTCTGAGTTTCTCTCTCAAATGCAGTGTTACAAAGTCGTGGTTTCCTGGAGGCAGTTGCCTGCAGGATGGCGAAATGTGACCCTGTAAGTCTTGAGCGTTGCCCTGACCTGGGTTTTGTGAATAGCATCACTTACTAGTCAGAGGTGCTGCGATTCTTACTCTAAAAACTGAATGTTTTGGAGGAAAGAACAGATGCCTTACTGTAGTGCTCCTCTTAGCTTTCTGCTTATGGCTTTTGGGCTTTCTTCTGTTTCTGGGTCCAGTAAAACATATGCAGTTCCTTTTCTTACGGCTAACAGAGGGTGAGGGTCTGGAATTGCTCTCTTCACCGAAGAGGAAGGAGCCAGATGAGAGATACCATTTAAAGTTGCAGCAAGAGAAATTTGGATGAAGCGACAGGAAAAAAATATTCACTGTGAAGGTGATAAAGCACTAGAACAGGGGCCCAGAGAGGCTGTGGAATCTCCGTCCTTGGCAATACTTGGAACTGGGCTGGACACAGCCCACAATAAGCTGACCTAACTTTGAAGTCAGCTCTGCTTTGAGCAGAAACTTGGACCAGAGATCTCCCGAGGTCCCTTCCAACAGGAATTACTCCGCAGTGTTGTGGTCCTTCTCTCACTTATCATTTTTCTTCTGAGTACCATCCAAATATTGCTGAGTTACTTTTCAAATGTCCTCTTTCTGTTTATGGAAATAGTTGTGCATTTTTATAGCAATACAGTTTGATGTGCAGATATATTTTTAACAAACATGTACCTAACTAGTGGGACCTTCATATATTTCTGCTGAAAAAGATTTGAATACAATACAAGCACAGAAATTTCAAGTTCTACATATAGTGTATTATATTAGTTAATGAAGTGCATGGGTGTGAAGGGTTTTCTGTCTAAATCACAGCTGAAAACGTTTCCTCTGGTGATCTCACTTCTGGCTTAAGGCGCTTTTCTGCAGTTTAATTTCCTTCAGGATTGTGTGATCCCATTTGTGCATCTTGAGACCTTTAGTTTTGCAGCTGATGCCTTAAACATCAGAAACTTGCTGCTTTCAGAAGCAGGATAGACCTTTTCTGATCCGGTATGGTAATTGTGAATATAGCTGCCATACTTTATTTTTTGTGTGCACATAAAATCTGGCAGGTTTTAATTGTTTGCTTTTTAGAGATGGATTAATCAAGTTCAGGAACTTTAAAAATACATTCCACCAATTATTTTTTTAAAATGTACTTGTATGCTTTCCACCTATGAATTTTAAATATGTGATTTCTCCATCTGAAACTTACTCTGTCCTCTGAGTGAAATTCTGCTGACTTTTCTGGCGTAATAAATCTTTGGTTATCTAGGACATTTGGGTCCAATTCGATTTTACATTTGACAGCAGAACTCTTATTTCTATTTCAAACACTCGTACTCTATCACCATGGCTAAAATGAGCTTTTCTTCATGGTAGAGGTATGAGAGGTCAAGGTATGAGACAGTTAAACAGTTGAGGATTCCATTCATCCACATCTTATATGGTCCAATAAGTCTCCATTAAATCAAGACTGTAAAGAGCATGAAATAAATGCATCCTGTGGCCTCACATACTTTACGTGATTGCTGGTAAAAATTATAGACAATAAACTTGTTTTATAGGTACTTTTGTTCCCTCGTTTGGTGAATTTATGTCACCCTTCTAGTCTGTCTACGTAATTAATGACACTGTGTTAAATTCTCAGCTCTGGCTTTGGAGAAGAGTGGTGCTCTCGGTGCCACTGTTACTTCTGCAAAGGCGACAGGTCTTCCAGGGCATTGTTCTGAGTTGGACTCTGATGTTGCTCAGTTCTGCAGTTATTGGAAACTTACAATTTGGGGTTAGGCTGATCACTTATTTTGCAAGCAACTGCATTTTTCTGCCTTCTCCCTTCTCATATCATTCACTTAGAAAAATTTCTTTCAATAATTTGCAAATTCTCTTAAAGCACGACAGATCTGTTTGTTCAGGTCAAGGGTTTGTCAACGTAATTTTGAATGAGAGAAATGTGTCTGTTCACGAGAGTTTGTAATTCATGATTAATACTGGAGTTCAGGAAAATGTTGTAGGGATTTGTAATAAATAAAGCCTTGTAAATGTGAATATGAATAAATGTTCAAGCGCTAATTTGATAAACAGATGATAAAGAACAGAAAAATAATCTGTAAAGGGGAAAGATTTCTTTATAATAGCAATTGGGTTTTATATTTACTTCAGAGGAGTGATTTCTGTCTGCAAAAAGTTGTACGGCCTGCAGTTGTCACTGAAGCAGGTAGTATATGCAGAATTACTGGCATGTATTTTCTCACTCTCTCTGCCTGTCCTTTCTTGTGTCATGTAGTCCACTGGAGAGGCACCCACAACCCCAAAGCACACCAAGGACAACAGAGAGACCTTCTTCCCAGTAGCACCAGCCACGCTGCATCCTACCCCAGTGAATCCAGACGTTGTGACTCCTGAAAATCTCCTGAGACTGAATGATCTGCATTCCAAATCCAAACCAGCCTCTTCCTCTTCGTCCTCGTCCTCCGCATCTTCAGTACCTCCATCCCAGGAGTCACACAGGGACGCTGAGCATCTCCGGACTCAAAATGCAGAGACTGCTCCCAGCACGAGTGACCTCGCACGGGGTGAGTCTTGGGGACACAGGATGTTTTGGCCCTGTCTGATCAGTTTGCCAAGGCCACGTGGTGAGTCAGTGCTCTGATTCTGACCCGTTTTCTGATCACTAGACCACACTCAAAAGGCTACACAAACAGAGGTTTTGTCTTGGTCCTGAATTGGGCACATCTAAATGATTAATATATATTTTAATTACTATGATAGAGTGACCTCTGTATATGTTTCTTGCATGTGAAATCATGGAATAGCAGCCTAAAAATAGTCATATGTTTTAAATAGAGAATTTACGTCTACTAGTAGCATAAAGGCATTTGTTGTATTTTCTTCAAAGAGGTAAGGATCTGGTTCTTTAAAATACCTTAAATCTTTAAAAAAAGTTAAAAGTTATTGCAGTTGAAATAAACTGGTGGACAGCCTACATCTGACTTATAGGTGCCTGATTAACATAATTAGATGCATAGCTATCACTGCCATGTATATGCGTGTGGAGATACAGAACACTCTGAAAATTCCAAGCTTCTACATGGTTCATAAAGTTCATGCATCATCACTGTTACTTTTCACATATGAGAAAAGAAGCATCTGGTGGGACTGGAATGTTAGGAATATATTATTTATAGCCCTAGTATGGTTATATGCAAGGTTAGAGTGCAGAAAAGGATTGAAAAAACAGAACAAACGTTACTTATTCTGTAGCAGGATCATGTGATTTGTTTAGGACTGCGTTATGTACTTGATTGTGTACAGTTTGTCTAGACGAGGAAAGAATTAAATGAGAATGCTGTCTTTACTGCTGTCATGGCAGGCTGGCGTGTTAGCAGTACACAAAATCCCTGTGCAAGGCTGTACTGATCAACTTTAGGGAATAAAGTAAGGTGAGACCCAATTTCAGCCTTGTCTTGGGTGCCCAAAAGAGGTGGATGTGCTGCTTTGTGGGACACTGCATGTGCTAAGGTGGCAGAGCACCTGCTGTAGCCTGGACTTTCTTGCAGCCTCATCAGCAGCACTGTGTGGAAAAGCATCTGCTGCTGCTTTTGATCCCACCATCTGTTCATGAGCTTGGGCCCTAACGCTGCTCACAAAGTGCCGTAGGCAAATTTGTAGGAGCCGAGATAAAGCTATGAATGAATGATAAACATACAGGTATTGTGAAAAGTGGCAAATGGGGATACAGTGGAAATAGTGCACAGATTTTTTACTTAACAGTTCATAATATTAATTACTAATGAAGAGATTCTGATCTAGTCTAGATATTTTGTTAATCTGGTATTGTTACTTTCTGAAATTTTGATCTGTATACTTCTGGTATTTCAACTCTTTCCATATGTCATCAGCCTTGGCATCTGAATGCACATAATCTTCTGAATTTGTCAGCAACAAAGAGAAAATTAGGGAGAAATCAGTTTTCCCAATTTGCTTATTTCTGAGTACAGGACAAAATTGAAATTTAACATCCAATACTAGAAGTTGCATTGTAATCGTCTAATTTTCCTTTTTCACAAATCCAGGGAGAGATTGTCTTGGGACAGGAAGAAAGGAAAAGGGAACGATAAGGAAGGAATGGATTAGTCAATGCGTAAACCACGTTTGTTATTGTCCTTATGAAGCTGAAGAATGGAGTTGCACGGTGTCATAAGATATCTTGGCAGTCTTGTTCACCAGGGAGTAATTTGGGTTGTGCCTAGACAACAGGGGAGAGAAAAAATGAATCCTCTGAAGTTGATGTACCCTTGCTAAGGAGACTGGTAGGAATGACAATGCAGATAAGAGCTTGGGCATTCTTTAGGTTTTCAAACAAAACTTACGAGCATCCTCTCTGCAATTTCCCAGGCCACATTGCAGTGATTGGAATGTTTATTTTAATCTTTTGACTTCCCAGGCTTTGTTAGGGTTGTAAAGTTACATATTGTTCTTTCTTCTTTCATGCTTTCTATACATCATCTTGGTTGAGGGGGGTGGAAGTGTTAGCTGCTAGAATTACGCCCCTGAAACTGTGTCTGAAGATGAAGAGGTGCTCTCTGCAGAGCTCTCATTCCAGTGCTGAAAGCCTGTGTTGTATCTGGCTTTCTGTCTCTCAGACCTGCCTGACAGGTCATTTCTCTAGCTGAGAGAGACACCAATTACTGCTATGTCTTTTCTTTTTAATTCTCCTGCCTCTGCATCCATCTCCTCCAAAAAGAATTATTTATAATTCTGTTACAGCCCTTTTTCATCTGCCTTCCATTAGCTCTGTTTCTGTAAAAACTCCTCCTACTTCGAGAGTAATCTGTTTTCATCTTTTTTGCTTTTTGTCACCTCCTCCTGTATCTATTTGTTCATGTGAAAGTATTCCACATCAGAGAACCTGAGCTGCTATCATTTTCTGTGACTTCACCCAGAAAAAGGAGTGGCTTTCCAAGCAATGTTGATGCTGTGCCACTCATTTCTTATGTAAATATTTTAGTGAGATTGTGTCTAGTACATGACTAAGTGGTACAGAACATGCAACATGGTGAAGTCCAGCAGTGAAGCGATGACAGTGGCAGGTTCAGCATGGGAGCTTCCTGCGGTTAGGCACTAACGTACATGAGACTATTAGCCTTTGTGGTTCAGCCTAAAATTTCCTCTGGGGAATCTAGAATAGGATAATTAAGATAAACCCTCTCTGGCCTGTCACGCTGCTCCAGTATTTTGCTCTTCTAAATTGCTGAAAAATCTCGACATTTTCTTCTGCTTCACTGTCCTTACTTTAATAATGATTCTTATAAGGAATGAACAGGAAAACATTCACATCTGAGTTTTGTTACCAAGAGAAGGTTTTTATACTTAGAATCATTTAAAGTTATGTGTTTTGCTTATAGCCAGCTATTTACCAAATTGGAATATAAAATCAGAGGAGAAGAGTTAATACATTTCCCCCCGGTTAATTTTTTTTCCATTTAAGGCCTAAGCATTTCAATATAAAAACAAGGTCATGATATAGCTGTCCAAACTTGGCAATTCTCAGCTAAGGAAGACAATTCTTTCTGTATTGTGCAGGGAAGTCGCACTCTATAAGCCATGTGAATATCCTGCTATAATTTCAAATGTTTGTTATCTAGGTACAACAGGGCAAGCAGAGATGTAAATGTGTTTCAACCTGTAGAACTTTTAGACAGAAGCACAAGAAATAAATGCAAGTGAGGACAGTGGTGTGGACAGGTATGTAGCACAGTTGTAATAGTGAGCAATGAAGCTAAATTGTTTAAGTGTATGTAGGCAGCAGCAGACTCCCTGAAAGACACAGGTCCAAAATAAAGAGGGATTTGAAGTGATAAGTCCTAAGAATTCAGTAATGATGTTACAATATGGCAGTTCATCCTGTAGGCTTTTAACTGGGCATCAGAGTCATAACAGTACTTTTATGTGTAAAGAGCATCTTTTCACAGAAGTCTGTGGCTTAGTTTATTTTAACAACTGATACATGACCTTAGGTTGATACTAAGTTCTCAGGAGACTGAGGCTATTTGTGTAAGGGAGAGGGAAATACCGCAGAAAGTATCGACTCTGATTTTGCATTGACAGCATCTGTCATTGTATTAAAACAGCACATGGCACAAGGGTTCACCTTGATTCCTCACGGTTTCTAGATATCCAGACATCAGTGGACATGCACAGTTCCTGTTTCTGTCCGAGTGAAATAATGCAGATTGTAGGTTCTCGTCTTTAGTTGAGTTCGGCCACACGCTGATCTCGGTGTCTTCTGAGTTTGCTTGTCATCAATTTCTAAAGGCAAAACATGGATTTTAAGAGCCTGTAATTCAGTTTACTGAAAGCTTTCTTTTTACACAAAGTGCCCAAAGTATTTCATCCTATTGGTCATGCCTTATTTTAGCTATGGATTTCAATTCGAACTTTCAGATACTTTTAAAATAACTGGATGTGGAAACGTTCAACACTCTTTAATTGCAGTCATTGTCTTACCTTATTTTTTCTGCTGAATGCAAAATCCCGCTTTAGAGCACAGAGTTATTCTCAATGGATGGCTCAAAAAAACCCTGAAACATGTAAAAGGTGAGGCTGGCCAAGGACATAAGACCTCATATGAGCTTTCTTCATATCACAGTTACCTGGCATGAAGGTTCTCCCTTAAATGCGCATGTTCCTCTACTCTGTTTTCTTGTGTCACTTGTATGCAACTTACTTTCATTACTTTCTCCTTCATTTCCCATGTTGACTTATCCTGGTTTTCGGCAGCTGTTTTCCTCCGTTCCCAAAGGCTGAATTCCTCCAAGGCTTTCAAAACTCTTCCATAAACCCTTGGAACCCCAGGCCATTGGTACCACCCTGGGGTGACTGCAGCTCACTCACAGACGTTGCTCTCTCTGATCTTTGCTGCTCCAGTCTCCTTGGCACTGGTGTTCTCGCCTCCCCTTGTCTGATCCCTGCTTTTCATGAAGCTCTTTATTTTTCACAATGGATGCATTCTGAAAACAATTTCCCTGCTGAATGTCAGCGGGGGGTTTCCTGTTGTGAATGACTTCTTAATTCCTTTTTGCCTGGTGCTCAGACAGCACCAGTCAGCCGTGTCCTCTCCTCCCTTTGGAAGTACGCTGATTTGCCTTGCTATCGCAATTCATTCCAGAAGAGGTTTTCAGTACACTTAATGGCTATTTCTGATCTTTACCCTTCAGATTTCTGAAGTTTTATGTATTCAACCCAGCACTGTGCAGAAAATCCTTTGGAATTAAAACTCATTCTTAAATATACATGTTAGATCAGTAAGAAAAATAGGACAGGAATGGCAGTTTCCCAGCTGTGGCCTGAGGTGATGGTACAGAGCCAGGGCTTTGCAGGCTGGGCAGGTTCATGGTCCCGGAGGCCCTGTTGCCCCGTGCACCCTTTAAGCCCCCTGAAAATCCAGGGGAGTCACTGGCCTGTGAGTATCTTACACTAATGGAACATGTTTTCTGGAGACCTTTTGTAAAAGAACGTGCTAATGATGCTATATCGTTACAACATGTTTTAGTTTCACTAGTTTTAGATTACTGCCAGCCGCATAAAATTTACATATATTCCTGCACAAGTGAAGGCTGAAGAGAGATGTAGTTGTAAGCCTACTGCACAGGTGTTACGTTACTTACAAATTTATTTAAAAATAACATAGTGACACCTCACAATCTTCTGAGATTTTTCGAACAGCTGGTTTTGCTGTGTTTCGCTGGCTGTCTGGCCAAAGAAGGATGAAATACCGACAGAGAAGGAAAGGTCTTAGGGCTTTCATTAGATAACTAGTACATAAAATTCAGAAGCAGTAGACCACCAGTGAGTGATGCTTACTATCCACAGGTGTTACTCTGTGGTGCTCTCCAAGTGTGCTTGCTGATCCAGATATTAAAACACAGATAGCAGTTACCGTATTTTTATAAGTGCCATATGAAAGTTCATGTAGTTGAATATCAAACTCTTGTCTTTTTGATCCAGTCCCATACTTTTTTTTTTTTTTTTAGACTGAAATTTTATTTTGTTCTAAAAAGAGAGAGAAGGTTAGTATTGAACTTCAGGGCTTTTCTTTACCACCATGTATAGCAGCTTTCTGCACCTCTGGGAAACTTGGTAGTGGCAGGAGATGTTTTTGGACTCAGGAACTTCATTTTCTTTGCTGTTAGGCTGGTCCCAGCGTGGCTGTTACAGGGACCTGGTAACTTGAGAATTTGTATGCGCCAGGGACTATTTCCAGGAAGGACTTTCACCTGCTTTAGGTTTTCTTTGCATTAATGTTGTTCTGTGACAGCTGACCTCAGCATTAGGAAGCAGTTTGGGGTATGTCTCATATAATTGTACAGTAGACTCTCTGTTCAGGACCCTAGCAATAAATACAGCCGAATGCCATATTATTACAGTGCCAACTTCTGTTCACCAAACTGCTTGAATTTCTTCCATTTCAGGGGGCAATCGAACTTGCATTCTGCAACTTTTCGCGTCCAAAATTACTCTGATGCCCAGTCTTTAACACATGGTTGTGTGTGTCAGCTTTGAATGTAATTTCCTGAATTTAGCATTTCAAGTGAAATACTTATTTGTACAGCTATGACTTAGTAGTTGTTTTTTAGAAATAAATTTCATGGCAGGATATTTGGAATGAGCTTGGAGAAGGGAAATGTGTAAGGAAAGGCTACCAAGTATACCTGCAGCATCTGAACCAAGTGTTCTCCCTGCCTGCTGTGGTACCTCATGGCAGATACAGGTTGAGGGCTGATGCCCCCATTATTTCTGTACGTCAGCATCCTTAACCACTCTCTGTTCAGCTGAACCGACTTGTGTCCAGTGCAGTCTTTCCATTGACTTAGTGGCACAGCGTATGAGGAAACTCTGAGCTCCTTCAGTTCAAGCTTTCCGTGGACTTTGCAACTGCTGTATGAGGAAAAAAGCTGTATTAATTCCCAGCACTCTGGAGAGTGAGGCAGATGGAATACAGAAAATTAATTTTTTTCACATTAGTACTGTTCTTTGGAAATGTGGTAAGATGTTGACTCCACTGTGTCTGGGAGCAAAGGATCAGGCCCATATCCCACTTTTTTCCATGGTGCTGGCAGATAATATCTACCTTGTATGGTGAATAAGTAACAGCCGGTTCTGTGAACAATTGCATGTACTGTGAGTGGCCATTAAAATAGAAAGTAAATCAGCTGTTACTGGGACTAGTAAGGTATTTCCTAGTGTCTGCAGGCACGTGGAATTCAGTCCTTACTCTTTTGAAGTGGTTGGAAGGCAAGGCAGTACAGATTTGCTAAATCATAGTAATGTATTTTCAAGTTTTTTGTCTTGACACACAGAACTGCTGGGGAAGGTGTTCTGTAGAGGGGTGAATACAAGTGGTGCAAGTGCTTTAGTTAAGCAGTTGAAGCTGTTATCTGTTTGTTTCTCCAAACATTTGCCTTTGAAATCACATTAGTATTCTGTCCTGGAGTTCAAGGCTCAGCTCCTACCTTTTTCCTATAAAGAAATGGTTTTGTGCATGCACTGTGAGTTGCTTGTATTCTTTAACATAGCTGTGCTATAATACTTCAAACTGCTTCGTTCAGAAACTGTAAAACATTTTTTCCAGGTGCTAGTCACATTTTCTGGGCTTGTCTTTCAGTTGTCATGTAATAGGTTTAGTGCATGACTAAAGGATTTTTTTAAAATTCCACATAAAATGTTTTATAAGGCTGTGATGTTAATGTCTCTCATACCTGACAGCATGATTAAACCAAGTGATTAAGTGTACAGGGCAGTGCAGAGAGACCAGAGCAGATGTTTACTGGTTACAGGTCTATAGTCGCTTTTAAACTTTCTCCACATCTGCAAATTGCCAAGTGAATGTTTTTGCCTTTTTTTTTTTCCCCCAATTTATATACACCAGAATAGCGAAGTAAATTGTCTCACTATAAAAACGGTTGCAGCAGTTGTGTAATCTATGTTTATAGTCTGTGGGTAAATGTATATAGTGTATTCTCTGTATAAAGAGAGAGAGACAGAATATTAACTGTGATGAAGTCATGAACCCAGGCGCCCGCTATAGGCATCTGCAAACACTGGTTACCCTGGCAACAAGTGGAAAGAGGTTGGAGAGGAAAGCTGGAGTAGGTTGTTGCATTGAATTGTTTTCAGCTTGTTTCTTCCTCAGTAAAGCAGGGAGATGTTGAAAGGTATGATGTCCCTCTTTCTATGTGTGTACTCTTTTGTATGTATTCAGACAGTTTTTGGGAAAGGGAAGGCTGAAATAAAATACTTGTAATTCAGCTCGATTGGAGACGAACTTTTCAATAGAAATAATCATATGCATTGCAAATCTGTGCGTTTTTTCTGTGTGCTTAATTTTTGTGTGTTGTGCTGTAAGGTGAGAGTGCTAAATCGATCTCCAGAGAACAGGACCTGTCCCATCTTCAGCATGGAGACAAGTGGCTGTTGCATATTACGTCTTCAGAAACTGATTTTATTTTAAACTGGGTTTGTAGAGCTAATGTTTGAAAACCTGCCAGGGCAGTACAAGCACGGGGTATTACCCGAAGATTTGTTAACTGATACTAAATCTGAGCTTCTGAAAACCTTCAGAATGTGCTTATATTCTTGTGCTCTTGGACTTGTGCAGAATATTGTGGCTCATGAGTTAGTGGAGTCTTTACCTCCCTGGGGAAAGTTTTTATTAGAAAAACTAGGACATTATGTTCAGGGCTATAACACACTCTTCCACAAGACAAATATCAAGGTATTCTCTTCAGAAATCTGCTTTAGACAAATAACAAGAAATCCAGCTCTGTGTTTCTTCTTCATTATCCTTTTGCTCTTTTTGTCTGTAATGAAAAAAGATGTAGTAAATATCTGTGCACTATGTTAAAGTATCAATAGTATAAATTATGATATATACACCTGAAACAACCAATTCTTGTCCTTTTCAGGATTTTAAAAGGAGTATTTTGTTCATTAACTTAGAAATAATACTGATCAAGTGACTATTACCAAAAAAATTAAAATGGCACAGTTCTAAAACAATAAAGTATATGACCCAATCAGGGGACAGAATTCAGTCAGTGTGTATTTAACACTTCTAACAGCAAGGGATTGATTAACAGACAGTGGTTCTTGATTTCTCATGTACTGAAAGATGCAGCCTAATAGAATATTAACAAGTGTTGTTTCCAGAAGTGCAGGGATAGAGATACACACTTAGTGTGCCAGACTTCTGCCCTTTCATTTCCACTTATTTCTACATAAGAAAGGGCTGGCATGTATTTTTATTCAAATTAAATCTCTTTTTACTACACTATAAAACCAAACCTGACATGGAAGATGGAGATGCTCATGAGTACGCTCACAGAGTCTTGTAGCATCTTCCTAGGAACAGGCTGCTCAAAAGAGCCTTTGTCAGTGGGGCATAGTTCAGTTAAAGCACAGCAAATCAGCTTAAGCAATGATATATCTTATAATTAAACAAATATTATAATCAGCATAAGAGTTAGAGTTTTGTCATTAAACAATAATGCAAATCAGGGCTCTTATTCTGAATGGTGAACCAATAAGTCCCTAATGTAATTTAGCAGTTGAGTACATACAAAACTGTTTGTGGTTAGCAGTATAGTTGAGGCTGTTGAATTTGGAGTTTGTTTGTATACAGTATTGTATTTGCTGTATTAACCAGTAATTAATAAGTGGATAAGAAAGATGATGTAGGTACTTACCCTAGATGCTTAAGACTGAATTTGGGGTCTTAAGAGTAAATTAAAAAGGAGTTGACTTCTTAGCTCGCTCATAGGGTAATCTTCCAAAATCATCCTTTTCGTCCTGCTTTTCTTCAAATGCTGATGTAATGTTTCTTTCTATCTTTTGATGGAGTGTCTTGTAGCCATTTCAGTGTGGGAGTCTGCTGGGTTTAGACTGCAGCTCATCGCCAGGCGCTGGCAGTGTAATGGGATATGTGTGTGTTGGCTTTGGGCCATGTCAGGGCTGATCCTTCTTCGTGTGGCCTCTTGTACTTTGTCAGCAGGAGGTTAAATCTTATGTGGATCTGGTGTAAAGGGCAGGCAAATACACAATGTGATCCTTCAGCCGTCCTCTGCTGCTTAAACCAGGAAATGATGAATTGTGATTTTCCTGGTCAAGATTCCTGTAGTTAAATACTTCCTTCTGTGGTGTTTTTAAGCTGATTTGGCCTATTAATACAACATATGTATAGATGCAACTATGATTTTCCTACTTGCAGTGCTGTACTTTGAAGTATCCATAGAGAAATGTGCAAGAGAGTGCTGAGAATGAGAACTACATTCTTCTGCATTAGACCTTTCCATTTTGTGCTTGATAGCGAGTGGATCACAGAACAGAATCTGCCTGTGATTTGTGCTGTGTGACCTTTCCTTTTTGGGAGCTGTTGGAGAATTCCCTACCAGCAAACTCATTTACCCTGAGGCTTATATTGGCTATGCTATGAGCTATGAGTTCAGACAGTGGGTTCTTTTCTTTACCAATGAAAATTGGTGGATGCAGGAATTTACAGCCTGCTTTCGTAAGCCTTTTTGGGTACAAATTATTCAAGAACACTAGAAAATCTGTTTTAAAAGTTGTGTCTTTTAGACTGCATTGATCTGGCTTTGACCAAGCTGTTAAGCTATAGTGTTGTCTCAAGCATTTTCTGCAAGGGGAGCTCTTGCACAGGAGTATATTACCATGGTAAATTCCAAGTTCTTATCTACGTTGATGAAGATGGGGAAGTGTTTTCAACACTTGAGGGGGTGGGAGTATTTTTCCAATGAGGAAAGGTTGATATATAGATATAGATATATATATTCTTTTTTAAGACGTCATACTGTCAAAATCCTAAATTAGTGCATGAACATATGAAGAATTTTAGAGCAAGTTAGACTGTGAATAGGCATTGCATCTGCTGGTCTGTGGGAGATGCCTGTGCACACCTTAGCCTCTGTAAATATAAGGTGATTCAAATTAGACTAGGCAGCCCTTTGTTTTTGAAGGATATCTTCATTTTTACCAGAGAATAAGAGCTTGTGTGTCCGTAGCCTTGAAAGCCTGGCTGCTGTTTCAATCTGCTCTTCCCAGAAAGGGCATCTCTAGCTCTCAGTAGTTCAGTGAAAATTGCTCTTGTTATGTACAATATGCAGCTCAGTGTGTAAGAAAACTTGTTTAATACTGCATTAATTTAAAAGCAGATAGAGCTGGTACATAATAAGGAGATTGCACACACACATATAAGGATTCTGAGTTTTAAACACCCCAAGTTCTGGAACAGGAGAAGTTCAGAATTTCAGACTAATGTAGGTACAGTAGACACATCAGTGAAAACTGGGCATTTAGTATAGCTTGGTATTGGTTTCATAAACCCCAGACTTGGCCCTGTCATAGGATGTTCACAGTAATTAGTGTCACCTGCCCTGCAGAGCAGCAGGTACCTGTGGCTGCAGATCAGAGCAGGCCCGTCGGTCACAGCTGGCGCATGGTTACGGGTGATGGATTTTGCTCTGCAGGTCTGGCAGGTGTTTCAACCCCCACATCTCCGAAGGAGAATGGTCAGTTGCATGTGTTTCTCTTGCAGATGTGCAGAACTAATAAAATGTCATAATCAATAATTTTTTCTTTCACTTTTTAAATGATGCTTATTTTTTGTTAAGAGTTTGAATTGATGGCACTGAGCATGAAAAAGTTGGTATTGCCATCTTAGCTTGCCAGTATTTAATTTCACTCAGCCATGTTACAGTTTAGAAATAGAGCAAGGGTTAAAGACAAATTTCTACCAGTTGGTTAGACGGCAAAAGGACCGAGGCTTAGGAGAGAGACCAGGATGTCTCTTAATCTGTGAATTATATTTCATTAATAAAGAGGAAGAAGAGCTTGAAGTGCCTTTGGAGGGGCTTGGATTTCAGCAACAGGAGTCCCGGCTTTGTCAGCAGATGAAAATGGCCACTGTTGCACCAACGCCAGAGCCTGTTTGCTGGCAAGTGGAATCGGTGACCAGTGCAAATTCAGGACATGTTTGTACCCAAGGTAGGAGCTTTCTGTGCTTGAAAGATTTCTGGGAGTGGGTGGTTAGCTGCAGATCAGTCTGCAGGGATCGATCAGTTGAATAGTTGTGATGTGTATTCCTCAGTTTCTCTGCCTTCCAGTCGAGTATTCTAGAGTTCAGCAGCATTTCTGGCAATGTCCCAGCTCCCCAGGAAAGTGCCTGGTCTTCCCTTAATGGTTATTCTTTTTGCTGCATGACTTCCATGCTAAATACCACGGCAGCAAAGCCAAATAAAAACCCTCCCAGTACCAGGCTATCGAGCCATGTAGTTTGTGCATCCTTTAAAGCAGAATTTTTCTTTTAATTGAAATCTTATACAGGGCAATATGACAACACCTTGGATTGCACCACTGGAATATTTAGCAGAAGGAAACAATTTTTCACAAAACCTGACTCAGTCTCAGTAAACATAAAAAACATCATTACAGCAGTTAATGCTTTCTATCCCTCCTCTGCCTCCTTCCCAAGAGAAGTAGGAGTTGGTGTTTTAATTGAAAAAATGTTAAACTTGGTATAGGAAGGGCTGGATCCATCTTTACTTTGAGAGATGAGCCCTGTCTGAGCACGTACACACTGTAAAGACCACAGGCTGAGACACTTGGAAGTATGTGGAAATGAGGTTTTTATGGCAGGATTTGAAGAGAGTAATGAGGAAATTTTGATTGGTGTTGCCAGGTATTTTTCTTTAAATTGTTGAGGAGTTGCTATGTCAGTAATTAAAGAGGCAATGCTATGGTGGAGGAAATTAAGACTCAAAAGTAAAGCTAAGCAGCTTTACTTGTTGCCTTACAGAATGGAGAGGCAGAGAATGCGAAGATAAGATGATTGCACCTGAAACAACAAGTGGGAAAATGGTGTTTGTAGTAGCTTTCTAACTAGATAGAGATGGGTCAGTGCTACACTGCCACTTCTCATACTTGGTCAGACTGAGTTTCTGCTGCCCAGTAAGATTTTTTTTTTTTAATTATTACTTATTTCCAATTGCCATTATGTAATCTTGAGGCACTTTGAAGCCAGTCATATGTCTAACAACGAACTGTTCCCTCTTCTTTGACATCTGAAATCCTTGATTAGCTTCCTAACATGTTTTTTTCGTATTATTTTCTGTTTAGCCTCCAGTTCTAAGCCTGAACTCAGCTCCAGTTCACAGACTTTGGGAAGTCAGCAGAACAAGACAGATGGCACCCGAGTAAAAACTCGCATTCTGCCCAACATGCCAAAGCTTTTCATACCTTCATCTGTCACCAAATTTCCACCTGAGATCACTGTCACTCCACCCACTCCCACCCTCCTTTCTCCAAAGGGCAGCATTTCAGAAGAGACCAAGCAAAAATTAAAGGTAATAAAAGGGAAACAGTAATTTTTTTAGATTATTGTTTTTGTCTTAATTGTCCCCTCAATAAAATACTTGTATGAAAGGAGCAGTAGTTGCTATCTCAGTTCATAACTAGAGGTAGAATAAGTAGTGGAAGAAGATGATGGCTGTTATCTGTGTTATTCTGTGTTACCAGCAGAAGCCGGATTTAAAGGACTGGTGAAATATTTGCCACAGGAGATATCATAGCTATTCTGGTCCTTACCCCTTTTCTTAGGGAATTCGAAAGAATTACAAAAATGGGTGAGGAAGCTGGTGCAGCCATTGCATTTCTTAGGTTAGTGGAAACTACAAGAATACTAGCTGTGGAGAAGCCTACTGGTAAATGTTTATTCACATTAGGATGCTGTATATTTTATAGAGGTAGGAGAGCTACTGAATGTGAAAGAATAGCAACCAATTGGCTTTTATACCTGTTATCATGGGTTTATCCTGACTACTTAGCAGTATATTCTCTCTCTCTCTTTTGGGGATCAGTCTGCTATTTTGTCTGCTCAGTCTGCAGCGAATGTAAAGAAGGAGACCCTTTGTCAGCCAGCTTTGGAAATCTTAGAGACCTCAAGCCAGGAGTCCTCACTGGAAAGTGATACTGATGAAGATGATGACTACATGGACATATGAATGAATTCTGGCCATCACCAACACCAATCATTTAACCATTCTTCTTGTTGCCAGCATCTCTGGCGGTCAAAACACCTTTGTTGACATTACTCTCCATTTAATCGGCATCATCCTATTCTGCACTTTCATTACCTTTGTTATCACCACTACCACTCGTATTGCCTTCAAAGTCTACGCCATTCTCCCCATCATGGTGCTTGACGGAAAGAATGATCGTTTACCAGGCAGTTAATTAATTTGGACCATGCCGCCACCTTCGACTCCAGTAGATGCAAGGATGTTTCGAGCTGTGACTCACATCTCTCTACTGTTCCTGCTTCTTCAAACCGGAGCCTTGGGAGTAGCTCTTTTTCTACAACATTTTCTTTCTTTTAGTTGTCCTTGTGTATTTTCTGCACTGTTTAAGTTTTTCTCCCAATAATTCAGCAACCTAATGTCTGCCCAGCCATGCCACAATTAGTCGAACAGCTCCTATTAAGGTGAATGGAGTAGGAAAATTTCGCTGAGCTGTTAGAGGTCTTAATTGCATCCAGAAAGTCTGTGGCTTTGTTGTGGGGTGGGAAGGGTGAGCTGTGTGAGTCGGCTCCTTGGCACTGCTGGGTGCTTTGCTGGAATGTGACTGGGTGACAACAGGCAAAGAACCAGCGTTTCCAGGCAGACAGAGAGGTTGGCCTCCTGTTTCTGCTCATTTCACACCAACGTACGAGGTCCAGCAAAAATTATCTACCTGAATGTTGGCTTAAAGAACTGATCTTTCCAGAATTGTCTTACAGTCCTTTCTCTTCTAATGCCTTGGACAAGCATTTTGAATTGGGGGCTAGATGATATTTTTATGGTGGTATTGAAAAAGCTTGAAAGATTTCAATACCATTCCAGTAATGTCTGTTTTTTACAGAATGACACGAAAAGGTGTTTTTTATCTATCCGTAGAGGGACTGCTCACAGTTATTTATATGAGAAAATAATGGTGACAAAGATCCTTTTTTTTTCTACTGAATGTTAACTTCGTAAAATAATGAATGCAAATCATGCAAAAAAATACATGTCACACACTATATATACACACGCGTGTGCCCACACATATATATATGTATATGTACATATATATATGTTTGTATATGAAAAAAATGCATACAGCTTGCAATGTCAGATTTTTTTGTTTGGGAGAGGTGGTTTTCTGTAAAATGCAGAGCTTTGTATAAACTTCTGGTTTTTTCTAATAAAGTTGAAATGTACTGTTGTCTCTGTTCATCTGAGAGGGCAAGGTTCTGGAAAAAATACTGCTCCTCCCTTCCTTTTATTTCTTGGATAAGAAGGTGGTGGAGGAAGCGGGTGGCGAAGCCTCTTCCTTTTCTGAAGGCTGCCAGAGCTCTTCAAATGGATTTGGTTTTGTGTGACCCAGAACCCCAGTGTTGCCAGGATGGCCTGCAAGGGGTTCACTTCCCCACGGAGATGTGCTCTGAACTCTTTCTCACCTGTCTGAGTGTGTCTGTGTGCTCACGAACAACGTAAGGGGTAAGACAATATGTAGTAAACAGGATCACATAGAATATTTGGCTGTACAAATTAGCATTTAATGCACTCTTATGGTGATCGCTCTCATTCACCATACGAATGGTGAATGGACCCTGAATAAAAAGAAGTAGCATCAAACTTTGTATTACAAGCTTATTCTCATATTTTGAGTTATTTGTTTTGAACAAAATGTAATTTGTAAGCAAGTGAGCATATCCATCTTGGGCTTATTAACAACTGTTTGTGTAACTTGTTAATTTACAAGTGATAGGCAAGCTGGATGCAACTGACGTGGAAAAGATCAGGTAACTGGTAAAAGCAAATGGGTATTTCCTTTGGTGCAGGTTATGAATGTAGTGTATATCACAGGTAATAGGCTCGGGTAGCTTACATAGTCAGGCATGATCTTTATTTTTTAGCAGATAGCACAGGAAAAAAGTGAGAAATGGGACATGGCTTGGGAGTTGTTCTTAATAGGGCTCTTTCACCCAAATAAAGTAGACTACCTGGGCTTTTGGCTGATGTGTATTACGTATATTCTTAAATGAATATCTAACATTTAAATCCTTCGGTGCACGCTCTAGCATGCATTTGGTGTATGAAGACAGAGAGCATTGAGTTTGGTCACTGAAAATGGTCGTTTTCATTTATTTTTCTTTAGGATTCCTTGACATTACACTTTCTGCCCCCTCCCCCCCCTTTTTTTTTTTCCCTCCAGAGCTTGCTAAAATGCCTGATCTTGAGCTTTCTTCTGACTTCTAGTCCTGCTTTTTGAGAAATATTTAATTTCTTGCTGGTTAAGGAAAGTTAGAATAGTCAGTTGAAACGGTTCCTGTCAGCAAAGAGAACTGAACTTTGCTGATCTGCTCTGAAGTCATTTTAATCTTCAAGCTGTACAAGTTCTTTTAGCCTGTATTCAAAACTCTTACCTGTCGTTTGTTGTGGTTTTGGGGGTTTTTTTTGTCTATGATCTTTCATTCACATTGTGCTGTCGAGTAGCTCAAGGATTCTTTGTCAAGAAGTTCCTGAGACTGAACTACAGAGGCCACCTCCTTCAAATCCTGCCCTTCTGCTCATCACTAAACGGTGTCTTGCTCAGCTCTGGGCCGTCTTCCCCAACAGGTGCTGCTGCTCCTGCGCACTGAAGGAGCCGTTCTGCTTATCCAGACGTGACACCATCCCTGTAAGTACAGCTCGCATGGTTCTTCTGTTCAAGGAACCAAATTGTGGAATTCTAGTGAAGATGCCAGGGTCACTGGATGCACTTACAGACAATGTTTGTCTGAAGCACCATCCCTGAAGGTACTTGGAGCAAGAACTTCGAATCCTTACAAACAGAAGTATTCACTTTATATGGCATCTTCTGAAGCCTGGCAATGTAATTTTGTGAAATAAATTTTTAAAAAACCCAAACAAACAACCCAAAACCCAAACCAAACACACACAAACACATGGTAAAACTACAGTTAGTTATGAGTTTATTTGAAGTAGTTTCTTTGATTTCAGTCTGATCCTAGTTGTTATAACTTGAAATCCAAGTATAGGTAAGTTCCAGCTTACCAGGTGAGTAATGTAAACAAATGTCAACACATCATCTGTCTTCAGGATTTACCAGCTAACTGTTGTTTCTGAAATCTTGATGTTCCCAGATGTTTTTCTAACGTGCCAGACAAATAAATGGCAGCTACTGAAGTATTTTGCTTTTGTATTTGGTTTGGTTTTTCGCTGTGAAGTTCTAGGGACAGGAATGTCTGGTGCCTAAGGAGAGGTGGAGCCTTTGACTTGTTTGTTTTTCCCTGCCAGTAATTGATTACAAAGCCAAACTGTTAAAGACTTCAAGGCAAATAACAAAAACATTTTTGTTCCAAAGCAAACGGAAAAATTATTTTAATTGGATGTTGAGAGTAACTGTAGATAGTTAAAATGCTTTCTGTGCTGTTATTGGGCATTATTTTAAAACGTGGTAGGATATCTCTTTTGCTGATAAGCATTGTTAAGGTATATAGTAGTGGGATTTGGTTGTGTTTAATGCAGTTTCATTTCCTAGCACAAGGATTATATAATCTATGTATAGTTAAGCCCATCAAGAATTTGTTTCTCTAAGGCTTACTAAGAACTAATTTTTTGGGGCACAGCTGTCACTGGTGGCTTCTGCCCACTGTCTCAGAAATACCATTCTTCAAAAGCTAATCATATTTCATTCCACAACCAAAATATTGAATCAAGGAAGATACCAAGTATCTTCCTTAATTTTATCATACTAGGGCTTGTCAGTTGTTGTCTCTTGCTTGTTTTTTGTCTTGTTTTTAATTAGAATGAGATTTCTTCATGAAAAATGAAATTAATGTCTTCTGCAACCAAAATAAACACCGTATGTTCAGGGAGAAAGGGACCAGGAAAGATGAAGATGGTGTGGCAGCTGAAGCTGACTAGGAGGCAAAATGAACTTACTGGAAACAGGGGCCAGGTGAGAACAGACTGACTCTTACCTTCCAGGGTGGGATCGCGCCGTTAAATTCAATTGTCTGGTTTTAGCGCTGATGATGATGTTTCAGTGAAGCTAAAAAAATCTGTGTAGGTAGCTTGTGCGTGCAGTGTCACACACTGAGCCTCACTCATTTCTCGCAGATGCTTGTCGTGTTTTTTAAGGAAAAAGGTGGCAGGGTGAATGAGTTGGGATGCTCAGAAGAAAAAGCAGCAGGCACAAATCTTGTGATCTCTTTCTTAGTCATGTAAAGCTGGCATAAAGAAGCTTTGTTCTTGCAGTTGAAGATGGTGGTACGAACTTCAGCGTAGGTGTTGAGTGCTAATTGCCGTCTGAGCTTTGAAGCTTGTGTCAGGATTTTGGGAGCAACCTTGAGGTGCCATACCACAGGCTGCAGGAGCCCCCGTTCCGCCTCGGTGAGAACTTCCCTGTGGGACTCTGGGCTGTTGTTGCAGGGCACAGTGCAACAGGTGACATTGGGAAGGGGAACAGGTGGGCATCTGAGGTGGTTTTGGCTTCTGGGGCACAACTTGGCTTCACTCGAATGGCTCTTTGGCATTAGTACCTAGAGACTCCAGGCAAATCTCATCACGCATCTCTTGTTCCTGCTGCTTATCTAGTGCGTGTATGAGGATGACACCCTGTCAGCAAGCACTGGTTAGGCAACTCCAGAGCCCCTGTTCTGCAGTCTTCAAAGCTGTCATAGAGCTCCCTGACCTCTCTGCAGCTTTGTTCATGTAACGTGGGGATCTTGCTGCCTGTGGATTTGTTTTGGCCACAGCTGACCCTCAAAATGAGTGAGGGCCTTAGAGAATGTGTATGAAACGTGCACGTTTGGACACGTCTACGCCAAGCATGAGCTGTGTACCATGTCTTGAAGGAGTTCAGTGCTTGCACAGGAGGCTCAGATGCAACCTCACAGCACAGTGGCTGGGGTTGTCAAGGGGGCTTTTCTGTATGTTAGCTCCAAAATATTTTCTATCTTATGGATGGGTTTATCCCTAGTAAAATGTCATGTATGAATAAGAACAAGGCATGTGGCAGGTGTGGCCAGGGTGCCATGTCAAGGCTCTGAGTGCATCCCTGTGTAGCCCTGTGCCCAAAGGGCATCCCGTGTCATTTGAGAGTGACACTGTCTACTCTGGTAGCGCTAGAGGGGGCCCTAGGACAGAGAAGAAGAAAAAGGAAAAAAACCCAGAACCCCCAACCCCTGAAATGGATGGGCAGGATCTATCTTTAAACTTCTGGAAGACTGAATTACATTGGTGCTTTCTAGTTCGTTTACACCTAAGGGCCCTCTGCAGTTGTACTGTAGCGTATGTCCTTTTCATACTTACATAGTTTGATTCCAAGCAGAGGGAATGAGAATCCTTATCCACTCCTTACAGGATTCTGTCTCATGTTCCTGGCCATAGCAGGGCGGGGGGGTGTGAAATCTCAACTTAGCAGGAAAACACATCCATTGTATACTTGCCTTTTACATGAAAATGTTTGCCTCATAATTACGTTTTTTCTTCTTTTTCTTTCCCCTATAAAAAGCCTACTGGATGTTTTCAGTTTTCTTAATGTGCAGCACATTATAATGGGGGAGGGAAAGAGTATCTTTTGACGGTTAATCTTACATAGAGAGACGCAAATAACACTTTCAGGTTTGTCAGCGTAAATCCTGATTAATTCAGTCTAGCTCATAGCAGTGGCATGAGGTTTGTACCAGTGTAAAACTCATGGATCTATAAAGTGTTTTGAGATAGCTTCATTAAAGTAAAATTCTAGTTGGGGACAAAAATGTTTATGAAAATCATGGGAGAAATATGTAGCTTTCACGCTTGGAAAAAATCTTGTATAACAGCCTCTGTTATCTGAAGTAGCCGGGAGGTAAGATCGAGTCCTGGTGTCGTCCTGCGGAAACGCACATGGACCAGGATAGTGAGATGGAGCTGAGGCCGTGAACTGGTGGCAAAACCAGAAAAACAAAGTCACTTCTACCAAAGGGAAAAGTAAAATCCCGCTTCTGCCTGCATTTAAGATTTATCTGCACAATTAAATGATTGTGTATATGGCTTGGTACAGAAGCATTCAATTATAAAATCCCAGTGGGATGAGCACTTTGCGATGTCTTTCTAAGTACATTGTCTTATTGAAGGAAACTGCCTATCTAAAACCAAGTTATCGTATATGGTAAAAAGTAGATTTGCTTTCAGATTAGACAACAATATCCCCCTCTCAGTTTTTATTTCTCAGCTTATATTTTCTCTCCCTTCTGTTTCAGAGATCCTGCAAACAACAGTGAATTCCAGTATAAATGGAATGTGTTGAAAACAAAGTTCATATATGGTGTAAGCATATGAGAACCACAATGTATTGGTATTAATTTAATTTTAATTAGAGGGATATTATTCTAACTACAAGTGAAAGGCCATTGGCAGGCCAAAGGCATTTTAGACACAGTTCTTCCTGTGTGAATTCTTAATTGTCATGTATAACTACAGTTAGCTTAAGAACCTGTCTTACTTATTCACATTCTTTTCTTTTTATTGTTCTGAGGAGATATGACAGATACGGAGGGCTGTTCGCTAGAAATAATACGCAACTGAGTTTTATTTGCAAATACACATTGCATGAACTATTATCTAATATAGCACTGAACATGTTACTGTTCAGTAGTAATTAGTAAAGGATGTTGTTAGAAGTGTTCTTTGATTCCTTATAATATAAATCACACCAGAGAGATAATTTCCTGAAGTTACACACTAAAATGTGTGAAGAGTCACATTTTCTCTTCTTAAGTGCATGGGTATATATAAATATAACTCCTTCAAGAAGATTGCAATGATCATTTTCTTTTCCTCTTAAGAGATGGCACTAGATGTATTCTCAAAGAATAGCTTAACTTGTTAATTGAGCTGACATATAAAACCACCATGCCATATGAATGTCAGAAAGCAGTAGTTTGAATATGGAAATGTGTCACTTAGGAATGTCTAGACTGTATATTAGATTTCCATTAAGTTAGAGTGGGTTAGGAAAAAAAAAAAAAAAGGGTTTAGAAATTCATAGTGGAAGTTACTGAGCTTACAACATCAATTTGCAACGCTGTGCTCTCAAGTAATCAGTGCAAGCTCAAATAAAACACAGTGCTGCTACCACTTTCCCAATAGACGGCACGGCTGGAAATGCTTCCTATACTTAATAAGTAAATGGGCTTTCTTGGGAGCAAAACAAAGAGCCTGATGTGTTGTCTCGCAGCAAGTAGCAGTGGTACAAGATGATTTTTAGTTTGGCTTTCTTGAACATAATAATAGCTTGGGTTTGCACATCGTAAAGTTCTGCTGCAAAATGAAGCGTGGGAGTTTCTTGTTGATGATTGGGATCTGTTGATCCCTTTGCTTTGCTGCAGAAAGAAGCATTTAAATTCTGCCAGTGCGGTTAGAACCAGCCATTGGTATCTCGGCACTGCGGCCAGCTCACATTTTAGTTGTGAGAAGACAGATGTGGGTCTTTCCATAGCAGCCAAACAAGCCGAGTGCATTTACTGGTACACTCTTGGACACACCGTGATGCTTTTCATCGTCTCTAAAATCCATCTTCCCATGAACTGAGCAAGGATTCTCCCGCAATGGCAAGTTTTACCAGGCCTGTACTTCGGAAGTTGTTACTATATTATAGCAGGTTTTCTCACTGTAAGAAGAAAAATGAGAAAGCAGTGCAGGATTCCTAGAAATCCAGCAGCCTCAGAGGCATTTTAATCCCTCTGTGTCTTCCAGTGCCGCCCGCTGGTTACCAGTCTGTCCCAGTTCAGCGGGGGTGGCAGGTGCCCGGCCTGGTCTGAGGGATGTGGGACAGGGGTGTTGGCAGCTGGGAAGGGGCAGACACCAAGTCCTGCGACAACTGCACGTGATGCACATCACGGCTCTGGGGATCTTACCGTCTGAATTGATGAGTCCACTTTTAGACAATTGATAATTCAATTTAAATGTGAGAGTGAGTCAATAGCATGTGCTTATATGCACTCCTGCTGCATTTGCTTTTTTAATGAGATTAACTCCCTGCAATTTCAGCAAAACTCAAATATTTACATTACCATTATAATGCCCAGTTTGTGTGCGTGGTCACATTTCAGTAATGGCGACGCAGATCTAAAGTGCAGCAACTGTCGTCTTGTTTAGTACTGCGAGGACAAATGGAAAAGTAAATGCAAAGAATATGAAAATATGTAAATGCTATTTCCAAGTGCAGAGAGTCTGCTGGGGAAGAGGGAGAGAGGAAAAGGACAATATTTCATCTAAAATATGTGCCTGATTCGACTAAGTACCTAAATATAAATGACTACTGTTGATTTCAATGAAGATAGCAAAGTGTATCAGCAGCTTATATTTCACCTTGGGCTTAAATTGTATACAATTTATTTAGTGACCTAAAGTATTTCTACAACTGAAATTTCCATCGAAAACAGGTGCTTTAAAATAAATAGACTCAACTTCCTTAGCACTTGCAAACTCGAAAGTTCACAGTTAACCAATGGAAAATGTAAAAGGCCCAAGAAAGGTGAAATTATCTCTGCTGAGTAAAAATTTCAGCCCAAATGAAATATGTAGGAAAGTGACTATGAAGAACAGACTTGGGTATGGTAGGGTGTGCTCATAAAATGACGATATAATGTGAGCTTTTTGATAACAAATCAATCGGAGTAAACGGGAACAAACTGTAGTTTTAGAATTGTGCTAGATTCATTTGAGAGCAGTACTAAGGAAGTCAAAATTCCCCCAGTAGTTCTCCATAAAATTACGATGGCTGTGGCATATAGACGAACTTTGGAGAGCAACTGACATTATCTGTGTAAGTTGCAGGAAGGAAGATTATGAAATGAAGTTCTGCTTAGTGATACCTGGTTTTGTGTGACACCTGGACCAGGGTGTTTATTAGGAATACCATGTTCTTTAGCAGCTTTTCTCTCCTGTCCTCCGTGGTTGATATTGTTCCAGCAAGGAAATCCTGGTGGCTTTCAGAACAGTAGCAGCAGAGCTGGTGGAATTTACTGAATATGATGGACTAGGAGCTGCCTCCTCCTTAGTGTCTTCTCTGTCTGGGCTTTGTCAATATTCCCTTTCCACACCTATTTCATAGTAACACCATTGATTTATTGGTTCAGTCATAAGGGTCAAAAGAACTGAGTTGTGCATCAGAGCTTTTCCACTAGCTGGTGACTTTTGCAATTAACCATTTATCTTCCATTTTCTGTCTCAAATAAATGGAAATTACTTGTGAAAATAAATAATATTAAAAAGGGAAGAGGAAAAAAAGAACCAAACAAACCAAACCACGAAAACAAAAAAAACACCAAGTGTCCACTGAATTTGAAGCTAGGACATTTTTGTAGATCTTCGATTGCTTATCATTTTATATTCGGCACCATTTTAGTTAAAACTATGGCTAAGCAATGTTGGTTTTTTTTTTTTCTATTGTGAATGAGTGAATACTAATATCTACTAGGAACTGCTCCCACGGTTGAGTTACACAAGAGTGATACAGAAATTCACCTGAGTTTTTGTCATGGTGAATAACAGAGCTTCGCATGAGCAGAATTCTGGAGAAGACTAATAAGTATGCAAGCTCATGCAAGTATAGAACATGCTCAGTTTTTTAGAGAGTCCTTAGCTCTGATTGCTGAGGAATTGGGATAATTCTGTGCAGCAAAACCAAGTATTTTTTTCTAATCAAGACTGACTTGGATTTTTCAGTTTTTCCCACTCCTCGGTTGAAATTTCCTTTGTCTTGTAACCATTTAACAGTATGTTACTAACCATCCATTATGTCCTGCCTTACTCTCTTTCAGATGAAAGAGCCACGTAAAAAAAGAATTCACCAACTCCTGTGACTGAATTTGAGCGATAATGTCAATGGAATTAACACATTGCCATTGTTGAATGGTCTCCTGTGGCTATATAAACATCAAGGTAACACGTTTCCAAAGCAGAAGGCAATACTGCTGTGATACTGTTGTTTTGAGAATATTTCCCTACTGCCAAAATACTGATGTATATTTAGTATTTTGCCTGGTGGAGGAGGATGATGTTTAAAAAAAAAAAAGGTTGATTTTGTTGCTTTTAGTTTTGCTGAATTCTGGTTTATTTGCTGAAGAAAATGTATTACGTTGCTAGGCTAAACGTGGGATGAGAGCACGATGACCTCTTATTGGTAAGTACATTTAAATGACAGCTCTCTTAAGGGCCTAATTCCATCTCTGAAGAAGATCTTCTGGAAAAGCTGGGGCAGAACTGCCTTCAGGAAACCCAGGATTCCTCAGCCTGGGGAGAGGTTGCTTGAGAATAGTTGTCTCCTGCCCTGGCTTCAGCCATCAACACAACTTCTATCTCTGAGGCTTTTATCTCTGAAATAGACTGAGGCTTTTAAATACCTTTGGTATGTTGCTGAGTAAAATATTGGTAAGATACAAGTTTTGGTTTTAATTTTGAGGATAGCAAACAAATCGTGAGGCCAGGCTAATCAGGTAACTTTTTAACTGTGATAGTCCCACTATGGGCTCATTGTCACTGTCTCACCTAAGGCAAGAGAGAAATAACTGATGTGGATGTTGCACAGAAACTGTTTGTAGTTCCTTGTGCCACAAAACCATCGACAGTGGCTGCACTGCAGAAGCCAGAGCTGGTCAGTTAGGACATGCAGGTAACAGTGATGATTTCCTTTATTATGAGTTTCCTGATCCTGGGTGCAAATGGAAAAAGAAACTGTATTTCTGCAAGTATCCTTTCATTTGTCTTCAGGCAAGAAAGAATTCAGGCAGCAAGTGTTAAACCAGAACCTGACAAGTTCTGTTCCTAAACACCCCTTGTTATGTGAGTTTTACTTCTCTGCAGTCACCTTTGAACAATCAGTCAATGGTTTTGCTGCATTTCTACTGCTCAGAGACCGTAACGCAGGTACCGAAAGGTGGGAAGTCAATCTCAAGGCTGACCTCACCAGGCAAAGACAAACATCCCTCTCCGGGATCCATGAGACGTACCCACTGCCTCTGCCAGAGCTGAATCCACTCTGGGGAAAAGGACTTTGGTTTGCAAAGCTGAATCTGGCACTTTCATGAACATTAGGGCTGAAACAAGACAGGGAGGAACTGACCATCCTAGTTTGCTGCAAGAACAGCTCTGGCCTGGATTCCTCGAAGGAGAAGACTTCAGCGCGGGGAATGTTCTGTTTCTGAACTGCTCTTGGATAACAAGGGATAGAAAAGAAAGTTGTGATGGAAGGAAGGAGGAGCTGCCCATGGCAGGAGTTTGTCAGGACATGGAAAATGGCTTGGTGAATCATGAACACTGTGCATGAGTTAAATAAACCAGGTGGACTTGGTTTGTGTCCTATTTTCTCCTGTGAGGGCTGTTTGGAGCACTCTGAAAGCAGAGAGAACAGCCAGTAAACTTTGTGCTTCAGAATTGCAGAGAAACAGCTTATTTCATGTACGGATCAATCTTTTGTCAGCCCTAACACAGTGGCTGATGGCTTTAGTGTGTCTGCTGTCACCCAAAGGCACTTCTTGGGAGATGAAACCCAGTGGCTCAATAACTTGACACCTTCGCCATCACTCTGGCCTGGGCTTAGGAGTGGGGAAGAGGAGTGCTCTGCCAGACTCAGCAACATTTAGATTGCAGTCGTGCCTCCCGTGGGAGGAATTATGATGTGTGGAAATCTAGGATTTTATTTTTGTAAATCCTTAGCTGGGTACAAAAGCTGATGGCAGGACCCCTGAGCCCAGCAGGAGAATACCAATGGCAGAAGCAGATACAGCCTGGTACATTTTTATTTTCCTTCACTATGTCTTACCTTCCATTTTTTTTCCCTTCTTTCTTTCTTTCTAGCCTCACTTTTCCGTATATTTTTTCCTCCACCTACCCAGTTTTTATCGTCTTTTTTTTTTTTTTTTTTGGCAGGTACGCAGGATCTCCTGAACAAGTAAGAGACAGCGTCTTCTGAAGAACAGGAGTTATGGAGCCTTTCTGCACTTCTGCTCTAGCGTTCTTCAGGAAACCTGTCTGCAGGTGGCTCACAACACCAAGTGCCAAAATGGGCACCTGCTTTGTGACAGCTGCAGCTTTGGCCAACAGCAAATAACACCAGTGACAATGCCAGGTGGGAGAAGGGGGTCCAGCATCTGAGTCACCTAATATGCTCGTGATTTTATCACCTCAGACTATAATAAAGTAGTTGTATGTATTTACTGTGAGACCTAAACATCTAGCAGAAAACCCTGAACGTTGCACCTTTGGACAGTGCACACTACAAGTGAGAAGCTGTTGAGAAGGCTGATCCCCTTTCCCCAGATGCTCCATCCAGAATTTCCAGCTCTTAGGAGTCACTGGAAGAAAGAATCAGTTTCCTGCCAGAGAATTAAGATCACCAGTAAAGCTCTGAAGCAGCAGCATCTTGTAAGAGAAGCCTGGACATTTCCCCATGCTTGAATCTGTGTCACATGTGTGGTCCTGTCATAACCAGTACTTAACAAGTGTGTGTGAAACAGATCTAAAGACTTGCATGATCTTGCTGCTGGTGTTTCCTCTCTAACAATTTTTTTAACCCAGTTTCCTGGTTTCAGCCCAACTTGGCAGAAGTGCAGAAGTCGCACGGATGAGTTGGGTCGTGTGGGGTTTTTGAGAATGCTCTGAGGCAATGGCTGCAATGTGAGTAAACATAACAGTAGACCACGGGGAATCCAAACAAGAAAGCTCCTTTTTAAATGCCTCAGTCATGAGAAGGAGCATCAGTCAAAGCTCAATGGGCCACCAGGTACATGCTGTAGTAATGCACAGTGTGAATATTCCTTGCACCCTGTCATAATCTGTTTTGGTTTTTTACTTTGTATTAGGAGGAAGAAACTGAGCAGCACCAAGCAGCAAAGCAAGCCAGCAGCGAGGAGGAAGAGGAGTACCATCGGCTCCTCGGTGGTGAGTCCAAACCTGTGTTTCAGGCAGACTTAACTCCACTGAATCTGACCTGGCAGTAGCTCCCTGCGGAAGCTTAAACCAGTAACTGCAGCATTAAGGGGTGGCAAAACCAGTGACCTCATTGTTGATAACCATCTAATCTGCGCTCAGAAAGAGTGCTTGCTCTCAAATATGACTTCATTTTCCTCCTGCACACTCCCCAGCACTCTTCTTAGCAGAATTAAAATATTTCCATTGAATTTGCATTATATTGTTGTTTGTATCTCCATTTGGTCAGCAGGTGCAGCTTAGGTTGTAAAGCGCTGGTCATTTAAAAACAGTTTTGCCGTCACAACAGCAAAGATTGTGTTTCTAAGAATGGTACCTATTATGTGTGCGTTAGTGATCACGAGGTTAGAGAGGAGAAGAAATTGAAGTCATTTGTGCCTAAGTAGCTGAAATCCAGTATTTTCAGTATAACGCAGTCACTGCACACCTCTGTTGTCCTCAGTCCCAGTGGAGCTTGCCTGTATAACTGTTCAGATAGCTCAAAGCCATGCATTGTCCCTTGGTTTCCCAAGGAATTGCAACCAATGTATTTAAAACATTCGAGTGCCCAATATTCTTAACAACTTAGAAGCATTTGTCCACTATAGTAGGGCTATTTTTTTATTTATTTTTCTAAACACATCTATCCAAAATGATGTTAGGCTTTTATATTCACAGCAGGGTGCGTGGTGTGGTGTGGTTTAAATATCCCTTTAATCACTAAGGATGTAATAAAAACAAGAAGAGTTCTTTGAGCTGCAGAGTGTTACCCAGGGAAAAATCCACTCTGGAGCTTACAAATGTGAGCTGAAGAGACAAACTGGGCAATAAAAGCTACAACTACGGACCAAACTGGCTAAAAGTTGGTCTGTAGCTGCTCATCAGGAGCTGAGACTTGGAGGGAGGGGGAAAGGCCATTCAGCACCTCCAGAGCCATAAGAGCCAGGTCATAAACATTTCACAATCTGCTGGGTAGGGGGAGGGAGCGCTGGGTCTGTGATCCTGCCTGCGGTTTGTACCCTGGCCCGTGACTGCAACAAAGAATGAGTAGGAGGAATTTGCCAATATGAAAAGAATGGAGGAAAAAATCTAGACAAATTAGGGGTAGCTGTGATTGATTATGTCACTTCATGTACGTTTATGACAGCTGATTTGAGGAATCTGTGAAACCTGATGGGTGCTTTCTTCCATTATTGGGGATGCTGAAGGATTCTTACCTGAATATTTGTTACCAGGTGATGAATGAGTTGGGTGAGAAAAAGTGCAGCTCAGAGTTTATCCAAGGTCTTTCTGCTTAAAATGGATACATATTTCCAGCTCTCGGTTACTGGCTTCGAACTTTCCAAAGATTATGGATGTCCCATCATAATGTTCTATGTCAGCTTTCAGAAACTGTCTTGCAGGACACGAATCTATCTTGGCTTTTTTGTTGTTTAAACGAGAAATCCTATAAATAGCTCAGCTCAGACTCTACAGGTTAGTTAGACATGCTGGGGGTTCTGTTTTCTTCTTCCCATGACATGTCTGTTTAGTTGTATGTACCCTATGGTTATATAAATTTTTACAGTTTTTTAAAATTACAAATAATACTGTAAAAGGAAAAAAATTCCAGTGATAAGATCTTAGTAAGATGAAACATGATTTACTGTAAAATGCTCTGAATCATAATCTACTGTGTATGATTTAATTGTTCTCTCATGCTTTCTGGTAATGTTCATTATCTTTCTCAAAAATCTCTCCGGAGTTGTTAATGATGTTGGAGGAACTGAGCTCTGCTGAGCTCTGTAGAGCTCGCAACAGTTTTTACTTTTAAATTCCAAAACATTTTAATCTTAACAGTTTTCATTTGCTCTTTGAAAACAGTTGTTTTGATCGGGAATTAAACAGTTTATTTTCTTTTGATCAGGAATTAAACTGTTTATTTGATTTCCTGTTTTGACTAGGGCCTGACTGTGATGGATGGAATATGGAAACTTCCTTATGGAACTGATAGAACAAATCTGTCTTGGCAAAACCGAGTAACTTGCAAACTGACTTGCATGATGGAAGTCTGGCTTTTGACCTCTTGGTTTCATGGCTTTATAAATGCTTGCACACCAACAAAAATAATCTTTTGCAGAAACCAAAGTAGCATGACAGTGTATATGCAATCTCAAAAGTCCAAAAATTTAGATACAAGCTTCTGGGTTTGGGCTGCTGCTTTTTCCTGTAAAGATCAGCTTTTTAACCAAGATTGCTGCAGCATTGTCAGCTGGGCTGTTCAGCAAAATCCATTCTGCTCGGGATTTTTTTTCCGGGCTCAATTCACGGTTAAATAAACTGCCAGCAATTTTTAAGTGCGTGCACTTGTATAAAAGTATTTATGTGTGAATGTTAATCCAGAGCTGTTTGCCCGTTTCCTAAGGCTGATCCTTTAGGACTCCTGATGGAGATGGGTGGGTTCTGGCAGGGCTGTCCCGGCTGCGGGCTGGCAGAGGAGCCTTCCCCATGCAGGAGAGGTGTTTGCTGCTGCTCGGTGGCCCTTCCCTGTGCTGTCTTGCAAAGCCGTTCTTGCTGCTGGAAGGTCCTTCCAGGATGTACTTTTTTGTGGATTTGAGTGGGACACAGTGCTGAGCTGTGTCTGGGAAACACAATGGGTTGACAGGAAAACCCTGCACCTAGCATCAGGAGTCTGTGAAGACTTGAAAAAGCTCTAGACAGAAATATTTTGCATTTGACTCTGGACTGTAGCCTTTGAGGCCAAACTCAGCCTTCAGTGTTAAGTGGCTGCTAAGTATTTCCCTTCTTGTCTCAATGCTAACTAACTGCTGGGACACGGTGCGGGGGGGCTTGTTCCAAGAGGGCGGATATGATAAAGGGGAGACAGAGGAGCATCCTCTGTTTCTTTAGTTCAGGAGCACAGCTTTGTGGCCACATACCTCAATCCACAAACCCGCAAGAGGAAAAAGCCTTGTGTTAAACTTATGATGTACAACTTTTCACTTACGTGAGCCTCTTTTGCACATTCCCTTCCAAAACAGATGCTGTCACTGCTGAAATCCAGCCTTCTTCAGGTTGGATGCAGGCGTGGGGCCGGTCCCCACACCCCCTGCACCTGGGTCCAGAGAGCCTGTTGTGAATTAGCATGAAGCTGTTACCAACAGGCCCTCTCCAACCAACTGTTTTGGTTTTGCCAAATGTGATTTTTGCTTTCTGAGAGCGCAGGGAAGGATTGGGGGTCATACATTTTGGGGCTCAGCATGGGGTTTTCAGCCCCACAGAGATCTGCCTTCTGCAGGGCCCCTCGCAGGGGTCCCAGGGTAGGGTTGCCTCGCATGGCAATGCACATGTAACGTGCCTGAAGAGACGCCGGACAGCTTTTCCCAGGAAAAAACAGTCAAACTCAATTGTAAAAAGTTGAGGGGGGGAAGATGCCACTTCCCACCATCAGAATAAAATGCTGCATTATATGAGCTGCCATAGGAACTGGGTAGGAACTGTTCCTTATGCTACCACATGGTAGGAAATTATATGTGCTACTTCTTCAGAGGATCTCAAAACACTTTGCAGGCTTCTACCGTTGCTGAGGCTGCCCACAGAGACTTGCTCCTAGAGCTGCCCAAATTCAGGCTGTGCCCACACTGTCAGGGCTTGGCTGCTCTGTCCTGACCCTCCCTGCTCCGGGCACCCAGCTCAGAGCTGTCTGAGCAGTTGCACTTATTTCCTTTTTTTTCTGTATGAGATATTGGTTACTAAGAAGGGCAAGGAGTTGCATGCTTTGAGGCAGGCACAGCCGTAATAGTTTCATCAGGCTTTTTCTCTGAAAAAATGCAGCATTTCCCCCGGCCCTGTGTGCATAATCAGGCCCCGTTTGCTCCGCAGCAAGCTGAGCCTCTATTCGAGGGGCAGGTTTGTGGATTCTGAAGCTGTCTGGGAAGTCTGAGGCCACTTCATGTTTTTAATTAAGCATGAAAATGCATAGCTATCAGTGTAGGGCTACCTATTTATTTTATTTGAGGTTCTGTTAATGACACGCTGTCTTTCCACATTTTCAGTGTTCATCCCATGCAGATGGCAGAGTATCCTTCAGAAAGAGCTCCCTAGATGCTATGGGACTGTCGCCTACATATGCCAGGTGGGAATCTGCTAAATGAGTCGCATTTAAATGGCAGTAAGGCTGTCCTGGTGTTTCAGAAGGGAATATCTCTTAAATGCGGTTTGCATTTCACAATGGTACTTTTTCTCGCTTGTGCAAACTCAGGCAGACAGCACTGCTTCACTTAAGCCCAGTTTTGTTAAAGCTGGTACGACAACCCTTTCTCACGACTGTGTGCACAGGGGGAAGCCTGCAGGGGTTGGACGGCTGGCTGCTGCACCCAAGCGCTGATACACGAGCAATAATCCAAGTCTGTTTCTTTCCAAAGATGATTCTGTTGCATTTCAGCAGTCTCCTGGGTAGTAACTTTATGCCTTGTACTTCAGCTTGTTCCAGGGGCAGAATGCTGTCTGTCCTGGGAGTTCTATCTGGACAGAGGTGCTGTGTCCTGCGCACCCACTTCCAGACTCAGGTCCTGATAGCTGAAGCCTCCTGCAAGCTGACATGCATTATCTGTTCTTCTGCAGTCTGAGAGCCCTGGACACCATCCAGAGATGGCAAGATGATCACCCCGTCTCGGAGAGCTCCCAGTTCGGAAGGTGGGAATGGAGGAGGGTTTGTGTGCAGAGCAGTTCCCTACAGGGTCCTGCTGAGTGCTAAGGGTTAAAGCTTCACTTAAGGTGGGAGAAGTGCCAGAAAACGTTTGCTTTACTACGAGATCCAGAGGGGAATGTTTCTTTCTAATCACCTCCTCAAAGAGATGCAAAGCAAAAGCTCTTGGCCTCTGCTTTTGTCATCACAGCTCCCATCACTTCAGCCCAGAGGGAGAGCCTACTGTTAGAGCTGGGCACAGCGGGATTTTTACCTGCTGCTGTAAATGAGCTTGGAGCAGAGCTCTGTACCTCACTGACTTACACATGTCAGATCTACTATCTCTCCCATCCCTTTCCACCCCGCCAGCCTCCAATTTACCAGTGAATTGTTAGACACCAGCACATTCACCTCTGACTTCCCAGCAACCTGCCTGAGGGCACTCCACGGACAGACAGACAAGAGGGTGATGTGCTAAATTCCCCCTTTGCTAGTGATGAATTGCATGGGGATTGCTCCTGTTAGCCACACTTTCCAGCAATAGTAGCAAATTCACTTTTTTTTTTTTCCACTTTTAAAACCGTTCCAGTGCAACTAGAATGGCTGGGAGAAAGCTAGTTGTTAACTAGTCATGGGTAATTAATGGCTCCACCTTCCCTATCAATCAGCTGGGAAAAGCCAAAAGGATTTTAGTACTTGTAGCAAATGTGTGTTCTCAGACATGCTGATACGCAGCGTGCAAATGAAGTGGCAGCAGGAGACCATCTCATACCCTGTCCTGGGAGAGCAGCGAGTCCCGATCCACACCCCACGCTCCCGTCAGGTGAAGAGTCTGAAACTCCCAGTGCTGCCGCTGCTGTTGTGCAGTTTCTAACCGTGTGGGATGTTGATCCACCTCACTGCTAGCTTGAATCTGACCCAATTTTTGTTCTATTTTTCCTTTTCAGTCTTCTGATTATGGTTGTCTTTTGCCCTTTCTATTATTCAAATACTAGCATTAGAAAAGCAGGACATGAGGGGGCAGATTTGACCTTGATACCATTTTCAGCCAATCTCTTCCCTTCCGATTCATTAGTCCACTTATCTAATAAATAATCTCCAGTTGAGCTACAAGTTGCTCCAGCACATTCTGTTTTCCTCAGTGGTACTGACACTCCCCAGTTCTGGATGTCCCCAAATAGTGAAGGGGAAGGGCCTGTGGTCTCATTATCCAGTGGTTTTAAAGGGATGTCGGGAAGGCTGGTTGTGGTTCTTCAATGGTGCTGGGAGCCAATGGACCATCTCCTGCTAAAAAATCCTCCTCAGGACTTCTTGAACTCTCTCTAGCCCCTTTCTTTTAAATGTTCTTGGTTGGCACACTAAGCATTGGCCTTCCTCCCTCTGCTTAGTACTGGGATGCCTAAAATTCAATATACTATTGAAAAAGAGCCTGTCCATCCTCTGCTTAAACTCCTCTGTCGTCTTTGCATGTCCTTATATTGCCTGCTCCAAAAGGCAAGAAAAGCAGAACTAAAGGGATGTTGTTTGGTTACAGAAACTGACTAAATAAATTCAGAAGATGTTTTGCATGTCAGACTGAAAATCAGATGTCCCAATAACATCACTGACAAAATTTTTTAAAAGATGTTTGTTTTACTAGGAGCAAAACTAGACCATGAATTGGCTGCACCCATACAGCAATGCTCTGTAAAATGAACAGAGCTCCTAAATTTGCTGTGCAGGATCCAACCGTGGCCCGTTGAGACTGATATCCTGCTTTTGACCTCCCCTTTTTGGACATCTTTGACCTTTAAATGTTAGTATAGCAATTTCTGTACATGAACGCATAGAACTCCTTTCTTCACCAAGGTGTAGCGGCTGTTCTGTGCCCTGAAGCATGAGACTTGATTGCTGCCTCTTAGCACTTGTAAGCACAAAAGCTAATGGTCACACTTGCAGAATAAACTAATTAAGGGAAAATGCTGAAGTCCTTCAGTTTCTGCTCAGCCTTCCGCTCAGTGAGAGTGGTGCCTTGAACAAGGCCTAAAAACAGTGCCTGACCCACCGTGAGACTCCTGGATGGCTTGCATTAGCCCTGAAAGGTGTCAGACGAAGGAGTTTGGTAAAATGATGTGCCAGCACGGCCGTGTCATTAAACAATTGCTGCTTTCGCTCATGCAGCTCAGCTGAAGGATAGTGCACACGGAGCAGCGTTGGTTCTGGGCGTCAGAACAGATGTGATGAGCAGTGAGGACCCTCCTGCAGAAAAACAGCGCAGTGGGAAAATGAACTGTGGAGTCAAAGGCTGCGAGTGCACAGGTCGGGTATAGTCAAAGGTGTATCTGTTGGTGGAGAAGACGTCTGGTGAATGGATGCGTTGGGGAAGCATCCCAGTTGTGAGAGCAAACTTTACCACAGACTGTTAATCACCCACTTGGGAAGGAACAAGCTCAAGTCAGCCCTGATTCTGGTACCAGAAACCAAGAGTAAAATGATTCTGTGCTCTGGAGATGAAAATTATTTTAAAATCTTGGAACAGGCAGAAGGAAATTTTTCCTGCTTGCTGTTAAAGGGATTTTTAAATTATTATTTTGTAGGTAAGTCTTCAACTGATGTTTTTGGTCTTGCCTCTAGTTGTTTAAAAGTGCGTTAGCAGTAAATCAAGGTGCATTTCCCCTGTAGGGTTTCCTGTATGTCAAAGCCATGTTAATTCTCTTTGATTTTCTTCCCTTAGCCCCAGCCATTGCTGCAGATCCTTCCTCTCTTTGTCCCTTTGGACATCAAAAGACTGCAAGGGGACAGCCCTGGCAAGAAGCTCCTCCCTGCTCATTAGCCTCCATAAAACAGGGACTCACCTTGGCTGGCTGCGCTTGGAGCCCCGTCCCCATCCCGCTCACTCTTGACACTGGATCTCAGAAGGAAGAGCTTTTACTCGCTTCAGGAAACCAGACCTGCTTTTGAACTGGACTATTTTGGCTCCCCTTACAAGAACTCTGGTGACTCTCTCAGCTGTGCAAGCTCCCAGACTCCCCAGTACATGGAAAAATGCAAGCTTTGCCAGGTAGGTGAAGGTCTCCCTCCTTTTCCTTATTGCACAGAAGGATCCGAGACTTACCCCAAGAGCGTACAATCATTTTAGAAAGGGAAGAAGTGCTCCTGAAGGGTTACCAGCATTTATTGTAGTGTATATATCGCTGGAGAGGATTTCCAAAACATTGGTGGGGTTTTTTTTTGTTTTGTGGGATTTTTTGTTTGTTTTGTGCGTTTGGGGTTTTTTTAATAGGAATAGATGAGGAACTGTGGTTTGGCTGTTCTTTGTGAGCCTCGGAAGATCTTTTGTAAGGTAGCGAAGGTTTACTCACAATTGTGCCCATAACTCCCTTATATGTATCACCTCGTGCAATGCAATCATTCACGGAAGGATAGAGGTGCTACTCGTATATTGTCTGCAATGTTCCTTTGGGTTGAAGGCCGGGGAAGGTTTGGAAATATTTTTTTTTATATTGCTAAGAACAGTTCTGATAAAAACTGTCTTGTTTTGTCTTTCCTCGTCTTTTTTCTGCCCTTTAAAAGTATGAAGCCCAAGCAGATGGACCCCACCTCTACCAACTTTCATGCCCAAACATGCTATTTTTTCTGATTTCTGGAGAGTTTTGTTTATATTTTTCTTTATCAGTCCTTCCTATAACATGTGGTTAACCTCTTCTGTATGGGGCATGGTCAGATTGGGCACAATGACAGGTAAGGGCCAGCCCAGAGGTCCTGCATTTGTGAGGATAACTGAAACCCAGACTTAGTCCTGGGTTTTACTCTGAATCGGAAGGAAACAACTGTTCCCCTAGTTCAGGTATGCAATTCTCGTGAGCGCTAGAGGTGCCTGCGTATTCTCAGCTTCCTTTCTCTATCTCTGCAATGTGTTGCTTCATTCATAAGCAAAATACATGCGCGATGGCTCAGATAATTTCTACCTTCACCGTTGTTTTGGGATTTGGTAAAGCAGTCCATACTGTGTTGATCTGATTCATACTGATTTCTGCTACTTCAGGAGAAAAAAATCACAGGCTGTGTTAGGTATTTTATCGTGTTAAAGATTACAACTATTGTAGAAGTCACCTAATTTTCTTATTGGGTTGTTTCTGGTGTGTGACCTCACACAGCAGAAATATTCTGGGTGATGACTGGGTGCTTTTGAGAGGTGAAGACATTGCACTTATAGAAATACGGTACTTTGTTACTGCCAGAAAGCTTTGTGGTTCTGAGAAATGAGATGTTTCTACTGACATTTATAAGGTCAGAGAACACGGGGTTTTTTTGGTTATTGGCGAGATTAATTTATTGGGTAGCTTTATATATTGACATGCATTTCTTCCCTGTGGACACTGGTAGCTGTTAGTGTTGGACTTCTTCCCTCAGAAGGTAACAGCAACAAATGTAATAATAACTGATATTAGTGAAGCTAAGAAGCATACTGTTTGCCTTCTTGGAGTTTTCCCAGTATCGCAAAACCTATCCCATACATTTTGGGAAGGCTGCAGCAAATCTTCTGGCATCATAACATTGTCTCAGTAGCTGATAATTCAGGGACTCGTTTAGGTGAGTGGATTATACTCCAGCATCTTCTGTCCAGAGATCTAATTGCGCAGTAATGCAAGCATTACTGAGTTGACTCTCATTTCTCTTTCCCTCCTTTCCATTTCCAAGACAAGAAAAAGATATGTATAGCCTATTCTAGATACAGAAACTGAAGGACGAACTGCTGGTATTTGTATAAGGACTTGATTTTCAAGCATGGAATAGATTGAAGATGTCTTAATTTTCAGTGCCTTTAGCATAGCAGCTATCCTCCTGTTCAGCCTCATCTTGGCATAAAGAATGTGTTTTAAAATGTGCCACGTGCGGTGTTATACCACAATGATAATACTACTATTTTAAAAATAGATTAGAAATAAAATTCTTGGAAAATATTTAAATCTCTTTCAAATAATACTTAAAATTAAAACTAAGTTACACAGAGGTGTAAGTACACAGAAGGCACAACAGATACACGGCTTTAACCAGCTTAGCTCCGTGCTCGGGCGCCCAGCCACAAACCCCTCCGTGCCGCAGTTCCAACACGCAGGTGTCCGTGCGGGGGATATTGTGTCTGAGTCTCGTCGTTAGTCACAAAGGCACCAACTCGGGGTGGATCCGAAGCGCCCTGCAGCCAGCCCTGGGCTCCGCACAGCACATCTCCAGTGGATCCTGCAGATGGACCCGCCGCAGGCACAGGCTGCGCTGCGCGGATCCGTTCACAAGATCGCGTCGTCGCTGGGGTCCATATCCCTGTGCAAACTGTTCCTGTCTTGGTTTCCAACCTTACACAGGTGCATTGTGGACTCTTTTTGGTGAAAACCAGGTTGTAAAACCTGCCTTTTATTTTTAATTCAGCATCGATCTTCTTTCACTTAAGTTCCTCTTGACTTTGTTGGAAGTCTCCCCTCAGTAAGGACTCCTGAGATCTGCTTTGTTGTGGTCCCATTTAATGGCATTGGAATTTGCTTACAAAAATGTTAATTGCAAAATTCATGTGGGGAAGGAGTGAGCATCTGTGTAGCTAATAAAAATCTGTTTGCATGTATTTGTGACTGGATGAGTCCTGTGGGAAATCAGCCCAATTTTATTGTAACTCCTTTTGATACATGTGCTGCACTGAGCTACCGAATGCATCCTCTCATGGCAGCTTTCATGTCTTTGCAAGAGGATATGGGGGAAGCTTTAGTAAGAAGATGTTAACAGGCTAATCTTAGTGAGCAAACTAGGTGTCACTTCTTAGCCAGTTCATTAATGTTGGATCAAAGCAGAAAAGGGTAGAGGATATATATTTTTTTAAAATGCCTAAAGACCTTTATAAACTGACAAAATTATATTTAAAAGTTTTTCACTTCCTAATGCTGTGGGAAGAACCCCTTGAATTCACATGGGGTTGTTTTTGTGGAAAGATGTTGCTTTCTGAAAAAAGCTGATTTCTCTGGAAATAGCTGTCTACTTCTCTTGCTTATTCTTTTGAAGACATTACTCAGGAAAGCTGTAATAAGATGGAAATTCCTCTGTTCCTGATATGCTCTGAATAAGATCTGATGCAGATTAAGAGGCAGAAAAATCTCACATTTAAGCCAACAGCCGTGCACGGCTGATGGCGCGTCCCCCAGCAGCAGCATCCCGTGTCCTCAGGGTGTCCCCGAGCCGAGCAGGGTTATCAACACCCCCTTCAGACTGCAGGGCGGTGTTAGTAAAGCCGTCCTGGGTATGGAATCTGTCCATCAGTAGCTATACCAGGTCGCAATTTTGACCTAAAACGGAACTGGGTTTTTTCACCTGGGCTTTTCAGTATGGCAGCAGCAATCTTGTGTGAGTTACAATATAGGAAGGAGCTCCTATAGGAGGTTTTTAATCCAAACAGCTTTGCAGAGGAGGTTGGTACCATCGCCAAAGACAGTTTCTCCAGTAGTTCCCCTTTCCTCTGCCCCAGGACCGCAGTCAGTCCTCTGCGTGCAGGGGAAGGTGCAGGCAGCCGGTGTGCCGTGCTGTGTTACTGAGGAGGCACCTTCCACCGCCATCACAGGCTCCTCGGTGGTCTCCATCTCCCAGCACAGTTCAGACCAGCTGTCCTGTTTTCAGAATACTCTGTGGCTTGGCTCCATCGCTTCCCTTTCCCACTTACATTTGGGTCTCGTGCCTATCCTTTCTGTGTCCTCTGGAGAGATTTTTCACCTCTGCTACCACCTACCTGTCGTTTTCTCCCACTACCCAGTGGTACACTCAAAATCTTTCCAATCCTTTCAGCTTTCATTTCATTCTCTTGGTAAAGTGTTTTGCGTAACCCTGATCATAGCGGAACAGGAATGAAAGTGGATCGTGGCTACCAGCCACTGTGAGTTTTGGAACAAAGGAGGTTGGGTTGAGTTCGTACAACACATAAATCTCTACTAAAGAACTTAAGAGCTGAAAAGAAACCTGTTGGAAAAGTCTTTATGCCTTCTGAGCCGACTGAGTAACAAAAAGCCTTTGAAGGAAAATAATTTTCTTTAAGAGATGTGCTGTGGCACAGACTCCCCAGTTCTCGGCAGCACCCAGGACCTTCATGGCTGAAATCTCAGCACTGAGCTCCCTGAGCTGATCCAGCGCTGTGCCCTGCGCGGAGGAGTGGAGCTGAGATGTAGCGTGGCCAGAAAGGAGGAGCGGTGGGCAGACGTACAGATGCTGTCCATTACAACAGCGTGTGAAATTCGGTAGCTCCCTGTACTGGAGGGTGCTGGAGGCACTGTTGTGGGTGCTGCATCTTGGGCCCATCCCCTGCCTGTCCGAACTTACCATTTTCTCTCTCTCTCCTGGCAGACGTGAAAGCGCCGTGTGAGGCTCTTCCTTCCCCCAGCCTGGAGCCCTACCCGCAGAGCTCCATCGTGGTCACCCTTGAGGACATGGATCTCTGGATGAAGTTTCATCAGATAGGAACTGAGATGATCATCACCAAATCCGGCAGGTGAGGGGAGCAGGACAGCTGCCCACGCCATACCCCTCCAAACTGCTAACAAAATCTCCCAGTGCTCGTTTTTGAATGGTTGCCCTTAAACTAAGTTTTTTAGCCAATTATGCGCATCTCCCTGCCTCTGGCAGAAGAATTGCACTTTCAGGATGTCGCAGAAATCCAAACTGTGAAGTGCAAAAGGTCACTGTGGTGCTGATGTGCTGAGAAAACTTCTGTACTCTTATCTCAGCACTTAACGCTGATGTTCTTCCTGTCCCTGGGAGGTTGCTCTGGAAAGTGCCCTGGGCTTCCTTTGTCTCGGTCACAGGCGGCAGCAGCTGAGCAGTAAATACCTGGTTTTGAGTCTGCATTTGCAGGCAAGAACATTGCGTAGAATAGTAATGATCTGTGTGTGCAGACTACTCTAAAGTTTAAATGAGTCATGTGTTGTGGAGCTAGCAGTGAAAGAATATGAAATTGTGAAATTGTAATGTATTATGTCAAAGCTGCTGTGAGCTGAAATAATCCCTTTGTGTAGGGAGGTAGGTGTCAAAGCTTTTTTGCAGAGTCAGAAGATGAAAGTGGTGTCAGGGAGTACTGAAATGGAAAAACTAGATGTGCTTTTAGATGAGAGCACGTTTTCTACCCATGCTAGAAAATGCTCTAATCTACCCTCCAGGGCTGTGATAGCTGCAGAAGGCAAGGAGCTGCGTGCAGGTTCCAAATATTTTCTTCTAAGTTTCCCACTGTTGTATTACAGGAATCAGAGGAACAAAAGCAGTAACAGTGTCAGGCCACCAGCAACTGCTGCTCTGTTGGTGCCTATTCCACCTAAGCCCACAGGGTTAGACAATACATCAGTAAAATGGTAAAAATGTTCAACAGCTGGCCTGTAGAAATACTGCTGCCAAACTTGGTACAATAGTGAGTAAACATGACCTGCTGCTTCATCCGTAGACAATATCCACTTTACAGAGAGATCCTTACACTGTCTATTTAATTTCTCCTTCAGACGAATGTTTCCACAATGCAAAATCAAAGTCTCTGGCTTAATCCCATATGCCAAGTACCTCATGCTGGTAGATTTTGTGCCAATGGACAACTTCAGGTACAAGGTAAGTATTTTAAATAATAGAAGCTATGCTCTCCTTCCATCTTTGTTTGAAGTAGATTGATCTTAATGCTTCAGTGGCCAGGCTGATAAATAAACTGTCTTTGGATAAAGTTCAGAAATAATTGGTGGATTTCATGCCTCTCTGGAGTTGTCAGTTTTGCTTGGGGAGCATCTGGAAAGGTAACTAATTTTCATTTTAAGTGGTACAGTTTTAATCATGATTAACGTCAGACTTCTCTGACAGCCATTGTGAGACAGGGAGGAGAAATGAGGCCTAAACTTGGAGCTATTTTGGTAATATGATCATGGCTCATCAGAGAGAATCTGCTGCTTGTGCTTCAGAGGAGCCCACTAAATTGACAGTGAAGCAAAGTTGCTGAGGCTTTCCTATAATGAAAGTAGGGTGGTTGGGGTTTTTTTTAAGCTCTAGATTTCTGTCTTTCCATTCACAGTGGAATAAAGATCAGTGGGAAGTTGCTGGAAAAGCAGAGCCCCAGCTGCCCTGTCGTACCTACGTCCACCCCGATTCCCCAGCTCCCGGCAGCCACTGGATGAAAGAACCCGTCTCTTTCCAGAAGCTGAAGCTCACCAACAACACACTGGATCAGCATGGGCATGTAGGTTGTAGCTGCCCTTTGTGCTGTGCTTCTTGGAATTCCTTGCAGAGGGATGTTATGGGAAATACGTGAGATCTGTGAGAAATTGGATTGTGTGGAAATTCAAACATACCCTAGTGCCCTTTCTTCCTCCCTCAGGCCAGCCTTTGTGCCCCCTGAACCACCCGCTAGGGAGGGCTTTGGTCTGTACTGTCCCTATAGAGATGTTGTGAAGACACCAGTCCCAGGCAGGCAGCCCTGGTTTGAAATGGATGTCCTGGGAGTCTCCATCGGAGACTTCGCACAGTGTGTTGGCAGTGGTTGCACATGGAAACTTTCTCCTTTGTCTGTCTCTGTGCCAGATCATCCTCCACTCCATGCACCGTTACAAGCCTCGCTTCCACATTGTGCAGGCAGATGACCTCTTCAGTGTCCGCTGGAGCATCTTCCAAGTCTTCAGCTTCCCTGAGACCGTCTTCACTTCTGTTACTGCCTACCAGAACGAGCAGGTACAGTGTGCAAGTTCTGCTCTTGGGCACGTTGCTAAACACTGTCTTTAGAAAACTTGTAGAGGAAGGTGTTTCCTTCCAAGCTACTCATCCTGGGTGCCTGTGTTGTAGAGTGAGCAGAAATAGGCACATTATGGTTCCTATGGAAAAACATCTGCTCTGGGATGAGATGAATCATGCACCTTAATTGGATAAAATGCGCTGTCAGTGATTAACAGAACCCCAAATGCAGTAAAAAGTATGGGCAGAAGTCCAGATGTAAATACTGACCCTGTATATTTCTCTAGTCAGATGAATCTCACCCAAATTCCCACTGACCCTGACAGAGTCACTTCTCTCCATAGGTCAGTTCCTAATCAATAGCAGGAGCTGCTGGGAGAGCTCAGATGCTGTGGCAAGGGCATGCCCAAAACCCTCAGAGAAGCCGTTGTGATAAATAGTCAGGTGAACATCTTGAAACAGTAAAGAACGCAACCAGTCATCATGATACTGAATCTTGTTCTTTTTATTTTAAGATTACAAAGCTCAAGATTGATAACAATCCATTTGCTAAAGGTTTCCGTGAGCATGGGAAGAACACTCGAAGGTAAACTGTTTTTTTCATCTTAATTTAATTATAACTGGTGTTCACTTGTGAATTTTACCCAAGGCCTTTCAGCAAAACGATATCAGCTGGCTCTGCAGAGCCTGCTGCGCTGTGCGAACTGCGTTCACCTGTGTCTGGGAATGACGTCCCCCGGTGCAGCCTCCTCCCAAGGGACCTGGGGAGTGGGAGGAGATACAGGATTTCCTACAGAAATGTGGGAGTTGTGACAAATTGGAGACCTGCATTCCCTTGCAAGTTGGAGCTAGACTGGAGTCTGACATGTGAATAGCAGTGATAACAGGAATCCACAGTAGATCATTGTGTCTCTTTGAGATCAGCTTGATTCTGACATTTGGAGGCTCCCTCATCTCTTTTCCCTGTGTGTGGAAAAACATCTCTTCCAACAGGAGATTTCTGTCTGCAAGAGAGAAGGTGGATCCCAATAACAGCAAGATCTTCTGTCTGGTCTGAGGGCAGCCAGTGCATGACATGAAAACGAAAAGCTTAAATGCAACCATAGATTGGCAACAGAGAAGGAAAAAATGTTTTTTTCCGAGCAGAAAATGTTATGAAAATATCTGAGATTCTGGTTTGTGTTATTTTATGCCTGAAAAAAAATCTAATTTCCTGATGAAAAGGGCCAAAAGTGACTCTTTTTTTACTTAAACTTTGAAAATGTCATGGATTTTCTTCTCCTCCTAGGATCATTTCTGACTAAGCTTAGACTCATTTTCCATTTAGGAAAAAGCTACTTTCAAGTTAAAGACCCTTCCTACTATACATGTACCCATGTGCATAGTATGTATACTCAGTGCCGAATCCTCCGGTGCTGGGTTTCCCCGTTGATTGTGCCTTTGTACAAACACGAGGCAGGAAACCCCTTTACCGATGTATCCCCAGTGTCCTGCAGGGTGAGGGCTCTCGCTGGAAGTGCACACCTCATCTTTTTGTCTTCCAGGGCTTGTCCAGCATCCGTTGCATATTTACCTAGGCAAAAACCTTACATACAAGCTACCCCCATGTCTTGTTTCTTTTCCAGGGAAGGACGAACCAAATGCCAGAAGCCCAGTCCAGCCAAGGGCCAGAAGAGGAAGCTGCCTGAGGAAAAGGAGTCTGGTGCTGAGGAACGTGGTAATGTTGCTCACAACAAACCCAGAGAACCATTTCCAAGCAGTGCCTGGGCCACAGGGAGGAAAAGAAACAGCAACATAGTCCCCTCTGTGGGGAGGGTGTCCTGGGTGGAGGTCCTAAAGAGTGCTGTGCATGGCCTTGAGTCTCTGACTCTGGGAGTGTTCCACAGGAGATGGCTCACGAGTCACTTGTCATTACTGACTACTCGTCAGCCTCTCACCAGCCTCCCGGCTGGCCACGTATGATCGTAGGCTGTGCTTTCATAACTTTTCAATAGCAACATGAGCTTGCGGTATCACCCATTGCTTTCTTCTTGGTTCTCATCGATGCGGCTGTGCCAGCAGTGCTCTTTGTGCAGCAGGGTTGTGATGCAGATGTTGGAACTGATAATATAAAAAAAAAAAATCTTTCTGTTAGGTTATTTTTTAAGCTGGATCACTCCTTGTTCCAGCTCATGGTGCTGCTTGCAGCAGCACAGCTAGGGAGAGAGGACAGGGCAAGACCAAACACCACAGTGTAAGGGCAGAAAAAAGCTGGGAAGGGCTGGTCCCTTCAGGCAGTGTGACTGCAGGAGGGGTGCTGGTGTGTTGCCTTCCACCATCCTGCCGTTAGTGCAGCTGCTGATAGACCATAGAATCATTCTGGTTGGAAGAGATCCTCAGGATCATTGAGTCCAACCCTAATCTAACTCTAGCACTAAACCATGTCCCTAAGAACCTCGTCTAAACACCTTTTAAACACCTCCAGGGATGGTGACTCAACCATTGTGAGCTCTGGCTCTCTCTTCCCCCTTCTCATTTGTTTTCTTTCTTTCTTTTCCCCGCTGTGAGTCAGATTTTGAGAAAGATGGGAATGTAGATGTGAAGGAAGAGAGCAGCCCCGTTGTGGTCAGCAGCGGATTCCCCTTCTGGGTCTCGGAGCAGACCGGCAGCCATGCCTTTCCTGCAGCATCGCCCGTGCCAGCTGACCAGAGGGAGGCTCTGGCCAGAGAGCAGCAAGTGCCTACACCGTCCTACCAGACATACCGGTGAGCCCCACCTCCTGGTCCTTATGTCCAAAGCCACTGGTTAATTGATGGGATTCCTCCTCCTCTACTGGGTATTTCCGAAGAAGAACAGCCAGTGGGAGTGCGGAAGGATGTGTTGCTATTGATCAGCATGCCTGGGTGATAGGTGCTAGATTAGCGTGGAGATATCTCCACAACAAAGCCTTCTGCTCTTTATTTACCTGTCCTGAAATGCTCTCCCAGCTGGCTCTGTGTACCGCTGAGATTGCCTGTCCTTTGAAGGAAGCGTGTTGGAGGAATGGCAGAACTCCAGTGACTTTTTTTTTTTTTCCCCTCCTTATCATTTCAAATTCAGGTATGAGTTGTAATGAGCCCAGACAAGAACTGAGCCAGAACTAGAGTAGTCTGGGCTTACCCTCTCTGACATTTATTTGTTTCTGTGTGAGTGACAGTGAGGCTTGAACTGAAATCCACACTAGCCGTAAGATGAAGCAGTAGGCAAGGGGAAGAGGGCATGCTAAGAGCTTGCCCTGCCTCTCCCCAGGGGATCTGTGTGGGTTTTCAGTGGTTTTCTGCTGTGGTAGGTCTGACTCGCTCTTCTCTCTGCCCTCGGGGATCAGGTTCCACGAAGCTGGGGACAGCCAGCAGCTTCCCACCCGCGACGCCGCCACCTTGAATGAATTCCGGGCAAGGTGCCACCCCTTGGATCTTGCCACGGTGCCTGAGCACGACTCCAAACAGCTCCCAGAGGGCTTCACCAACCTGCCTCCGCTCCCCCCGCCCCTGCCTCCTCCCCAGGACTACACGGGGATGGTGAACATGGCTCTAGACTCTGTCGGGAAAGCTGGCGCCCGAGCGCCCGTGTACAGTCCGTACGGCAGCGAGCAGGGCCTCGGGCAGTGGATGGTGCCTTCCCACAGCCAGTACAGGGCAATGAGCTACTCAGCCTTCTCCACGGAGTACAACGCACAGGGGGCTCCAGGACATGCCCACGGGACCATGGCGGAGTGGAGCCAGTACCCACTGTTCCCATACGCCTGCTGGTGAATGGGGAAGACCCTTCCCAATGAAAAGACTGAAAGAAACTTGTAAATGAGATGATATTTGCTCGGGAGCGTTGATCTTGAAGCCTTGTCTACACTAGGCAAAGATGCATTGCTGCAAGCGGTAGTGTGGGACACCTCCGCTCCCTTGTCTCCTTGCACAGCAAACTTCGCCGTATTTCACAGGCAATGGCTAAACTGGTGGCTGCTCCAGCCATCTCAGCGTGGGTCTGGCTGAACCGATGTGTTCTGCAGGGTGTATTTCTTCCAACAGGAGCAGGAAACCACAGGAGCTGCAAGAGCAGTATTTAAACAGCTGCTAAACTCTCAGTCCCAGGCTGTTTGCGTCTCACGTTTGGCAGTTTCCAAAATTCTTTCCTCCGGGGCTTGTGTGCAAGGAGACAGAGGCTGAGGAGTTTCAGTAAGCTGTCCAAGTGGCCAAGAAGCTGTAGAGAATTACTGCAAAGACAAGTAAAGCCACCAATCCCAGTGTCCCCTTGACAGTTACCTCACTTAGTTTAGTCAAACAAAAGCTAGTCTTGCTTTTCTTCCAGGAGCATATGAGAGTAAAATACACAGCAACACCCGCATGCCAGGAGTGCAGTGGTGAGTCCCACAGGCAGGGGAGAGTTTGTCCCGTGCAGGAGAAGCGGCAGCAAGGCTGTGTGTTGGGTCTGCATGTCCCCTGTGCCCATCCCTCTCCTGTCACCCCTAGATTCGAGGTTAGTGAAACACTCTTCTTTCTGCCGGTGGTGATGGGAGGTTGTTCACAGAATGTGGGGGCTGCTCTGGGGGTTTCCAAAGGCCTGTGGGTGTCAGAAACAGGGCCAGGAACAGCAACAGTGGCTGCGTCACTCTGATCTCTTCCTTTTGAGGGAAAGGAAATCTCTCACTGTGAACTTCTTCCATGGTTAGTTACCAGAGCAGTTTCACCTCCTGTACCTCTGGTCCATCGAGGGGAGGAGCTGTACGGCCCGGGAGCAGCCCGGGCACTGCCCTGCACAGAGGATTTCTTTTTGTCTTCACATTAGAAGGGGGAAGCATCCCCGTTTGCCCAAGTGGCGGAATGGCCCTGGTGATGGGGTCTTGTTTGAGACAGGCTCTTTGCTTCTCAGGGAGAACAGATGGGCTGCTAGGTGTTATTTAGGGAATGTTTTCTTGTAACACTTCAAATAAACTGCTGTGTGGCCTGTGGCCATCAGCAGGCAGTGAGGTGTGTCATTTAGCGCGTGTGCCAGATGGTTTTCTCTGTGTGTGTAGCAAGATGCTGTCTATGAGCAGAGCTGGGTGGGTTTGTGACCACTGGAGCATCAGGTCGGGCGTGCAGGGGCACCGGGAAGGGCTGTGCGCGGGTCTGCTGGGGCAGCACTGTGTGTGCACAGCGTAGAGCTGTCGAGCCGTGTTTGTTATTGTTAAAATGACTTTGGAAAGGAGCCCTACAGATTTGTGAAACTCAACTACAAGGACGACTTCCTTTTTTAAATAGTTTCTGCTAACTGCTTTTGTACCACAATTACGATCTGGACAGAGCAGTTCCCCTCGGCTTCGCAGGGCGGGTGTGAGATGTGCAGTGTTTAAATCAAGGTCAGGCTCCCCCACAGCGTATGTGCTCAGCACCGTTAGCCTCTTCTCTGGCAGCACCCTGACCAGTAGTCATTTTTACCTGCTGTGCATGACACACATGTGGATGCGAGTGACTCACTAAAAAGAAATCTAGTTAGGGAAAAAAATGTGGAGGAGATTGTTTTTAACCCCAGAATATTGTGATTTCCTGCTGTCCAAATGCCAGCTGCATGACGGCAGATCAGTTGTGAAAGGCTGTCCTCTGTGGATGAGAAAAATATTCTGTCCCTGATGGTTAGTATTTGATGTTCCACATCATGGAAATGGGATGAGAAGGCTGGATAGGGCGTTTGGTGCCTTGAGCCCTGTGTGCGAGGACCCTGGGGGTGCTGTGTTGTGCCAGGTCTTTGCAGTCCACCCCGCCAGTCACTGCCAGCACCATGCTAATGACAAAAGAGAATGTCGTGCACCCCCACAGCTACAGGTTAGATCTATTTCTTTATTTTTGAAGTTGGGTTGTATTTCCCTCTGCCACAGGGTGCTAATGAGGATGACAACCACGCTGTGGTGAGTATGAGGAACTGAGGAGATCTGGGCAGCACAGGGAAACCCCTGTGCAAATATGATTGTAATGTTCTTCTTTCCAAACCTTGGGAATAGCCTTGCGAGTGCTGCTGCCCCGTGAGCCCGTCACTAGAGCTGGTTTGGCAGGCGGCTCTGCACCAGGGTCAAAGGCTCAGCCTTGTGCCTGGGACGAGCCATCAATTACTCATCAGCCTTCTGTTGCAACAGGACTCCTCGCCCTTCTTCAGTGAATCATCCGGCTTATTAGAAAAGTACCTTTACTTTCCTTGCCTGCCTGTCTCTGGTTAGAGTCTGCGGCTTGGCTGGTTTGTGAAGCCTTTGGAGATTTTGCCTGTAGGTTTGTGCTCTGGACTCTGCTGCCGCCTCCTCCCTTTGCAGTTCCCAGCGTCTTGTTTTCTTCAGCTGTGGCATCTAAAAGTCTGTATGAGCTCGACTGAAACGCTGTTTTTGCACGCATATGAGATAATGTAATGCCTCTCTGACAGCTTCAATAAAAGGAAATGAGACATGCGGAAGGCAGGCCATTAAGAGCAATAAAATAAACTTTAAAGTGTGGGTTTTGTGCATCTCTTTCAAGCACACCAGTGGCTCCACTTTAGTCGTGTTACCTGGGGCCAGTTTGTACATGCACGACATGCTGCTGATCTCAGCGTTTGTGGTTCTGTGCAGCACGCTCAGTGAGCCCCAGGTTATCTGCTTGCATCGCTAGATGTGACTCAGGCTCTTGTACTATTTGCAGCAAATTGTTTTATTTTCTCTGTGTTTTCTGCTCCTCTCCTGCAGATGAGTTACATAAGGATGAGGGCAAATGGCCTATAAATGGGATCTAGGTAAATTTCCTGTGGGAAATAAAGATCCTGATTTATTTTGGTTTCTCCTGGCTTTTGCAGCCTTAAGCCCTGCCTGACTCTGCCTCAATGCAGATGGGAGCGGCAGAAAATGCTTTCTTGCCAACGCTGCAGTTTTTGCACAGACAGACGTGGCCCTGCCAGCAGCCGCAGGCTCGGGAGAGGCACCTGTGACGCTGCTGCCCTGCAGTACAGCGAAGCGCCCACCCCTCCCTGTGCCTCCCAAAACATGGGGTGAGTTCTCCTAGGGGTGCAGGTCCCTTCTCGCCTGGCCCAGGATGTGGCCTCTGTGCTTGTCCCCGCTTGGTCACCTTCTGACACTGCAGAGGAACCGACCAGCTGGTTTCAGTAAGAGCTTTTCTGATTTCCAAGTGCTGGAGGGAGAGAGATGTGCTCAGCTGGTGAAAACCCAATTTGCTGTCTGGTGCCGTCAGATGGGCAGCCCTGGCCCGGCTCAGCCCAGCGGCATCACTGCTCACTGTCACCTTTTGCAGCGAGTCCTGGTGTGGGGCAGGGTCCGCGTCCCCCCGGGGAGGCTCTTTGCCTGCAGAGAGGCACAGGGACGCTCTGCGGAGCAGCGTTTCTGTGCCCAGGTAGGCTGGGGCACTTGAATCGCTTCGTAGCTGGACAGCTGGGTTGAGCCACTCGCTGCTTCCTTCTGGGTTGACCTGAGTGCCCAGTGTGGGGGTGTCTGTCGTTCAGTCCTTGGTGAGCCTCCCAGGAGGCTCCTGCAGCGCATTGCCGTGGTCAGCATAGACACTGGATCACCTTAAGCGAATCCAAGCGCAAACTCCCTTCCAGGAATAACAACATTCTTCAAGTTAAATGTGTGGTTTTTATCGCAGAGCTTAAAAGCCACTTAATTCACGAGCCCAAGCTTGAGATGCCATACGAAGCATGGAGCATTTGGCTGACAACAACAAACAGCAGCTGTCACTGTCGCCCGCCCTGTGGGGCTGGACCAGCATGAAGCCAAACACCCCCTGCCCGGGAGCTGCAGGCAGCTGCCAGCCCCCCCCATCACTTGCCAAATGTGTGGGCTGCAGGTGTCTCCGCTTACCTGCTGCCCCACCCTCTGCCTCATTTACTTTGAAAATGGCCAAGAGCAAAGAGGCGGGGTGGGTAAAACTGTCCAGGGTCAGCTGTGGAGGGAGGACAAAAGGTTTTCCCCAAAGCATGGGGAGGGGGTGGTCTGTGGCACTTTCCCCTCTGCCCTGGTGATCCCTGCCCCACAGCCCCCCCAGAGCAGGCTCAGCCGCACAGCCCTGCTGCGGATTTGGTGCCGTGGGGGGTGCCTGGTTCTGCGTGTTTCTGTAGGGCTGGGTGTTTGGTTCCCCCAGCCGTGAGGAGCAGGCAGGCTCCTGGCTTGGCTCCCAGCAGCTCCAGGTAAGCTGATTTTGCTGTTGTGCTTTGCAGGAATATAGTGAGGTTTAAATGTGGCTTTTAGACGTTACAGTGAATCTTGCTTGGAGGCTCCCAGGACAAAGCGAAGCAAGTTTGGAAAGTGTTTCTCCTCCACAGCCCATGGTGTGCACTGCCCAGAACAAACACTGAAGTGTTCTGGATACCTGGGCCTGAGCAGCAACATCAGGCAAAATTTTAACCAAGAATGAAGCAATTCTTCAATGCAGGTGTGAGGAGAGGTACTGTAGCCCTGATGTTGCTGCTCACCTTGATTTAGTGGTGTTCCTTCTTTGTTTTTCCAGGTTATGTGAGTCTGTTTTATGGCATGAAGTACTTTGCTGTCGGGTGCTGAACTGCCTCTGACGCTTCTCTAATACTCCACTTTTTCTTTGGATGTGCAGGTGTATGACTACGGTGTTCCTGCCCAAACAACGCCCTGCTCGGTGAGTGCAATGGATGGATTTAATTTCCATCTCCTACAGTTCTTTGGGGACATGCTGAGATTTTTATTTCTTCCTCTCCTATTTTTACTGAGGAGGGAAAATTTTGTGCCTCTGTAAAGGAGAATGGGGGTAGGTAGCTGTCACATACAATCAGTCACACAGCCAGGTATAAAACATCACTCTGTTTTGGTATCTGTGCTTCTCATTGAAAAATAAGACTGTACATGTAAACAGAGCAGCTGTTCACAGGAGGGACCTCCTGTGTGCTGGCACCGTCGCTCTCCAGCTCCCATCTGTGGGGTCGCGAAGCGCCAGCACCTGGGAGTCTGGGTTAAGGGCAGGTTTGTGGAAATGCTGGTCAGAGCACAAGGGGATGGGTCAGGCCCGATTTCTGTCACACAGTGGGGTCTGTCCTGTGCTGGCTCTGTTTGCGCTGAGCAGCCAGCCCTCTGCTCGCTGATTTTGACCCTGTTTCACTGCCTAGAAGGGGCTCTGTGGAGACAGAGCCATCCAGAGCAGCTCAGGCAACACCCACCAGTATTCAGGTGAGGGGGAAACGAGAATCACTGCAGATGCAGTGAGTGTAAGTCAGCCTTCCCGTGTCCTTCTGGGCATCCCCGTTCATCATTCTCCAGGAATAAGAGCAGCGAACAACTGAGCGGCCAAGGGATATGATCAAAACCTCCCTCTTCACCAAAGGGATATGCTGAGCATCGCACTGACATGGGCTGGATGACACTAATGCGCTCCCTGTAGAGCCCCCAGGGACACAAGAACATTTTGAAAATTGCGGATAAGAGCGCTAGGCCGGGACAATGAGGCTTCCAGCTCATCTGACTGGGCTGGCAGTGTCAGTGTTGCGTGGGGCCGTGCTGCATGTTTCGCATCCCTCGCCTCATCCTGCCCGTATGTCTGTTGATGGCCCTGTCCTGCCTCCGTCCTCAGGGACTAATTGCCTCACACTTGAGCAAATGTGCTCGGTGTTTAAAAGGCGTCTATCGATCTGTGCTTATTCCTGAAAACCTCACAAGGCCCTTTTTCCTTTGAAGTGTAAAAGCATCTGTCTGTCTCTGCTTCTCCAGCAGCCTCTTGCTCCATTTGCATCTCCTCTCCAGCTTGCAGGGGCAGCCCAGGGAATCCTCCCCGGCCCCATGCAGCGCTCGGGGTTTGGGCTGCTGAGAGGGCTCCCTGCCACGGGAAGATGGGACTCCAAGACAAATTGCAAAGCTTCAGTCTAGGCCAGGGGCTGAGCTCAGCTTGCAGCTCGGGCTGCTCAGGATCGAGCTGTTTCTGAGGGCCAGTTTGCAGCGCTCCAGGCTTTGGGAATGCTCTCGCTGCATCTGCAGTGGGTTTGTTGATTAGGAAGCGGAGGAAAGAGCCCCTGGCTTCTTCCCACCGTGGTATGTAGCTTCTTTTGCCGGGCAGCTCTGGTCAGCAAGGAAATAAAATCAGACCTGGATTGCTTTGGATAATCCACCATCCAGGAGCTGAACTGGACAGGGGTGACCAGCAGCTGTGGTGATTTTCTGAACAAGCATCTGAACAAACACTGCTGAAATGCAGCTGAGCCCCTGCTCTGCATGTGGACAATTTGGCCTGTGATCTCCTCATCCCACCTCCCCTGGGTGGTGGGACTGGCCCTGGACAGGCTGCTCATCCCCACCGGGGCATTTCCATGGAGACACAACCTTCCAGGAGTGACTGTGCTTCTGGAGCCAGGACTAAAAGCTCTGGCGCTCTTCGGTTATTGCTGGTTTGGTGGTGGGAGGCCAGTACTGATAAATCCAGGCCTGGATTCCAGGGGCTGCCTGCAGCCGCTGCCGCCCAGCACCTCCCAGATGGTGCGTGGGGTTTCCAATTTCAATGGGGCCTCAGGGGAGCAGCAGTGGCACCTCGCTGCTGGAGGCAGTAAATGGGCTCCCATCTGGTTTTAATGATCAGTAGCACTTCGGTGCTTGTTTATTCCCATGTTTTATGCTTCAGCAATAAAATACTACTTCAGTTTGTTCCATCCATGGTGGTGCTGGATGGAGATGAGTTCACAGCCTCCGAGAAAGAGGTCCCAGTGGTATGCAGGATGTTGTTTCTTTTAGATATCTGGGCAGGATCAGGTGATGTAGTGGCAATTAGTTTGAAATACAAATGTCAACGGGCAGTATAGAAGGCAGGGTGGGCAGCTCATCATGTGCCTAGCAAAGAAATCTTCGTTTGGATTAAAGGAGGAGACTTTTGGTTGTGTAGCTGGAGCTGTGCTCCGTTCTGTGCCCCGCAGGGTGGTGCAGAGCTCTGATGTCGAGTCCAAATGAAGTTAGTCCCAACTTCAAAATGAGGTACTTGAGGAAATTTTAGTCCCAAAGTGCTGCCCATGGTGCTCACCCGTCTGCAGGGTCGTGTTTTAACCCTTCTGTCCCATTACAAGGATACAGTGGTGGTGGAGAGACCAGAAGTGCTGGCAGTGCCAAGTCTTGCCGGCGATGGGGCACTTAAGGCAGCTACAGCGAGACCGGCAGTTGTCGTAGAAAATTCTCTGGACCGTACACATCTAATATGAAATTAAGGATGAAACTGTTTGTAAGGGGCTGCTGGGATTTCTGCCATCGCTCCGTCAGCCCAGCACGCACGTGTTACCTGCCCGGCTTGTCTGGGGGGCAGAGAGCCCCTCTGCCAGTAGCTCCGGTGCTGGGGAGCAGATCTGCTCAAAAAGGATGAGCGGTAATGCTTTGCATGTCTCTGGCACTTGGTGCTTGGGGATCTTGAATCATTTTTTCAGATGCTAGTTAAGCTTTTCAGCACTTCTAAACGTGACTCTGTCCCGTGGGGTAGGTGGGGACACTAAGGCAAAGAGAGATTAAGGACAGTAAACCATAGAGGGGAGAAATGGGCTTTTTCTCCCTTCTGATTTTAATGGAGACCTGGAAACCTTTTGCTTTCCCATCTCCCATTTGCCTTCTACCCTAATGGCAGAGGAACAGTCTCCTCCACTTTATTTCCCAACAGTTATACTCCATAGAGGATCTTTAGTTCATACCTCTAAAGAGCATTGATCTTCAGCAGAGATCCTTTTTCCCAAATGTTTGTCAGGTCTTGGAGCTATAGGTGGCAACTAAAGAGAGAAGGATTTCAACAACTAATTAACCCCCTTCCAAGTCATTCAGGGTCCATTCCCTTGGTGCCACTGATGTTGCATGTGTGCTCGTTTTCCCTGGAAGGTCTAATGTCAGGGGAGCGATTAAAGGAAACTTTTCTCAGGCTGCTTTTGTGCCTTGGGAAGAGGGAAGGTGGACAGCTGCTGCTCCGTTTGGTTGCGGCTTTCCCCAAGGTTGTACATCCAGCCATTGCTGCTCCCTGGTGCAGGTTTCGGGCTCAGGTACATTTGGAGCGCTGAGGTCTGTCGGGTCCCCCAATGTTCAAAGCAAAACTGATCCCTCAGACCCCCAGGTACCCTCCGAAACGGGGCTCTGGGTTACACCAAATGTGTCACCTCCAGCTTCCCAAACAAACAGGGACGTCAGTGTGGAGGAAAGGGACTTTTACAGAGCTGAGCGGGTTTTGCCATCATGGTGTCAAGACGGGCAGTCTGCTCCACCGCAGGCTGAGCCTGGCCTCGGGCTTTCAATTGCAAATGAAGCAAAAGGCAAAGTGTTTACAAAGAAACCCCCTGGCCCAGAGCTGGGTCTGGCCTCTCGGCCCAGCTCACCCTGACGGTGTGAAAGCTCTGGGAATCGGGGCAGAGCTGTGGCACAGTGCCCTGCAAAGAAGAAATCCTCATCCCTGCGGGTGCTCCCAGGGGCCTCGTGCAGCTGGAGCCGAGTGGGGCTCGGGGTGGCGGGAGAGAAGCGAAGGCAGACGGGCAGCGGGGCACCACACTCATCCTCACGCTGCTCCCAGCCCACAATGGGGGACGGCGGGGAGAATGACACTGGGATTTGGGGTTGGGACGGCCTGTGAGCTGCGGCACGAACTCCTCGCGTCCAGACTATAAAGTACTTCACGGTGCTGTCCCAATTGCCTGGCCTATTAGTTTTATGGAGGGGAATATTGCAAAGATGCAGTTGATCTCCTTTTGCCACGGTAATGAAACTGTAACCGTAGCGGGGAAAGGCAGGGCGGCAGCGGGAGCCCGTGTTTGGGCACGGGGGTCACCACCCTGCGGGCTCCCAGGGTCCCCGGGCATTTTGCTGCGTCCACGGTGGCCGAGCCGGGTGGCTGCCGTGCGTGGGTGGCTTCGGTGAGGAGAGCCTGGCCCCAGCCAGGGGTTCCTCCCCAACACCCCGAGAAGCAGGAGGATGAGGATGGAGCCGGACGGCTGCAGAGGCAGGGGCACAGTGCCACCCAGTGACAGCGTGTGACCTGCGAGGGGACAGCTGGGGCAGCCCGCACTGGGTTTGCTGCAAAGGTTTTGAGGCCTGGAAAGCCCCAGCGAGGTATCAGAGAATACGGAGGAACCCAAGAATTTGTCCGCGTTGCTGCTTCGTGACTGTAGCTCACAAGGGGCGAAGCTCCCGTGGCGTCTGGAGCGAGGGTTTCGCGTGACCGGTCTTGTCGAGGTGCTGACGGAGGCCGAGTCTGCGGCAAGTTGGGGCTGGAGCAGCTCCCGTTTCAGGAGGGATCCTGGCAGCAAGACAAGGGGAGGAGGAGGTGGGTGCCCGGGAGGAGCTGCTCTCGGCTGCTCTCGGCAGGGAGGATGTGTCTGTGTGGGGAAGCACAAGAGGGCTCCGGGGCAGCGTGGCCCGTCCCACATAGACCAGGCTCGGAGCCGCTCGGCCACGCTGGGGCTGGACTGGAGTGTCCGAGTGTCTTGGGCATTAGATGGCAGCCACGCGTGGTGGATTTCTGACTTGCACCCCAAGGTTAACGCAGGACCTTCCCTCCTTTCCGCCCAAACCCTGCCCGCATTCCCCACTGGGTCGAGCCCTGTGTCACGTTCCCAGGCTGCAGCAAGTGCCAACAGGCAGCTTGAATGGTGGGGGAAAGGGAAAGGAGCCAGGGACAGCAGGGTGCGGTGTCAGCAGCTCCCGAGGTGACTCCCTTTGCTGTAAATTGCTGCCCCAGCAATGCCCGGACATGTCTGCAGCAGGGACTGTGTGTTGGAGGAGGCACAGAATATGGCTCTATTTTGGGTGATGACTACAGAGCCCATGGAGCATTTGGCAGTGGGGAGGGGTGTTAAACCAGCCTGTCCTTCCCCAGGTACATCGGCTCTTCCCTCTGCTCCCGTTTTCTGTCGCTGTTTCGGTGCCGCTGGACCGCGGGACTGCGACATGCGGCTGAAATCAGGGCACTGCGGCGAGGGAGGCGTGAGCCCTGCGTGTTTGACAAATGAAGTCCAGCACCTTTCCTGCCCTGTCAGGGACTGCGCACGCTTTCTGTTCCTAGGCTGCGCTCCAACGTCTTTATTTTTATCTATTTAAATTTAGGCCAACGTTGATACCACAAACACCACTGCGGAGGTCTGTGGGCGACCGCTGCTGTGCCGCACAAACCCAGTGCCTCGTTGCACCGTTGGAGAGCTGTTCCCATCCCATCGCCTGCCTCTGCCTCGGCCAGGTGGTCACTAGTGATGCCGAACGTGGGTCACTCAGCCCCATACAGGCAGGAGCCACTACTGACCACTGGAAGTAACCTTAATGTTGCTGCTGGGGTACGTCCCGCAGTTTGGGGTGATTTCAGTCTAAGGTTTCCAATAGTGCCAATATCCTGCATGTGTTGGTCAGACCTGTGTTAGCAGAATCCCCAACTGGAGCCAATTTTAGCCTTTCTGTTTCAGACTCCCCGCAGTGTGTCCCACATCCAGGCCAAGGTGCTGTTGCAGGGAAATTATCTTTGTTCATTTTAGATCCAGTCTCTAAAGTGCTGAGTAGCCACAGCTATTCCAGGTAATCAGGGGCAGTGGGAGGCATTTGGTCCTTGAGGGACACGGCTCTTTCTTACGTTAAGAAGATTGAATCTGATGAATCACGTGTTCTTTGTGCCATGCAGTGCATTCGGCTGGATGCTCAGCGGGAAGCCAGCCCAGCGCTGTGTGTGTCAGTTGTCACCGCAGACTCGGAGCCAGATCACCAGCTGCGACACCTGGAAAGAGAAAAGCTGTTTCTCTTTGAGGTCAGTGGATTAATGATATCACTGGTCACAAGATGAGGGCAAAAAAGAGACAGTCAAACATTACAGAAATGGATTCAGCATGTAGAAGTCCCAGTGAGAGTTCCTGTACTACCTCATAATCCAGATAAAATTAGTAAAGTAACATAAAATAGCTTGAAAAACCATGGGATTAGAGTCTGGAAATACATGAGCCCTTTACTACACCGTGATGAAAAATGGACAAGTTTGATTTTTATGCTTTTAATGACAAGGATAGTGACGGTGTGCTCTGAGGCCTGGCTGGCTTTGTCAGTTCTGTCAGGACCATCCCCGGGGGTCTCGCTGCCTGGCTTGGCTGCAGAGCGGTGGTGGGCTGAGCAGGAGCCGGGTGCCAAGAGTTTCAAACCGGCTCCTGTTGTTCACTTATGTCAGTCCCTTCTGTCTTTTCAAAATAGCGTCCTCTCCTCTGACTTGATGGTCCTGCCAAGTTGGCTGAATCTGGGGTGCTGGGGCAGCCGGGGGATGGCAAAGCAGCTCATCCAGCGCCGTGTGACATGCAAGCGAGAGCGGCTCTTGCCCCGGGGTCTGTGAGAATTCACTGGTTAGTGCAGATTGGGAAACACAGTACAGCGGAGAGGCATTAACAGGATCCACGCCTTCTCTTGTGCTGTACTGCTTAATTTCTAGACCAAACGCAAGATTACAAGTGGAGGATTTTTCAGTGCTGACTTTCAGCTGCCCTTGTTGGACCAGCCAGGACGCACAAAGCAGGAGCCTGTTCCCTGCGGACACCCCCGATTTAGCTCTGATCCCGATTGTCTGATGCGCCAGTGGCAGGTTAGACTAATAACTCGTGCAGGGAGGGTTCTAGTTACAAAATGCCTGGAACGAAGCGAGCAGGTGCTGGGGAGGTTATCTGAGGAGACGGCTGTGTTAATTCCCTGTCCTCCCTCACTCCCTCACCTGCCTCAGAAGCGGCGCGGGTGACATCTCCCACAGGTGAGGCTGCTTGTGCCACACGAGGGGCTGCCGGGTTCCCCCCTGAGCAGCTGTCACACGGCTGAGCAAGGGCAGTAGCTCAGCTTTTAGCTACCAAAGCTTGGGCTGGCACGAAGAAGAGACAGGTCTGAGTCCCAGGGGTGGGTGCTGGGTTCCCAGGCTGCTGCTGTGGGGGGTCCTGCTGGAGCAGCGCACTGATAACCTGACCCAAGGTGGGCACACAAGTGGTGTTAGTGAGCTACAGTAATTGGTGCAACTCAGGCTGTAGGCGAGCTCTCCGGGCTCACATTTCGGAGCAGGAGGCTCACTTTGGGACAGCTGTGATAGTTTCTGGCCCTGCTGCCAGCCTGTCCCTCTTGGACTCGCAGTCCTGCTGCAGGAGGGCTCAGCTGTTTGCTCAGTGACTGCCAGAGTTTGCATCTCAGGGTATTAAGGTAACCTGAAATTGGAACTGCTGTACCTTACCCTGCTGAGCTGTGACTTGTGCTTCAACAGCTGCTACGAGAGCAGCTGATCTGCCCCCTAGAAAAAAGCAGCGGGGACAGCAAGGGACAGAAAGTGCTACAGCTGCTCCAAGGTGAGCCATCCCTGGCGGATACAAACCTGAGGAGCTTTCCTACGTGCACAATCACGCTATTGTCATAAAAAATTACAAGGAAACATGTTCATTTGCTGTGACACCATTTTATTTGAGCATATTTAGGCACATTTCCTACTGGTGTAAGGTCAAGCAGGGATACATGTTGTTGACTCTAAAGGGGTGTTTGTTATTGTACTGGTTTAGAAATAAAACCTTTTAATTAAATGAGAGTGAGAAACTGGTAAACCCAGTTAGCTTGCACCCATCCCAGCTGGCTTGCACCTAAAAATTAAGGCTTATGCTGCCTGTTGTTGGACTTGACCTAACTAAACTAGTTCAAATTTAAATTAGTGAAAGCCTGCATGCAGGTAAGCCAGAAATAAACCCAGCTTGAGTTACTGCTTGTTTCTTGTTACCTTTGACTTTTTGCTGAGCAAACTTGGCTGTTGCTGGAGCTTTAGGTACAAAACCCGAGTCCTGACTGCAGCGAGAGGGCTGTGCCAGCCCTGGGAGAAGCTGAGCGTTGGGAGCTGCTGTCCCCAGCTGGAACATCACCCGGGAGGTCAGTGTTGGGGGTAAGAAGCTGGAGAGAGGGAGGATGAATCAGTTGTGGGTGGTGGAGGGCTGCACTGCCTGGGAATCACACGAGGGCAGGCAGAAAGCAGCTGCATTTTAAAATGCAGAGACAAATCCCAGTCCCTTGCAGCCCCCTCGGACTGTGTACTTGTCACTACTGGTAAATGAAACGTGCTGTGGTAAAGCAACCCACTCCTGGTGCAAGTGGTAAAGGAGTCATTTCTAAACACATCGTGAAATAAGGAAATGTAGATTGTTGTGGCCTCACTTCAATATGAAGTGGTGCAGATTTATACTTGAAGACACCTGGTGCATTTTGAGGTACAGATAGTTTTTCCTGTGCAGAACGCAGGCATTTCAAACTTGCCCAAGCCCCCCGGCTATGAAAGCACTTTGTCTCCTGCTACATAAAAGTGGCTGTAGATGCTGCAGTTCAGTGTCAGAGAATTCTGAGTGTTGCCAGCACAAAACCCAGCCCAGGCCCCTGTCTGATGCAGTTGCTGTTCCTGCTCCACCCCTGCAGCACCATTTGAATTGTACACATCTCGGCACAGGCAGGAACAGCGCTGCCGCTGCAGCACCCGTGGCTGTAGTGCAGCATGTAGGAAGCAGACGGCTGGTATAGCAGGGGATGCTCGGTTTTGCTACGTAAATAGTAAAGCAAGAGCTACTGAAGATGTCAGGAGAAGGAGCTGCAGTAACCTGCTCCTACTTCCAGCTAACGGCGTCCACAGCAGTTTGAAATGGGGTTATCAGGCCTGCTGCATGTGCCTTCCCAGTGCTTGCTTGTGTATTTGAAACACTACGGCTTTTCTCTGAAATGTAATGTGCTAAATGTGACTATTTGATGATAAGACACTATGCAGAGTTGGCTATCAATGTTTATTAACATAGCAGGGAAATCCGTACTCCAAAGAAGACAAACACAGGCTGTGAACAAACCCACAAGGAGTCCACAGAAGCAACACAAGCTGTTTAGACTTTGCCTTTGCAGCAGTCAAGTGTCCAACGTTTCTTTTCAGTTTTTCTCCTACGTAAGATCATCTCAACTTTCAACACATTGTTAATGATTTAACTGAATAATCCTAAATATTGAAGAAACTGAAGTTCTAGTTTGTGCTATTCCTGATCTGGATTTACTGTAAAAAGGCAAAAGACAACCTCCTATTTTTGACTTGCAAAAGCAGATATAAACATTATGCTGACACCTTCCAGCAGTGGCTGGAATGCCAACCACCCTGCTCTGCAGTACCTGCACAGGTTGTGCCATATTTATTTAAACGATAAGCTAAACTCAAACCATGTGCATAAACTGGTCACTCACACAAGCACCATCAAGGGTATCCCAGTAAACAAAGGTTGTGGTTCCTACAGAGACCTGTAGAAGCCTGGGCAGAGGAGCAGTGTTAATATGGTGACAGGAAGAACACTGAAGTGACAGGGATAACAATCTGTATAACCAGAGATGCATCTTTTTCAGGTGACACTCCAGAGCGCAGCAGCAGAGTCTGAGAAGAGGCACGAGGATGGAATAGGAGAGTATCGGTTCAGCCTGGAAACGGTGTTTTCTCTTGCTTAATCTTTCCCTTGATTCTGGAAAACTTGGATTTGCACTGTCGTTCACCCACAAAACAGGGCAGCATCATGACAGAGTAAGGACTTAAATGCTCTGCTGATATTGTCAGGGTTTTAAGACTAAAGACAACAAATAATACTGCAAGTTGAGGCAAGTTTTATTTAGACTGTACAAACAGGGCACTGGGAAAAAAACCAAAACAAAACAGTGGCTTGATGTTGGGACCAGTTCTATGAAATAAGTGGAGTAAGAAATTAAAAAGGCACTAATCTTAAGAAAAGACACTCCATGTATTCTAAGAATATAATTCATTTAATACTGTTAATCTTATAGCACAAAAAATAAAACAAGCTATAATCCCCCCAAAATAAACTTTAAAAGCTTACACTTAATATTATTGCCTGAAGATCATGGTCTTTAAATTACATATCGTGTTTTAAAGTTTACACAGTGAAGACTGTCTCAAATACAAGGCCACCTTTCCCACTGCAATAATTGTATCCTTGTCCCAAAACACACTTTCATTTAACACAAGTAAACAGAAAATGACAACTATACAAGAATGCTTTCACTGGTCCCAAAAGGCAGTCTTTTAGGCAGGTCTCACTTTCAAATGCAGGTTTTGAGGAAAATGCTTGAAAACTTGACTAGAAAACAAAGGCAGCCCACTCATTCCCCAGATGTTAATACAATATAAAAAGTTACTTTACAGGCACATGAAATGGCACAAAGAATGCTGTTTTTCCCTTTACAAAAATAATGCTCAGGCTCTTCAGAGCCCCAACCCAAACAGGACTATTCCCTTTTGTTTATTCTTTCCCAATTTGTAAACAATCATGAATTAAATTAGCGCTTATCCAGTGATGGACACTGATTAAAACAGGTTTCATTTAACCTTTCAGACTGGTCAGAGGCTTCGATGTCTATATACATGTGTACACAACAGAAGGAAGTTGAACAGCCTTTCAGGATAGTTAACTACTGTGGTACCAGGTAATTAAACCAGCTCCTAGTTCAAAAGCAAGAACAACTTTAATGGTGCATAGATTGAAGCCATCACTTGTAGGCTCTCATGCTTCATATTAAGTATTACCTTACACGCCCAAGGAACATTTACACTCAAATTTAAGAGGCTCCATAAAGCAACAGACAGCACACACGTAAGCAAGCAACAGGCGATTGAGGATCCGGAGTCCTTCAGAGAGAAACGCAAACTGATCAAATGCAGTCTTTGTAGGAAAATACTTGTCTCGTAGTAAAACAGCAAAGACAGACTTTGAAGCAAGGTCACGATCACCTTCGGCAGGGCCGTATGCTACATTTAAACCATTTAACATACCTGACCCGCACCGCTGCGACTCAGAGAAACACTGCTCATCTGTGGCCTGAAACCAGGTTCACAGAAATTTAAGAATTCTTGTCTTTGCATCAGATGCCACTACACACAAATTTTGCATAGTTTTGAAGGTAAAATATTTTGCTTTCCTGCAGTATCAGAACATAATTAGACCTAAATCAACACTTGTGTTCAGAGTGTATACCTTATTCAATGAGGGCATGAGTCAAGACGTTTATTTCAGTGAAAAAAAAAAGTCCAGGTTAAAAGCCATGTTCAAGATGTCAAACCTCACAGTATTTATTTACCATGCAAAGGAAGAATTCCACAATCAGTCTTCTGAAGAGCTGCCTGTAACTAGGTCAGGTCTGAAATAAGATTTCTCTGCAGCAGACTGAGTTTAGTGCAGTTTCTGTATTCAAAAGATGACTTTCAGTAGTACAATCTATGTAGTAAACTTACGGGTATCTAGTTGGGGCACAGAAAAAGCATGACCTACTTTAGTTGAGAGAGCTGCATAGCTTTTCTTTGCAAGACAAAATGTCAATGCCTATTGTCAAGAATTACTCTTACAGCACCAAACACTTCAGTCAATGCTACTCTACTTCACAGTTAATTTGGTAGTAAAATGCTCTACAAGAACTTCTAGACTGTCAGCCACTTGATCAATACTACAGAAAACAGCTAATAGATGAACAGAGAGAGACTTCTTTTAAAAAAAACCCGGCATTTTGAATGTCTTGTTGCAAACACCATTTTTGCATCTCATCAGTGCCTTCCAATTAAGGATCTCGTAGCACTTTCACATGAGCTAAAAACAACGTGCTTTTATTAGGATCAAGTGACACAAATCAACAAGGAAACATGCTGGGACTTCAGACAACAACTTTTATATAGTTTGACATTTATAAGAACTGGTGAGATTGTGCAGGTATCTGGAGTTTCTCATTTTGCTACAACTGACAGCCTTCAAAAGTTGAAAAATGGGGGCTGCTGTTTTCCAGTCAGCTTCCACAACAGACATTTTTCTTTAACCCGGCTAGCTGAAAAGGGAGGTTTTGTAGTCGTAGCCTTTGCGGGCATATGTTCCGTGAATTCAGTGTTCAATTATTTTTAAAAGAGCATTCCAGTTCACCTACAAAACACATTTAAAGAAGGTGGCACAGGATATCACTGTACCTAAGTTCTCATATCCTGCATACAGGCTAAGGACTTAACCTGTGGGGCATGAATTGTACTCATTTACCTGCAGCCATATAGTTCCCTACTCTAAGTACAATTACAGCAGTATAGCTTATGTACAGAAAAAGGGAAAGAAGCTATACTGATAATAGACACCTTTGTGGCCTCCTCCAGCCTGAGCATTAATTTCTCCCATGGGGAACCCAGGCAGCTGATTCCAATTAACCATTTTCTAGAGGATGCTGGGAGGGGGAGGGATCTGGGGCATATATAAAGCAGAGCCAACTCAGTTAGAAGGGTAAAATAAAGATAGCATGCAGAGGACTTGGGATGCAAGCAAGGGGAGAAGAAAAAGAAGATGAAAGCAGCTCTGGAAAATAAGTACAGCAATGTGGAGACACCCTAGAAAAAAGGAACTGTGTTTGAAAACAAGCTTTCAACGAGCTGGGGCTGGCATAGCTAGGAAACTTTGGAGAGATAAGGGAGCCTGTAGAGAAATGGGTATAAAAGGTTTATGTTTAAACAAGAGGATTTTATCAGTATTTACTAAGTTCTTCTGTCCCACTCCTCTCCTACCTTTCCACACTGTGGCAATCTGATCCATCTGTCTACCAAGTAACAACTCCATGACAAGCATGTCTATACTAGTAAAACTACACTTTTAACACTGCAGAAGAGCTGTATGTAGACCAGGCCAAAGTGTTTCCCTTTAAAGCTAACTTTCTACAGTTAGTGCTTGCAAAAAAATCAACAGAAATGCGTTAAGTATGTCAAAAACAGGTTACAAGTATCAACCCTTACTAAGTTTCCTTATAAATAAATGCCTCAGCTTCAATGAAGCTCAATCAATGGTTATTTGCATTTAACACACACTGTTTCAGGAAGGTCAACGACAAGCTTAAGAGTTAACAGAAAAGAGCAGCTTCTAATACAACTGCTTAGAATACATAAGCTCCAATTATTGTCCTTTCAAGAGACCATAATTTTAAATGTACTACCTTAGGACAGGTTCTCTTAAAACTAAGTCTTCTTCAGTCCTAAAATTGCATTTTCGTTGTTGCTTTTTGTTGGACAGTAATGCACAAGTTGCATGTTTGATCTAAGATTAGGGCTCTTCCTACTGAGCAAGCCAGAAAAGGTCCACGGAAGTCTCAACACAAAAGGTTTTCTTCCCATACTTCTCTGCTATATACCAGTTCAGTCTTCTCCAGCTTAAGGCCCAACAGAGTTTTAAAAGTGAAATTAAATTCTGGATGATGTAACTCTGGTATGAAGGTCAGGCAGTGACTTCAGTTGTATGTATTCCAAATGTATATTAAAAGAACCGTCAAACTGCAGCAAGCTGGAAAACGGGCAATGCTAGCAATGTGCCATTAAGTCATCATCCCACCTCAAACAATGCTAACTGTAGCCAGGAAAATGAAGCAGCAGTGTAAATCGGGCAGAGGGAATCATTCATTCTCATCGGGGTTTTGAGGGTCAAATATTTTGACATGCGTGAATGGGAAGAGCCCTTTTCGACCGTTGACTTCTCCTTCCCACTGACCGTTTATATTCATCCTTGTAACCTTCACAATATCTCCAACCTGCATAATTTAAAAAAAAAAAAGTTATCAAACACGGAAATCTCACCTCCGATACTCTTAACTAAATGTACATTTACATATTCAGGCAAATTGCTGAACTACACTTTTTCCTACAGGAAAGCTTACAACTTCATGCCATAATATATTTAGCTTACATACAAATGAACATCACAAAGGCAAGAGTGGCAATATCCATTCGAAAGAGGACAGTGCTCGTACTGGTTTTAGCATCAGATGACTTATTTCAGAGGAAATTTAGTTTTTCAAAGAGAGATTCCTTTGGCCATTGACTGCACACAAACCATTACTTGAAGTTCTAGTTCCAATTACCGCAGTGCAAGAAGCTTATGTAGTTCCTAAAATAACGGTACACTTCTGGAACAGGCAAAAGCAATCTCAATTTTATTTAAAGTATTAGATGTACAGATTCTAGCATTATTAGTTGTTTTCACCTCTACTTCTTGCCAATGAATTTGACACAGGAACCACGACATGTCAGACCTTTCCTACCATAATTGTGTCTCTTCCTATTTGGCAGTGAAAGATGAGAAGAGCTAAACTGTGATCAAGAAGAAACATCAGCCCAAATAATACTAAGTTATATTCTTACCGTTGTTCAATGCCTGTACTTAATTTGGATAATTTACAAAGCAAAATAGCCAATGTGACAAGCAGCGTTTAAGATCAGCTAAATAGTAATTTCTCCCTTCAACGCTTCAGAATAGCTGAACGTGTGGTCTGTTGCACCAGCTCTCTGACTTTACACCTCCCTTCCTGTTTACTTCATTTACTCTGTGGCAACTATAGTAAATATTAGAAAAGTGACACTAGCAGCAAATAACGAACTTCACAAAAAGTAGAACCAGCCTATGACTAATGGCCAACAGTTCGTAAGTTTCCTCCCTAAACTAGGCCCAAGCTCTTAGTAGTTGAGTCTCAGCTTACCAAACCACTTCTGTGAATTCCAAAGCTTTGGTCTTCTTATTTAAGGAAAAAACAGGTGTTAGTCCTGATACAGTGTGTATAACAATTTGTCTAGGTTATCTAAAGAGTATTAAAATTTAGAGCTGATGTAGATAGTTTAAGGACCCTGGTCAAGGGCCTCAGATTAAAACTTTTCATGTAAGACCTGTGTATTTTCCATTAAAGAACGAAACCTTGAGTTTGCAAAATAGCATGTGTGTCACTAGATGATCGTAAGCCTGTTTAAACCAGTTACCATTACTCTAATAGATATTTTTTTTTAAGATCACTCAGAAGCAAGAACCCTTAGGTGAAGACGAAGATACTATAATAAACTCCCTGGCAGTCACTCAGTGTTATATCTCTTAACAATTTTCAAACTTTGAAACTCTTTGTAGGGATTTAAGCTTTATGTTGCATGTTAGAATGAAATTAGGCATTTAAGCAAAATCTGTTGCTGCTCCCTCACTTTTTTCTCCACTACTTGTAGGACTGTCTGTGTCCTGCCTGCCCCTCTTCCCCCTCCCATTTGAGACTGTCACACTTGGAATAACTGTAATTTGGTGGGTTTTAAGAGAGGAGAAAACCCTCTGAATTCCCATAAGTTCTTGGGATATAATTGAGACCATGTTACTTTCTTAAATATACATATTTTCTTATGCCATTCCTAAACTCAAACATGAAGCCAGTATATATTATTCAGTAGTTATACACTGCCCATGATGGTTGGCACATACATATAGCATTAATTTGACTGGTTTTCATCTCTTCACGGACTATTGCAGCATGCTTCAAAAATTGTGTATTTGCTAACAAGCACAATTTGTCAGATTTTTCACTGAATAGAAAGCCCACAGAAAGCTTTAAATAGTAACAAGATGACCTAAACAGGAACCTAACAAATGTCTCTTTAGGAAAAGGCTGATAACATCTATAAATACTCAGTGTTACATTACTAGATTTAAATAACCCTTGAGGACAGATTCAAGTACCAAGTTTTAGACCCAAATTCAGAAAGATGCAGCCAACATAACAACAGTTAAAAGTAATAAGAAACTGCATTTGCACTGCACTCTAAAACCAATCCACTCCCAAACACTTTAATCTCATTCATGGAAGAAGAAAAAAACCCATCTTTAGTACACTGGATCAAAGACACAGTCTTGCATTTTCTGAGAGTCTGACAATTTAATTCTGCTCATGTGCCATAGAGATTAATCCATTCGTTATTTTGAAGCTCTAGAAAAAGATATCCTTCAATGTGTCTCTGAATGATTTCTAGCACATAAATAGGTTTGGGAGTCTTGCTTCAGCTAACTAAAAAAAAAAAAAAAAAAAATTACAACACAAGTCTATTGCCTTGCAACAAACTACCATATAGATTAACAATGTAAAATGTTCTTCAGATAGCTGGGTGGGCAAAGTTGCTACAAATCAGTTCCTGCTATTAAAGACCGCTAGCTGACAACACCTACTCAAAAAATACACCCTTATGCCAAGAACTACTGGAATAGTAAACTGATTTGCAATAACTTCATATTATTTTTTAAGAGTGTTTTCTTAAATGAAAGCTTTTCAATATTCTCTTGTGCTATATTATTTTTTTTTTAAATGCAGTTCCCCTGAAAAGATTAAATGAAACAGCATGTTGAAAAAAAGGTTTTGGGAGAAGGAACCTTTATGTCATGATAAAATAATTAATGGATGTTATGTTAAAGACCTCCATTTTGACAATGTCTAGAAGAATCTGGTCAAGTAGTTCCTCCATATATTCTTTTTTCCCAAAGTACTAACTAAAAGCAATATCTGGTAAATGCTTTTAAAAGCATATATAATATGGCCAGCTGAGCTGTGATTTCCCACTAAAATGATTTAATACACTATTTTTTTCAGAGAGCTTTTTAAGCCAGTCAGAAGGATTGCCTTATGATTAGGCACAGGACAGAGTCAGGAGACCTGGTTCTATTCTCATCTCTGCCACAAACTTCCTGTGTGACTCTAGACAGCTCATGGCCCTTATCTGTAAATTAGGATAATGCTTCCTTAGTCTCAGCATCTCTCAGATACGTTAATTCCCTTGTAAAGCACGCCAGCATCGCTGGATGAAGTATCAACTGCTGAAATGAGTAATACTCCTGAAATGCAGCCATTTGGTTCCACCCAAATGATAAAAATCAAAATGTATTTTAGATGGCATCCTTTCATTATGTCCCTGTTACAGCATGAATTCAAAGCCCTGGGGAAACAGAAGCCATGGAACATGCCAGTCAGAAAGGTTACTTCACTCACTCTAGACTCTTCCATACCTGTCTTCCATTTGAAGCTGATTCACACACTGCAAGAGGTTTCCTGCATGCCATTTTAGTCACACAGTCAACCAATTCAACATGTTTTACAGATATTCCGACAATGGTATGTTAACACTTCTATAGCTGATAGAGTTCTGTAATATAAGTTTAAGGAGAAAAAAAGCATTAAAACTTTAAATCGTCATTTTAGCCCACTGCTTTCTGGAATTTATGGGGTGTTGAATCTTGGTCATTACCCTAATTAGTGTCACAACTCACCTTCCTTGGTAACACTAATATTAGTACCAAAAACTAAACAGTTGTTCAGAGCAGCTGCCTGTTCCAGAGAACAAACAAGGCTCAACACTAAGAAATTACCTGATATCCCATTGTCCCCAAAAGGTGTAAAGCTGAGCTACACAAAAGAGGCAGAGTTTAGTGACACTGCAAACGGGACAATGTGACACTGAAGTAGCTGGTGCTTTATGTATTGGAAGATTCAAGAAACCAACAGGCTGAAAGCACAGCTTAATTGTCCTTCACTTCTGATGCTGTGTGCCAGAACAATAACAGCTGATGCCCAAACCTGAGAATCAATCAGTTCAGAGGACTTTCAACCATTCTTGAGACAGGAAAGCAGGTCAAAAGGCAGCACAGAAACATTGAAGTCCTAGATGCCGTTAATCTAGCCTCATCTAGGAACAGAGCAAAACAATACAAGTTTGCATGTCAAGTATAGCTAGGACAATTGCCAGAGCTGGGGTTGCAGCACTGCAGCCAAAGTGCTGCTGTTCATTAAACGATGGTAGCCTGTCTCCATCTGATGAAGCTCACTGTCATGATTGTACAGAACTCAGAGAGCTCTAAGCTCCCACAGACCATCATTCTTCAGCCACACTGAATCTTAGTGTAGCACAGGATCTTGTCTAGGTTATCCATGTTGCTTTCAGTTTCATCTGCAAACAGTTCTGAGGGTGAATGTGTATTAAACTGTGAGAGACTGAGCACTGTCATGATGAGAACCATAAATAACTTTGACTGGAAAAGGAGGAAGTTATAAAAATTCAGACTGCACACAAAACATCCAGAGTAATTGTCCATTGTATTTTCAAAGGTCGCGTACTGAAAAGTTGGTGCACGTCAGCACAGACACAGGAATCCTGCTGCCAGTGTCACTTTCAATTCAACAGTTCTGAGCTAAAGCTGCCTGATCCACACTGCACACAATTATAGGCTCAATATTTTGCTTAAAATCTATAGCTTGTGGGTCAGATGCATTTTAATGTTTAACACAGCTTGGCTTAAGAAAAGCACAATGCTTGTTGTCTAGTGAAGGAAGTAGCCTAATTTCCTAATTAAGAAAGTTCAACTACTAGCACATTTTGGCCTACTTGTCTCAACTTTCCTTTGAAGAGGAAAAGTTAACTGTAACCTCATTGTAACAAGCCCAAGAGAAATATTGTAAGTCAGTTATAACTATGGTGAATGGATATTTATTTCACCAAAACATGTCAGTGACAGGTTTACTCTGCACAAGTAAACATACACGTACATGTTTGATATACCAAGAACAGATAAACTACTTAATACTTACAATGCTGGCACAGGTCTAGAAAAAGCCATAATTGGTATAAAAACTTTGCTATAAAAATATAGTGAAGCTCTTGCATCAGGAATAGTGTGGCCAGCAGGACCAGGGCAGTGAACGTCCCCCTGTATTGGGCACTGAGGAGGCCACACCTCAAACCTGGGGTCAGTTTGGGGCCCTCACGACAAGAAAGCCCTTGAGGTGCTGGAGTGAGTTCAGAGAAGGGAACGGAGCTGGTGAGGGGGCTGGAGCACAAGTGTGATGGGAGCAGCTGAGAGACCTGGGGGGTTCAGCCTGGAGAACAGGAGTCTGAGGGGAGACCTCCTTGCTCTCTGAACTGCCTGAAAGGAGGTTGGAGTGAGTGGGGGTCAGTCTCTTCTCCCAAGTACCAAGCAACAGGACAAGAGGAAATGTCCTCAAGTTGTGCCACGGGAGGTTTAGATTGGATATTAGGAGAAATTTCTTCACCAAAAGGGTTGCCAGGCATTGGAACAGGCTGCCCAGGGCAATGGTTGAGTCAGCATCCCTGGAACGGTTTAGAAGATGTGTAGATGCAGTGCTCAGGGACATGGTTTAGTGGTGGGCTTGGCAATACCAGGTTAATGGTTGGACTTGATGGTCTTAAACGTCTTTTCCAACCTAAACAATTCTATGATTCTTGTTTAAAAAAAGATCTTCAGATTCCATAACACTGTCATGTCAAGTCTGGAGATGAACTCTGAGACTACTGTTACTGCCTTCAAAATGATCTATGACACTTAGTACAGTGTTTGCAATATATTTAAATACCATTTTTCAAACGCATGGCGGCCATAAGTCTAGTAGCTGCTGCTGGTCTCCCATTTTATGGTTCCTTACACTTTCATTCAATTTTATAAGTGAATTTGGAATTTGTTGTTCATGTCCTAAATCAGCCTTCAAAGAGTTGGCTAATTTTTAAGGGAATTATCCACCATTAGTTCATCTACTGACTATGCTGGACATAATGAACTTTGTTGTGTAAAAGTTAGCAATCAATCAACTACTCTGGACAGAAACAAGAAGTACCAATTATCAAAAGATAGTTAGAGCACACCAGTTTAAAACAAGGTTTCAGCAGCATATTATTGTTAACAGGCTGGCTAGACTTTGCTGCTTTGTATCACAGTAACAGTGCCAAAGAATCTCTGCTCTTACAAAATTAATCACCTTCTTAAAGTGCTATCCTGTATAACCTTTGAACACAGGACTGCTCTCCTAGTTTTCCCAAAGAAAAGCAGGACTGAAGAACAGCAGTACGAAACTGTAATGTACGGTTCTAGTCCAAATAAATACGGGACACTGTATGCCTGTCCTTCATATTCCTTCCTCTAGAGCACCAGAAAGGAAGGAAATTGCTTCTTGGCTAGAAGCACACAAGTAAAGAAACAGATCTGGGTGGCTGGGGTTTTTGTTCTTGTTTTGTTTGGCTTTTCTGGTTTGCTTTTTGTGTGTGTGTGTGTGGTTCGGTAGTTGTTGTTGGGGTGTTCGTTGTTGAGGTTTTTTTGTTTGTTTTAATGCAGTATCCATGAAAATATTACATACATTAGTAGAAAGATAGTTGTGATGAGAAACTGCAGACAACACTAAATCTGCACTGCCAACGTAACTAACTCAACTGACAACAGTATATGTAAATCTTAGAAATACATTTAATTATCACAGGCTTTACTAATTGTTCACTGGTACAGGGAGATGCCCAAAGTTATAGGTATACCAACTGTATGCTTTGAAATAGTAGCTATACTTAAAAAACTGTTATTTTAGGCTACAGATTGCTATTTTTTTATTTCAGAGAATAAAGTAGAGCATATAATGCAGGCGGACCAAGCCAATGTTTAGATGTTGGTCACTTCAATAATACCAATATGAATGCTACATAATTTTAGGCAAGCAAAGTCCAAATTGTAATAAATGCTACATTAACTAGTATCCTTAAAGGAACAACATTGGAGTTGCCCTTAAGCTGTCACACTCTAAATACTATTTAAAAGTTAAACAATCATTTTTCAACCAAACAGATTTTGTTTCAGATTTCCAGTAGAATATTCACTTGTTTTACAAGTTACATTTTTCATATGAGAAATTTAAAAAAAAAGTATACCTTCCTTACAGACCAAACTTCTCTGTATAGCCTATGAATCTTTCTTTTCTCAAACAAAACTGACAGCTTTTGTAAAAAATAGTGTGCAACAGAAAAACTGGACTTGCAAGCAGACAGCCTGTCCCATTTTCAAGCTGAACCCAGGAGAACGACATCCCTCCACTTAAAAGGAAGTTGAGCAGATTACTACGCAATAGCTTTATTTACTCCAGATGATGTTCTCTTCCTTTTAAGTACTGTCTGTGTGCTGACCACACAAAGCTAGAACCAGCAAACAGATATTTTGTTCTCATATTGTTTTATCAGTTTAAATGAGATCACACAATGAGGCACTGTATAATTACACTAACAAGTGTCCTACCTGTCCAAGCTGAACTGTCATTTAGAGTACACCTATACTAAGGGGGAGTGCTGTCAAATACTATTATTTTCAAAGACCACCATTAACTTTCTTCCCCAAAACATTCCCATAACGTGTTCTTTCTCTACCACTAGCTAGTTCAGTGCTCTTACAAAACAGAAGCTTGAAATGGTCCAGATTATTTAGTGACATGTAGAGCCCTGATAAGGTTGGGATTAAATACATCACCAGGGCCCAGCAGGTGTTAGGCAATCTGAAGGAAGGTCATTAAAAGCAGCTGGATTTTTTTCCTTCAGAGTAGTATATGTGACAAAAAAAAATTGCTATAATGAGGTTGCTAAAGTTCCCTATGCATGGATATGGAGAAGCTGTAATCACTGATTTTCATGAAAATGTAGATCAGATCCCAGAATTCTCCTTCTGAAGCCTCTTCAAAAGGCACAGCATGGCTAAGGTGCGCTTGCAAAGAAAACAGACTACACAGGAAGACAAAATATGCCAACGGTGGAAGACACAAAGACATTAGACAATAAGTGATTAGAATTCAGTGGAAGAGAAGCATCTCTCAAACAAAATTTGAAGGTTCAAAACAATTCAAACCTACATGTTGGTCAGAGAATGAATCCTACTGGTATACCACAGTAGCTAAAATGATGGCATTAACTAGGTCGCTAAAGAGCAAGTCAGAAAAATCTATCTGTGAGGGCCATCCTTCCAAGCGGTTCTGCTACCCTGCAGCAAAGCAAGTTCCCTGAAGTAATTCCATGACACATTGATAACACAACAAAATCAATTGCGTGCCTTGCTTTGTTTTCAGAAGCATGAGTAGTTTTGGCAGGAATCTTCTGTACAGTGCAGTTGGCAGTGAATTTACACTTTGCTCTGTAATAACTTTCACACACTGTTCACAAATAACAAGCTGCTAGTTTTCATAAGGCTCAAAGAAAATCCAGTGATACATATTTAACTTTTAACCCTGTAAGAGTAATAACCTGTAGATGTTTTAAAAATACAGGAGGAAAAACATTTCGGGAAACTATTATGAATAACTGGAAGTCACAAATATAACCTTTCAAATTTCAGTCAAAAGCATCAGCTATAGGTAATAGCTTTAACTTGCAAAGTAATTGAGAAAAGGCAACAGGAAAAGTTCAGAGCTATTTTTAAAACCATTATTATTTTACTTGCTAAAATGCTGTTTCTTCCTTTGCTTGTTGCCTTGCATTTGCTCCTTGAAGTATTATAGCATGTTCAAATTTCATCTTTGAGACTAGCACTTTTTCCAGGTGAGACATATTCAGACTATGGGTTAACCAGCCTTCAGTATAATCTAAGTGTAAAAGTAAGTCTTATTGTTCTGGATGTAGCTTTACAAACTTCTTCCAATCCATCATTTATGCAGGTTAAACTAGAATTGTAACAGGAATTTTTTACCATCTCAAGAATAAAGCTCTGAAGTCTTAAAGACATACCTAATAAAAAATGCTTTGGCAAGCATAGGAACTTATTAAAAGTTCAACATAAGTTTAGAGGCTACACTACAGCCTTTCATTGAACCCCCTCACCTCCAATTTAGGTCTTAAGGTTTCTCAAATTCCACTTTTGAAAGCCAAAATATAAGAGACTAGAGTACTTCTGGACCAGATACTCAAGTGCATCTCATACTGCAGTTGAGGATCAGAAAGACTATGTTAATCAGCAATCCTTACCTTTCTCTGAAGGATGCTACTGCCAGCTCTCAACCTGCAATACTGCAATGGTTAATGAAACATCTTTTTCCTTCCCCCAGATTAGGTGGAGAAGCAAAGTCATCCTCTCACTAGCACTTCCACAGCACGATGTATACACTCCACTACCCTTGTAGCATATTTACACTGTTGAGTAGGCAGAAAGAGAGGGTAAATACAGGTCCTGAAGTAACTTGGTCACTTTTCTCTAAGGAAGTGGTTCAGATGAAGCAATTTTTGTAGTTCTTTCTTCAGAATGTAACCTAACTTCTTCTCAGTCCCCTGACATAGATAAGCAGACTCCATATGAAGTCAACCACACCGTCTTTGCCACTAACGATTTTTAGTTTCTCATTTTACAAAACAATTGAAAACCATAACACTTTACAGGAAAAACTTACCTCTAATGCCAGTGCAGTCTTGTCATAAGCACAGGGTACTCTCTTTTGGATAGCTTTGGCATAGACTGGTCCATTCTGTGTTGATGGTAGAGGATTGATCACTGCTCCAGGTGTACTGGATACTGTGGGAAGGGGACTTGCGGTTTGAGGCTGAGCATAAGCATGGGCAGGTTCCGGAATACCGTAACTGTTGGAATTCCTGTTTCCGTGCTTCCCATGAGAAGATCTGACTAGCTTTTCTACATAAGGAACGGGAATCATCCCAATCCGACCATCCTTGTTTCTGGCGCTCCACCACTGTTCTTCTGGCTTCTCTATAATTACCAGTATCTCGCCCTTTTTAAATGGAAGATCCTCAGCATCGTTGCCAGGAAAGTCATAGAGAGTCCGAACATACTCCACATTTTCTTCTGCAGTGGACAAAGCAGGGGCAGATCCAGATCCCATTGGTGGACTTGGATACCTGAGTTTAACACAGATTTGATGTTTGGATTTTTCATCGAATAAGACTATTTTCACAGCAATCTATTTTCATCATAAATTGTAGAATTTTATTCAAAGCAGCTGTCAGAAATCTTAACGTATACAGGCCATAGCAGATACTTATTATCTAAGCTATGATAGCAAGAATGCATGTCATTAGCCTACTTCGATTCTCTTTTACTGCTTGCAAAATAAGACAGAAGTCAAATCCCTACGATTTTTGCAAGATATGCCAGAATCCCTAAACAGAAAGACATACGCTTTTTTAAGACACCCTGCTGCAGCCAAAGCTGGGGGAAATAACCCTTTAGAGAGCAGTCACTGCATAAGCAAGAGCTCAGGAACATCTGCAATGATGGTCAGAGCTCATTATAGACACAAAATGAACTGTTTTACAAGTTTAAAATATCATCTCCAAGAGGTAAAAGTGTTGTATGGCTATGTACAACAAACTACTTAATCCTATCACAAAAACCACCTCTTCATACTGTACTTCATGAAATTTAAAGAATCAACAGCCTTGAAAAGCACAAGCACCTGAGTGTGATGTTCCCCTGAAAATGCCAGAGAAATAAGAATTAGCAATTACAGTTCTAAAGCACATACCTTCCACCCCTATCCTAAATCTAGTCTATTAACTAAAAAGAAATTTAAAAACAAATCTGGAAATGCTACCTCATCCTCCCTCTTGCAACAGGAAGTCTTTCAAACATAATTTCAAACTATCAACTGTGCCATTGATTTTTCTAAAAGAGTTCAGAGCAAAAATCATGCTAAGGAAAACCACCAAGTCAATTTCATTTGTTGCTTTATAAAAAAGCTTGTCAATTCACAGTAGGCTAGATCACATCTGTCTCTGTATGCTGAGAGAACAATATGCAATCAAAACCTTTAAAATAAGGCAGTATTAAAATGTTAATAAAACATTTCACACAAGACTCCTAACAAATACCAAGTGAGCAAATGGAATGAGCTACATTTTCAAGTGTTTCAAGAAAGCCAAGTCAGTCATTGTCATAAATGATTAAGTTTTTTACAGCCAGGAAGGCACAACAGTATCCAGGCTAAGGAGAACAGAGCATAAGGATTGCTTCAGCGTGGACTTTTTTCCTCCCACCTGTCCACAAGTTTAAGCATGCACATAACACTGTGCAGCTCCATGTAAACGTTCCTGCAATGGTGAAAGTTGTTTGGGTTTTTTTGTTTGTTTGGGGGTTTTTTTTGCATCTACCCATCTCTCTAACCAGAGCACCATCACTACCCAGAAGACTTCTCAACAGCTTTGAGTTCCCGAAGCTAGTGCCTTCTGTCACATCCCTCCCATCAGTTGGCAGCTTTACAGGAAGACTTTTTTTGACCACTTAAGTTTTCCAACTTGACAAGCTATTGTCAACCTTTGACAAGTTACTGATTGTCACTAAGAACCGGCCTATGCCAAGGTTAAATTGTGACTATAAACCTCAAATTTTTTTCCCCCCTAAGAACTTGCTAATCTGCAAAACGTCATAAGATTTTAAACTGCAGAAATTAGAAGTGAACCAATTTGAATTTCTTTCTCTAATGTGTCCCTATTTTTCTAGCTTTTATTTCATTTCATTCTATCCAGGAAGCCCAGATATTTTGAAATAAGATACTGGGCAATTTTTAAAATTAATAAGGAGTATGTTCTAGAATTCTTGATAAGCAGCTTACTGATGCAAGTTGCAGGTATGTCCCATGTTGGGAACAGGACAAAGAATGAGCTCATAGCCAATTCACATTTTCCCATCCTCCTAGAATAGCATTTCTCAGTGTCATGTATGCAGATATAGATGAACGGTGACATAACCAAACTGTGATAAATAAATACTTTTACATTTTTTGGAGGTGGAAACACCACTCTAGAAGTTTGGGAAATGCTGTCCTAGAATGTATTAAAGCTGACTTAACAGTGTGAAGCAGTCTAACCACACAAAGGCCTGCTCTGTTGTAATCGGTGTGGATGCAGGGCCAGACAGCAACTTAAGCTCAGAGGTTGTACTTCAATCACTGAGAAGACCAGTGAACCAGCTTCTCAACCATCACAGGAACAGAAGGACAATACCAGAAGAATAGGTTGACACAAAGCACGACCACACCCTCTCAAAAGGCAATTATAGCCAGTAGTAGAGATGCAGAGGGTACCTTTACACGTGCCTACAGGCACTGTAAGGCCAGGCTGCATGGGTTATATGGATGATTTGACTCAAAGAGCAACCTGTAATGGTCACTGAGATCCAGAGTGCTAAGACAGCCCGCTGTTAGAAACAGCTTCAAACAAGGGCCATCAACAAATGGACACAGCATGGCCTTACAACAGTGTGAGGATCCTGGAGCTGCTAGGCTGGACTTAGGCACCCCCGCCTTGCAAAGCTGGCAGGGGGTGGGGCGGAGGGGGTGGCACTCACCTGGGCGCGGGCTCGATGAGGGTGGTGGTGTCCAGGTAGTGGATCTTGTAGAACTCCAGCAGGGCGGGCAGATGCTCGAACTCCTGGTCGCCGATCTTAAAGCGGCGGTTGGGCAAGGAGTTGATGATGTAGTGGGAAACCCGGGAGTTCTCGGACACCGAGAGCACGTAGTCCCCCGGGCAGGTGGACGAGTCCCGCACCAGGAACATGCCGTGCCGCTGCCCCTGCAGCCGCGTCTGCGCCTCCGCCCGCGACACCGGGCCCACGTACCAGCTGGAGCGGTCCGACGAATCGAAACGAGCGGCGGAGGACATGGCTCCGGGCGGGGAAGGGGAAGGGAGAGGGGGAAGGAAGGTGAAGAGCCCGAAGGCCCAGGCGGAGGAAGAGACCCGGGGAAGGGAAGGCCTGGGAGGCGGAGCGGGCTGGGGGAGAGGAGAAAGCGGCGAGCGCCCGGCCCCGCGGGGAGGAAGCTCCGGGAAAGGGAGATGCTGAGAAAGAAGCTCCGTGCCTCTGGAGGCGGAGGACCGAGGGGCGGCTGGGGTGGGGCTGGCCAGACGCGGCGGTCAGAGCCCCCGAGTCTCCCTCAGCGGCGGGGTGTGCAGGGCATCCTTCCCGCCTCTCTCTCGGGCCTGCGGGTGGCGAAGAGCGGCGGCGGCTGACAAGGACAGGCGGCCCGGGAAAGCGGCGAGGGTAGCCTGCTACAGTGCCCCAGCGCCGGAGCCAGACGTGGGGTACGCGGGGGAGTCAGAAGCGCCGGGCTCCCGCTTTCTCCTATCGGTTCCCTCCCCTCTCAGAGCCGAGCACCAAAATGGCGGCGGCGCCCGGCGGTGGGAGTTCTCCCGAGACACCGCCCCGCGCACGCGCGCTGGGCTCCCGCCGGCGGGAGGGGGTGAGCCCGGGCCGCGCGCGCCTCAGCCACCGGGCGGCCGCGCTGAGGGAGGCGGCGGCCTGGGGCGGGCTCCGTGGCTCGGTGCTCCATCCTCGCGTCCTTCCCCGGCCCCTCCGGGCTGGAGCCACCCAGACCTGCTCCAGCGCGCGGGTTGGCCCCGGTTGTGGCGCGGATGAACGTGTTGAGTTTGTAGGGGTGCGAGACCCCCGCGCCTTCCGTAGGCCCTCAGATTGCGGGGCCGCCTCCCCGCACACCGTCTACCCGGCGTCCTGCAGGGACGCCAGATTTACCACAGGTCGCCGCCAAAAACCCCTGCCTGGTCTTTGGGCTGAAGGTGCTTGAGGGGGAGCCGCCAATGTACCCCCTCCATCTTCTCCCCATCCGTCTCTCAGCCCGTCCTGTCTCCTCGCTGCCGCGTTGTCCCGGCTCCCCAGGCACACCCCGCTGCCCCCGGGGTCCCGCCGGCCCGGCCTCGGGCCTCCCTCCGCGCTCCGCACCTCACAGGCAGCCTGAGCGCGGGCACTTTGGAGGCTGAGGGCACCTTCCCTGAGGTTTTATTGTTTGATTATATATATTTTTAAGGAACAAAATGGACCGCTGCAATCACCTCTGATCTCGACAGAACTGCCTAGGCACCTAACGAGACAGTTTCCTGTATTTTTATGGCCTTGTTCTCAGATATCGGGGTCAAAGCCCCATCTGCCTCAGGGTGCAGGCGTGAGGAAAGATGGTGTTGCAGCCGCTGAAGAGGAAGGAAACCCCGGAAAGGACTCAGCAGCCTCCCGGGCAGCGCCTGGGCGAGCGCCTGGTACGTGGTGCAGCGTGAGCTGTTTGAATTTTAGGGGGAGGTTGGCGCAGTGACCTCAGCCCGGGCCTTGGCGCCGTCCCACGCACGTTCAGGAGGGCTGGCGGTGGCTGTCAGTCTGTCCGGCTGCAACGGGCAAGGGCATGAAAAAGTAACCGTGCTAATTCCCCAGATGTGCTAGAAGCCTTTGCAAATAGTGTGATTTTAGTGCAGTCCCATGACTTTGTTTAATTTGTGCTTTTTGGTTTTGTTTTTGTTTTGCTTTGGGGCTGGCAATGTGAAATGAAGCGGCACTTGAAAGCAAAAAACCCACCCACTTAAAATGGAGAAATAGATTTAAGATGACTGTCTTGAAGTGCCTAACTGGACTGTTGTGGAGTCTTATTCCAGCTTTTCCTTCTTTCATGCTCTGCCTTTTCTGAAAGCTCAGTCACAACATGGTCATTTTTTTTCTCTTTGTTCTTCTTCCTATATTGGCAACTGGTGTCAACTTGGTGTTTGGATTGGGACATAGGGGCTGTGTCTCCACAGACATTTAGCAGAGTTCAAATAATCTAAAATGGAAGACTCATCCAGTGTCATTCTTATGTTTTAGACAGTATCATCCTGGAAAGTCTCAACATCACTAACACAAGATGATCTTAAAGTAGGCTCTGAGTAGAGGTATCACTTCACCAGCTGCTGAAATACAGCCGTCTCCTGGGTGGAAAACAACAGCTGTTTAGTCATGTACAGCAATACTAGCAAAACAGTAGACCCAGAAATGAATAATACCATCTGAAAATTCACATCTATGCAAAAATATTTCATCCATTGCTAGGGAAGCCTACTTAGTAGCTATAGCTTTGATCAGTTTCTACTGGTTTAAGTGCTTGTATCTGCCAGTGAAAATCAGTTTGAAGCACACGTGGGCTACAACAGATCATGAAGGTTGTTACCTTTTCTTCTGTCATCTGAACAGGTTTGGATCATTTTCTATTTGGCCATGGCCAAAATATAGATTAAAATATAGTACTTGGACTTGCAAGAACATGCTAAGTAATGTTTAAAAATAATTACGAAAGCCACAAGTTAGCAGCAGAATAAGTAACACGTAGTATACAAAAAGGAAATAAAAAATCCTATTGCTGCATTTTATTGAATTATAATTTTTGTTATAATAAAAATCAAATGTAGTATGCCAAATACATAGTGATTTTGCCTCCCTTTCATATGGATAATACTAAAATCTCCAAAGAGCTGAAACATGTCAGGAATAAATAGTATTTAATTATAAACTATTTTTTGTGCAGTATTGCATGGGGCTGGACTGATGCTGGAGAACTAGAACACCCACCTTCCCATCTAAGGCACAGGGAGGTTTTCAGTTTGGAAGGAGCTGCCAAAATTAGCTGTTCAGAACTTGTATTCATACAGGCTGTGTGCATCCTTCAAGTAATTCCTCCCTCAGTTTCAAGAACTGTGGTTGAACTAGACCAGATCTTCTAGGTAAACGTTCTACTTAATATCACAAAAAGGTGATTTGTTCAAGATCATGAATGTTATCCGGTAAGACTGGGCTTCAGCTTCCTAGACTACAGAAAATCAGGTGTACTACATCCCTACAACTGCATTTGGTTTAGGAAGATGGATAAATTTATGGTGTCTTTTTATTACATATAAATACATTTATGCTCTTTGTCTTACCTGTTGGCAGCTTCCACCCTCAGAGCATGGCCAGATAGTTGTAGCACAACCGAGGAGGTGGGGAGCTCTGAAAGTGCATCAGCTGCTGATGAAATAAAAACTTGGTTTGCAGAATATTCCCCTGAGAAGGTCCCATCCCTCTTTCCCCATTCCCAGCTGCTCCTTCTTCATTTTGCCAGAAGCTTCTGACCCCATCAGTTGGGCTGAATGCCAAAGAAATTGTACATGTGGCTGGTCTCTAAGTGAGGAGAAGTAGATTTCTGTCAAGGGTATAGAATGAGAATCCTTATTTGTTTCAAATCAAGCACTGGGTATAATTCCAATGCAAAATTAACAACCCTAATTTAAACCATGAGGAAATGGGAAAGGATATGTTGGATTTGGAGGTGGACAGCTGGAGAAGAAATACGTTAGTGAAAGCAGTTATGAAACAAAACCTGAAGCGATCATAATCACTTCTCCAAATGTGGAAGCCTGAAATACTTCAGGATACAAGTCCACTAATTAAAAATCTAGCAAATATGGCTGTACAGCTTTACCTCTGTGCTGGCAGGAAATAGGAAAATAGATCATCAAGAAACCTAATTATTATTCTTCCGGACTTCCTAATGTATTGGCGGTTTAAGTGTTGGTATTTTGATCACTCAGTTCTGGAAGAGTTGTTTGGCTGTTCTCTGGCAGACCAGAAATAACTTAAAGCTTTCTTAGTTCATTGTCCATTGTCCACAATGTCTTGTGCTATACTGTCTCTGAGGACTCGCTGTAAAAAATTAATGCTTTCTACTGTAAGATACAAGACTGACATATTTAGGAGATTAGAGAATTTATAAATAAAAAAAAATTAGCCTAAAAATATGATATCATCCATATAAGTACATATTTTTCTGGAGATAACACGAAGTTTAAGTGGGCTTTTGAAGGCTAAGTTCCTGAAGCATCATTCTTGATAGGAAAACTGATTGATAATCATAGCTCTGTGTATCAATCTGTAATATCTCCTGCTATTCCTTTATATAGGTAACTGGTAAACAAGAAGAACAAAGTGCTTTATATCTGCTGAGTTAGATAAAATTGCCAATTTTAAAGCAAAGCAATTTTTTTTTTGTGTAGCCTATGGGTTAGTTTGAAAAGGTATGTGCTGGACTAAAATGAGCTACTGATAAATGATTAGGATGGTTTGAGCTAAAATAAACTGTATTTTTTCACCTGAACAAAATACATGCAACTAAGATAGTGCATACCATAACTTTCAACAGTCAAATTATGCTCAGATGAAATTTTGGGGGTGAAAGCAACAGAAGTTTTTATCAAATCCAAATATATAATACCTGTCCTTAGGTTTAGTTTATGTTACTTATGGGTATTATAACTGTAACAAAAAACCCCCCAACAAACCAGAAGAAATAACAAACCAAACAAACAACCTCCCAAAAAGGTAGGTGATCTGCTTTAAGGAAAAGTAGTTTCCTTGTAACTGCATTCTAAGCCTTATATTGATTTGCTGTGCACAGCATACAGCTGCAACATTTAATAAATAATGCAATCACAAAATTCTTATACTGATAAATGGAAATACGAATCACCTGACTATCTAAAAATCAGTATTCAAACAAAGAAAGAGCGATAGGGTAGAAGCGGGGAAAAAAAAAACAAACGCACGAGTGTTCTCAAAGAGTTTCTTTAGCTTAATAATTACTCGTGAATATCTTATATTCTCCTATGTAATCTAAGAATTAGCCTATCAGCTTCGTTATTTGCAATAGTAATACCCTCTAGTGGTATACATAGGAAAAGAAGCCAGACAATGAATGACTACTTTTTTTTCTTTTTTTTTTTTTTTCAATTGTGAAAGAGGCCAAATAACATTTTCTCTTGTATAAACATAGGGTATCTCCAGTCTGTTGAGGAGTGGAAATGGAAAATGTGCTGCAAGCATTAGGCTTTAGTTAGATGTCTGGGTTTAGTTAGAACAATTGCATCTAGAGTGTGACCTGGACCACTAGAAGTCTTGAATCACTTGTTGTTTGCAGACAAAACAAATTGCCACTGCAACACTCACAGTCCGAGTGGTTCTAGTGATGTCCAGGTCAGAGAGACCTGTCCTTACATCTGAGGGCTACATTGCATTCCTACACATTAAAAGGAACTCTGTATGCAAAACAGGAATATTCACCAGTCTCCAATATTGCAGTGTAATAAAGTCTGTATTTCCAGACTTCACATGCAGTTCAGAGTTTATTATCAAAAAAAGATTTTCTGAAGAAGCTCATAATTGGGGTTTCCTGCAGTTACCATGTCTCTTATTTGCCAGTTGGCAAAGGTTCAGGGATTGAGGTGAAAGCTGGCAGTGCTGGGAAGAAATCTAACAAACACCACTCTTACCAAGAAAAATCTGTCGGGCTTATTAAAAGAAGCGTGCAAATACTCTTGAATCTTTTCCAGAAGCCCAGTTTACTAATGCAGAGTCATCTAGCTCCATTTTGAAATCATCCTTTTCATAAACAAAATATCCCTATGTAATGGTGATATCCACCAACTTCTTCCATTTCTCTAAAGTAGCATGTCAATGTGCAGTGTATGTCGTGATGTGATGATACTTGACTAGTATCATATCATTCTGATTGTCACTCTGGTTTTGTCCTTTTCCTGCAATCCCGTTACAGCTACAAGACTTAAAAGCTTTCAGTAGTTTGTCATGATTTTTCTGTGGCACTGATTACTTCCTGCCCCTCCAAGAGAAAGGATCCTGTACTATTCAGGCATCGCACTGGTTCACATTTTAAATCAGCTTCTAAACTAATGTTAAACAATATGGTAGTCGGAAGCCAATTATTTTAAGGCCTCTTGAAGGATTTACTATGCCTTATCTTTCTCAGCTGTAGTAATTCTGTATTATGTTCCTGGCATTAGTTCAGCTACTGCAAGGTCTTGGACCAGTGTAATCTTCAATTCCTCTAGTTATCTCATTATTATTTTTTTTCTTATGCTGTGACAAACCAATTCTGCTCTCTTTATCCTCTTCTAAAGCATATAATGAAAGACTGAAAAAAATTGCCCGTCTTCCAAGCTGGTGAAACTTCACTGATGCTAATGTGGTACTATAGTACCTAATTAAGCTCAGTAACTTTCAGACTCCCATCATGGTTAATAAAACCGAGACAGTAGTTAAAAAGTTCTGACAAGGATTTATTAATTTATGCTTCTGAACAAATGTGTCTGACAGTTGAATGATGAGATTGCCATACTCTGTACAGAGAGTTTTTTCTAGAAATCTTCTTTCCACTGTGTTGACAGAACTTGCAGTATAGAAGTTCAGGAGTGGGTGTCAGTTCCCAGACTCTAACCCAGTTACGAAGATGGCTGCATGCCCAGATGAGATGAAGGTTCAGACTTTCTCGCTACTGTTCCTGTTTCTGTATGTTCAATCTTGCTGAAAACCCAATCAAGCTGTCTGACACCTGGTACAGGAGGGAGACACAAGGTGTCACCTTCCTGTGTTAAGCTGGCTAGGAGGTTTTATTACCAAAAAGAAAAGGAAAAAAAAATCTCACAAAGCTATTTCAAGCTAAAAGCCGGAAGGAAAGAAGCTAGTCAAGCTGAGCCTTCTGTGCCTTTTTTTTTTTTTTTTTCTGTCCATGCTGAAGGTTCAGAAAAGTCTCCTTCAAAGGAAAAGAACCTCTATACTTTAACTGGGGGCGAAATGGCAGTTCTGTGGTTACTTTAAAAATGCTGCTTTCTGGCAGGCAGGCAGATACTGACTGTAAGTGGCATTTTGTGCAGAACACTTGCAGACTGGCAGATATTGACTGTGAATGGCATTTTGTGCAGAACACTTATTTTTCAAACCTTTAAATACTGATTTATGTATATAGGAAAGACATATAAAATCTCTAAATATTTTCTCCAAGCCTTAATTTCTTCATTCACTGGCAAAAAAATAAATATTAAAGTTTTCTAATCTTCACTTGAATTGTCAAATTCCTCCCAGTCTGATACACTCATAACTTCCGATGGAAAGTCAAGGTGATACTTCACGCGATCTGCGTGCCATTCTGAGAACCATTTCTCTGTTTCCATTAAAATAGCCCTGGGCAAAGTGAGGACACAGGCAGCCATCCCAGAAATATCATCTTCCAACTGGGGTCCTTCCTCCCAACAGTCTCTCTCTGCATCGTAAATGTGGACGTAGTCCATGCGGATTCCTCTGTTGTGGGATCTGCCTCCCAAGACATAGATCCTGTTGTCTAAGACTGCAATTCCTGGCTCTCCGTGTCCTGCAGGAAGCGGACATACATTTGTCCACTGATCAGTGCTTGGCGTATAGCAGGCGACCTGTGAAAAAAAGAAGAGATTAGCCAAAGTTGAACTTGTATCTTAGTGACAAAGCCTGGCCATATGGCAAACTACGTAGGAAGCCATGCGATATCATCAGTCTTTTGACAGGGTGTTGATAATGGAGAGAGCATATCGCTGTGTAGTAGAAGTACAGTACTCAGCAGAAAAATCTGCACAGTTGCCATATAGCTTTGAATCACAACTTCTGACCCTGCTGCTGGGCTAACAGCTGTATGCCATTCAAAAAATGTACACAAAAGTGAAAGAGATGGGGACACGTGCTAATGTAAGCTCAGACATAATGCATCTGTTTGCATTAGGAAAAAATGTGCTGGAACGTACAAATATGACAAATCTGCTAAGCTGTCTCTGTACCATATGTTGAGAAGGTTTAGATTTCACTGGGTACCTAGTTGGATAACTGCTTGTCTTTGTAAGCACCTTTTTATCATTCAGATACATTAATTCTGCCATCTTCATTGGCTTTATAAGAGCAGTTACTTTTTGTGTCTTTTTTTCATGTCTCTAGCAGTTCTACAAGGCAGAATAAGACTCAAGAGAATTCTCTCCAGACATCACTTACCATCAGGTATTGTATATTTAATTGCATTATACAATTGCTATGTAACATATCCTTAATAACTCTGTCCAGCAATTACACATTGGTAATCCAAGTCTTCAACTTAGAAAAAAATGCATGTGAGAAGACAATGTAAAGTAAATTGAGCTGATGTGCTACTTATTGGGTATGTGTATGCCAGTGAATGTTATCTATCAAAGTTGTTTTAAAATTGATAGGAATTCCAGGTGCTGGAGCTTTAATGCTTTGTGGTTTAGGCAATGCGTTCAAGACAGACACCAGTAAATAAATCATTGCAATTGAGTGAAGGAGAGCAGGTGCAGGAGCTATGCCGGGCAGTTTTATTTGCTTACTTAGTAGGAGAAAGACATTATAACACATTGGAGTGCAAGCATCCATAAGAAAGACTCTTCCAGGAAAGACACAGGTATGACATGCTCTCACCTGGTGAACATCCCTTCTGTAGCCAGAGTCATTATTGCTTCCTCCAATCACATAGAGCTTTCCCAGCAGTGCAGCCATCCCATGCCAAGCTCGTCTCACTGGACCATCTGCTAAAACTTCCCAGCGGTCAGTCTTTGGGTCATAACATTGTAGCTCCTTCAAATAGTCTTCTCCTCTCCTCCCACAGGTAATATACATCTTCCCATCCAGTGCTGCTCCAGCATGTGCGTATACCTGTATCACCACACGGGAAAGCAAGAGGTTGAGGTCTGGATTTATGTATTTGTCCAAGTTTCAAAGTATGGAATAGATATTAAGGGAGTGACATTCTTCATGAATTACACAGATATCAACATCTGGAAGGATTTTCTTATAGACAATTCCTTTCTAGGTGATTATTCTGTAAGTGTGAATTTCTGAATTAAATACACTAGATTTTCTGAAGCTTCCAGAACTGCAGTGGGTTCTCATTCTTTATTGTTCCTTGGTTAGAAGATCATTCATACCATTACTTTTCTCCCTAGTCTACTTGGATACCTTTCTGTTTGGAGATTTTCCTTATACAGGCAGTATTATCAGGAATGCAAGTTATCCTACTTAGTAACACTCAACTGTATCTTAAGTCTTTATAAAAAGACTCAGCATTGACACACATTTATTATTTTTGACCTCATGCAAGCTGTTTATCCTCTTCTGCCTCTGCATCCCTCTTGTAAAATGGCGGTAATATTAAAATTTTTAAGGTGTCCTGAGATTCTCAATTGAGAGGCATTATGAAATCACAAATGTTATTTTGTGCTTGTCACTTGACCCAAAGTTTTTAAAAGGTGTAGTAGAAATCAGCATAGTTTCTTGAAAGATTACATAGGATCTTAGTTTTCTTCCCCAACCAAGAAGGATAAATGGTACTGGTGACACAAGATTGCTATTCACTCAAATATTTCAAATGAGTAATGGTCCTACGTTAGCTGACTGAGATGTGATTCTGCATCACATAAGGTATTGTGACCAGAACTTGTTACCCAGTCCCAGTTGTGTGTCCAGGAACTAAGCAGTCTATAGAAAATGATGTGTCTTCGTACTGGGGCATTATCTCTTCTGATCAGGAGTAAAGCATCTTGTCAAGACTGTGGCTCATAGTTTACCTGCCTAGGAGGAATGGGAACTTCCTGTTCCCAGAGGTTATGTGTTCAGTCTTGAATAATTGTAACGATTAAGACAATAAAGGTGCATGGGAAAGCAACAAGCAAACAGGAAAAATAAGCATCTAATCTCAAAATGGAATTTACATATATTATTATTCTCCGTTCTTGATATTCATTTATCCTATATACAGAGGCTACTGCTTCCCATGTGAATATCAGCAAATTTAAAGCTACACATGAGAAAAGCATTTAAAAAGATGAAATCAGGAACTGGGGAACTGTAGTAGTGTGTGTGGCTAATGCACTTCTTACCTCCTTCTTCAGAGGTGTCACATATTCCCAAGTGTTGCTTTTAGGGTCATACCTCTCCACTTCCCTCAAGTCTTCATGGTAATCTCGGCCTGCGACGGCATATATATAGTTGTCCACAACACAAACACTGAGGTCAGCGTGCTCTTGCTGCAGGGACTGGATCTGGAACCATTTGTTGTGTCGTGGGTCATACCTTGTATTAATAGAAGAATGGGATCAAAGAAAAGTTTTTCATACAGCCACAGAATCATTGCTGGAATACCAGACAGCACCACAGATGTGGGTTATTGTACTGCCTTTGGCTGAAATTGAGCTCAGCTTGGCCTGTCAGCATTTTATTACCAGCAAAGTTGTTTTATTCTATTTTTAGAAGATGTATTTTAGCTGATATAATCATGCTATAAAAGCCTCGGGTTTCCATTATCTTATGCACTGCTGTCAGGTTATGTATCAAAGTCTCTGTTTGCACAAAGCCATTCTACAAGGTAGAACAGTCTAAAAATAGCACAAAGACTGAATCTGGATCTTCAAGAGTCTAAGAAAAGCTAAAATATGTGGTGGGTTCTTCAATTCTTTTCTCCAAATATCTGCTGCTCAAAGTGAACCTCACGATTAATTTTCAGATGAAAATATCTATCTGGTTTGGAAGTTTTAGTTAAAGAGAAAATTGGTTTTGAAGAGAAACTATGCATGCCATAAAATAAGGGCAACCCAGCTAAAACTAGTAAAAATGACTACAATGTAAAGACAAAACGGTTTATATGAGTTTTGCGATGTAATGGGCATTAAGATCTAAAACTGATCCTTCCTGCTGCTCTTTTCCCTGGCACAGAAGCATATAAGAGGACCCTGGAATCCTGCTATTGTGCACACAAATTCTTGGTAATTGACCAATAACAGCATTTTGTTTAGAAATCATTTTTGTCAGCTAAACCCCTTTGTATTGGGACCAAAACTACACACAGAGGACTTCTAGAAAATACTAGTTCAAGAGCATCTAGACTATCTAGGGTTCTAGGGCATCCTAGTTCATTACTGCTTCCCACAACTTTAATACTTGCCTGCTTCAACAAGGCAGGAAGGTACCACGTGAAATGCTGTGGAATGAGGAGCTGTTTTTACCCTGTCAGGCTTGGCTTTGTCCCACAAGCACTGCTGGAAGCTTCCTGTTACTATGAGGCTCATTTCTTTATGTCTAGTTTTCTTTCAGTGAGACCCTTGCACGGTTCCTGATGTTTTGGCTGGCAAGCGCACAGACTGCACTACTGGCTTACTGACTCGGAGACGGGCAACAGGGTGGTAATAAAAAAACCAGCAGGATTATCCTTATCTTACCTCCAACACCTTGACTCTGCTCGAAAACCACTTACATTGTTGTCTCCACCAATTAAATATACAAAATTATTGAGAACAGCAATCCCTTGGTTGGACATTCTGGGAGCCAGTGCAGCTGTAAAGTGCCTCCACTCTCCCAACAAGGGGTTCAGATACTTGGCTTGATCACTGAGGACAATGGATGGCGTAGAATGCATCCCTCCAAATCCCACTACACACTGGAACTCTGATCTCAGCTGTGTCTGTGAGCTCTGAAGCATTGGCTGAAGACATTCATTCTTGTGGTACATTAATGCATCTGCGACAGTATCTTTTAAAGGACATGGACTTAATTTGTCATGAAGTCTTTGCAGGATCTGGGGTTCCATCAGAGGAAAACGAACTGTCTCAAGTAGCTTAAGGGGCTCCATCAGGGAGACCTGATCTGTCTCCAGTTGCTCTGGAGAATAATGATAAAAAAGTGCTCCATCGTAAACTTCAAACTCATAGTTAACCTCCAAACGGTTGCTGCTGAGAAGGGAGTAGACCTTCTGCAAGGGTAGCTGTCGGTACACTTGTGTCCTTGAGAAAGCTGCAAAGTTCTTCAAAATGTAGGAGTCCAGCTGATCACTCAAGTGTCTCAAGTCATAATGGTCAGCTAATTTGTATACGTCGAGGATGTTCTCTTCATCTACCCAGGACATGAGAAAGTCACAACAGAACTTAATGACTTCTGGAATCTGCAAGAGAGAGAGAGATCTTTCATTTCAGATGCTACTTGCCTCACACTCAAGACAGGTGACAGAAGCCTGGAATGACTCTTAAGGAAGTTATGCACAAGATGACTGCTCTTCTCCCAGTCTGATCACCATGTTCACTTGCACCCAATTTGCCTTTCTCCAGAAGAAAAGAACAACCCAACATGGGTGTGCAGATGAATATAATATAGATCTTCTGCACTTAGTGCAGAAACCTTAGTGGTCGGATTTCCTGTAGTGCCAGGGTCAGGGGAGGTTATGTGCCCATGGACTCAGTCTGGGAAAGATCTTGGCAGGCTTGAGCAGCACAACAATTTCTGAGCAGCAAGCCCTGTCTTTTGCCATAGGCCAGAGGCATTCTGTTCTAGGGAAGCTTTTATAAGCAGATCAGTGGAAATGAGTGCTGTATAAAATGAAAGTATATATAAGGAATAAAGTCATTGGAACAAATAAGATGTACATTGTTCCTACCCTTCCATAGTTAGTTCCAGTGGATACAGTATCCCAAAGAAATTCTTCTCATAAGACCCATGCTTTTTTCCCCCCCTAACCCTCCATTTAATGAGATATCTGTGTTTACTTTTTCCTTCACTGTTGCTTTTTTTTCTTGCTTCTTTTTTGTCACATCTCCCAGTACCTCACCTGAAGCTGACAGGCTGCAGCTAAGGTTTCCTGTACACTGTTCACACTGAGTTCCAGCTCAGAGGTATAAATGAAGTTCAAGATTTTACACATTGCGTTGTAGGAGATGCCATGAATATGAACTTCTTCTTGTTCCATCTCTCTCAGTCCTCCTGCAAACATTCCTCTGTAAAAAAGAAAATGGCATGTGCTGTGGCAGATTTGCGTTGAAGCTATATGCAGTTTGGTTATTTTGCATTGTCCGGGAACATAAGAAATATTCAAAAAAATAAAAACCTAGCCAGACGCTTTTATCGGATTGCCTCTTCTCTAAGCCACTATACAAAGAGTACAGGCCTTTAGGGTGTAATAAAGTAATACACTTCATTCTGCAAGACAACAGTAGGGGCCATGTGAAAGGTAGGATTCATGGCTGAAGGACTTACATACAGAGCCAGTACATATGGATGGTCAATGGGCAGAGGCAGATACTCTGTGTGTGGGGTAAGAGGGAAAAGAGAGAAACTTGGGACAGTAAGAATTTTTTTCTAAGCTAGAGCAGTTCTTCAGTTAAGAGTTTGTCTGGATTGCCTTGGAATTTGTTTGCACTATGAAAATAAAGTCAGTTCAAGCAAATTGACCAGGGAGTGCCTGATTTAATGGACAGCAGGTCACACTACAGGCACATAACAAAGGAGTGACAGCTTCCAGTGGCTTTTTGTGCATTATGAAATCATCACCACAATGGGCAAAGTCTTACAATGCTAAGGATATGTTAAAAGCCACCCAGAGTGCATTTATGCAGAATACACCTGTTCAGATAGGTGCTTCTCTATATATACCTCCAAGTACTACGTGCAGTGAATTTAGTGGAGGTAAGCTCAATGTGCAGGAACAAGAGCTTTATTTCTGTAGAGACATAACAGAGAGATGAATAAAGCCATACTTAGTATTTTGAAATACATTCAGCTCCATCTTATGGGTCTAATTTTACACCCAGGAGCCATGTGCCAAGACAGTACATTGGATGTTGCAGGCTTGAGTAACATTCAGACACACGCACATTACTGCTGTACTGAAGTGTACCTGAAATAGTCACAGGATGCAGCCAGAAGGATGCGATGAGCCTCAATAGGTTTCTCTTCCACTACCAGAACTACATCGAAGAGGATGCTGCTGTCTCGGAGAGATACCAAGCCGCTGAGCAAGGCCTGAGAGTGCTCTGCGCTGCGGTAGGTGTTGCTGGTGCGCTGCTGAAGGGAGGGCTCGAGCTGAGCTTTGTGTGGCTGAGTCAGCTCCTGGTCCTCCGCCATCCCAGGCAGAAATGCTCAGCCACCAGCTGTAGCAGAATGAAATCTGTGAGACAACAGAATCAGCAAAGGTTTGTGCCTTTTGCTTTACGAATGGTCCTCTGAACTCCACATGTAAATAAATCAAACCAACTACTCAGTCAAAGGAGAGACAGTTCGACCCTGCAGAAATTATTCTGACTCATGATACTGGAAATAGACAGGTGTATATCAGCACATCAAATTGCCACAACATGGTTTTTCAAACAGGTATTCTGACTTTTGGGTTTTCAGTCCAGGCGTCGGAGTATGTAGCATGTAAGGATTCTTTTTTTCTTAGCAAGAGTTTTACTTCCCAACCCATTACCAGAAAGAACCCCTTGTTTCCTTTGCATTTCTGCATAATTTATAACAAAGAACAAAACTGACATAATTTTTGCCAAATTCCAAGTAGGCTAATGTACTCGGATAACTTCGCTGCTATATAAACTGCACCTTCTCTCTTTCTCTTGATATTTTACCCAGAATTTGAAAGCTCTCCTCTCTCCCTGTCTTTGCTTTTTCATTTTCCTTAGCTGACCACATTTCCACCTATCATCCTATAAAATACTACATGAAACTGTAGGCTTCAAAGTGAGTTTCTTTATTGTGACAGCTTCAAGCTAGTATGCACAGCTGCTTTTCACTTCACTGTGGTTCCCTGCAGAGAGGGTATTTCCTCCAGTGTAGGCACTGTATAGGCCTATCCTGTACCTTTTCCTGAGGCTGCCATTGGCACTGGAGGAAGGTCCCCTGTGACACACGTGGAAACGTGTAAAAAGCTGTCTGGAAGTGATTGTGTTTCATGTCTATGGTTAAGCTCTCAGAATCTCATGAGTCCTCTTCTACCATCCTGTAATTTACCCTTTCCATTGTCTTTGAAGAATGTGAGAAGTTGTAGCAGTCAGAACTCATAGTCTCTATCCAGTTGTCAAAGCACATTAAAAAAAACCCCAACACATTAGCAAAAGGAAATAACTTGGCTGATATGGCTGTGTAAGACAGTTATAACAGCTTCTCGGCCAGCAGCCTGGGAAATAGCTTAGTGGCACAAGGAATGGTCACAAGGGGTTAGCAGCAGTCAGAGAAGCAAAAGCAGAACAAACCCAGCGAACTGAAACAGACAATGAAGAAAGGGAACCATTATTTAATTGTGCCAGCCATGGAGAGCGAATGCAGCATTGGAAATCTCTCAAAGTACTCAAGGTATTGTGTGTGTGGTCAGTGAGGAAGGAGCTTTCTGGATGACACCAAGAAATATGAAAATGTTTATCACTTTGCCTGAGGAAAGTTACTGTACACTGTCAAAAACAAAAGAAAGCTAGGTGGCATTGTGTGGTAAATGTGATGAAAAACAAAACTGAAAAAGCATGTTAATGGTTTTCTGCTCTTTGCCAGCAAAACCAAGACAACCAGCTCTAGAAGAGGAGCTCTGATAGGACAGCCTTCTAGGGAGCACAGTCAGGTTGATAATAGAAGAGAAACTATCCATCATCAGCTTTCAGTGACAAATGGGGCTGTCTCAGAGGTCTGCAGGGACTTTATCTTGCTGCTAGTTCTACAAGATATGGACTGGAATTATCCCACAACTGTTGGCAATAGGCGAACAAACCAGTCCTTCTAGCAGACCTGTGGTAAGCCCAGTGTGGTCAAACACAGATGCTTGGAGTGGCTGAACTATCCTCCGCAGCTGATTTTTGGCTGGTCAACAGCTCAGCCAACAAGTATTTTGCTTTATTAATATCTTCTGAATTTTGGCAGCCCCTATTTCTTGTCCTCAACTTCTGCCCCTTGTATCTTGGCTGTCACTGTCTCTGTAGCAACCTGTGAGTATTTTGCCATCCACAGTTATCTGCTTCTAACCAGTTTGGGGTGTGTAGGTTGATAGCGATGACTCTGTGTAAAAAGGCTAGAATGCTATTGAGCAGGTACAATGTACCTGGTCTAAAACTTGCCAACGCTCATAATCTCTTTTTGTACATGGATACATGAAGTTTCTCAGTTACATTGTGGCCACTCAGAGAACCTCTATGCTGTCATGTGTACCTCCCTACTCTCCTAAACAGGGCTTCAAGGCTTATAAATAAATATGTGTGTCTATTGTCATAGTTTTAACCAATACTGACTACTCAAGAAAAATTCTTGCTGTAGTGATTTTCATTAATTGTTGCCAATATATAAAATTGCAGGAGAGTGCTTGTGGTGTTAGTCTATGATGTCTGACTGACATAGGTGGTTAAGTCCTCTTCTTTGAGCTAAAAGTCAAGGAAAGCCTCTTAACTCCTACCTAGGTAGTCTTAGGAGCTGGTGGAAAAGACCTTTAAGACAAAGAAGTACCGTCAAAAGGCTTGTGGGGGGTGGCCAGCAAGATTCATTTAGCTGATTACTGAGTGTGCTCAGCTTTGTAATAGCTGTACAAGGAGCAGCTGGGGTTGGGTGGGAAGTTACAAAGAGTGGTTGCTGAAGCAGGGTTAGTGGGGTTCTTTTGTGGGCTGCTTTGAAGGAAAAGTGGGGTGGTTTTGGTGTTTGAGTTTTCCAGATTAAATGTGCTGTGCTTGGTGAGCTGATAGTTTTGTGTACTTCTCTGAGTATTGTTCTAAATGCTGACTACAGATTTGTTGGGGAGGGACATTGGAGTTAGTACCTTGCTTCTCAGGTTGTGTACACTGTGTGCTTTGTGCCTTTGTTACTGTCTAAAAATCTGGTAGCCCAAACAGTGGAAGTGCGTCATTTTGTGTGGTGTACCAGTTGGGTAGGGGAGAGGTGACTGTTAAGGTATTTAGGAATTGTTACGACTTTTAAAGGTCCATCAGTCTTAAAAATGGCAAAGAAATTTATTAAATAACCTCTGTATATTGTGAGCTGAAAATAATTCAACCCTGTCTCCTCAAACCTTTATTTTGCTTATTAAAAAAAGGCAAAATGTAGTGCAAGCGGTATGGTTCTGAATGGAGAGACAGGTTTGTTGGGTCTTTTGCATGCTGCAGAAAACCTTCTGTTTACTGTTTTTCCTTCCTAACTGCTTTGGAACTTTGCTGGCTTTTAGGGCTTGAGACACCATTTTCACAGGCTGGAATTTCTGTCCTGGTAAATAAAGGAGCTGTACGCAGGCCCTTGCTAACGTAAATGCACAGTCCCTTGAACTACACAGCCAAGTTCCCTTTGTCCTGAGCCTCTCTGCTGTCAGCTTCTTGCTTGTAGGATGTTCGTCAGTCCTCTCTGTCCTTTTATTTCTGTTATTGAGAAACTACCTCTGTGACTGAGCCAAGTTCTTAGAAACCTGAGTAATTTTTTTTTTTCTCTCATCTTGTGCAAGTTTCTCTGTGCTGGTCAGCTGTTAACAGGGGGATTTGCTGGCTGAGTATTGCAGGACTGACCCTAAGGTGGAAGAGATGAGGGACCCTTTCTGTTCATTGTGCTGCTTTAATGGCAGCGAAGCTAAAAAGTGTTGTCCCATGTGTTGTGGGTGCTGTCTCCAGAAACAAGGGAAGGCAAGTTCTTGTTCCAATCACTTTGAAACTGCAGAGAAAATCAGACTAGAGATTTTCTTAACTGGCTGTACAAAGTATTCAAGACTGTAGATATGTTGGTTTGCATTTGTGTTTTAGAGGACAAGGGTTAAGATAATGATTAGTTTTAGGGTATTAAGATTGAGTGCCCAGTACATAAAGAGGAAGAAGGCATATGAGCTACTCCAGTAAAGAACATTTTGGGGAGTGGAAATTCATATGGCATACAACACACTCTTCCTCAGATTGAGAACAGAGTCTTGCTTCCCTAAGAATATACCTGTGTTGTACCTGGGAGCACCTCCCAGCAGCTGGGTCAGGGCATATGTCCTGGATGCATCCTGCTGCCATTATAGATATACTCAGCCTTTATTCTCTGGTGAGATATGCACTGATCCTGTGCTTTAAACATAATGTAGATAATTTACAGTGCTGAAGTCTGTTATTGGTATTGCGTGGTATGAAACAAACCTAGACAAGTATTCAGCCCTTCTGTGGCTAGCATCCATGTCATACAGTGATGCTTACTAGTGTGTGGTGTGTGGGTGGGTTGTTTATTTTGTTTTTTTGTGCAGTTGTGCTGACAGCTTTGATTCTCTACTGTAGAGAAATGGCTGGATACAGGAAAGATTATCCAAGTTAGTTTCTATGGAAACTCAGACATTTTTGTATTGAAGAGCTCATGGCTGTCAGTTATATCTCTACAAAGAGGTGTTTTATGCAGATAGTGATATTTTCTTGTGCATCAGCTGTGCCCAAAATAAACTAGAGCTTCCTGGTATCAGGTATCCAAATCTGTTTAGCTTACTGCCACATGGACAGGTGGTTCACGTTTGCGGGGGGCGGGGGGGGCGGGTCCCATGCTCTCTTAGAATTGTGGAATAATTTAGGCTGGAAAGAAGCCTGGGAGGTCTCTAGTCCAGTCTCCTGCCCAAAGCAGCAAAAGCTTCAAAATTAGGTCAGGATGCTGAGAGCCTTGTCTAGTCAAGTGCAGAATCTCCAACTTTGTCAATAACTGGAAAACTGGGTGCTTAACCATCAATTTTTTTTTTCTTCTTTATCCTGTCTGAATTTCTTTTCCTGCAATTTGTGACACTTGTCTCTCACCCTTGGCACTGTGCCACAAAGAAGAGTTTGGCTCTACATTTTTCTGTACCTATTAGATAGTTTAAAAAATGGCACCTGCTCTGCCCTTAGCCTTTTCTTCTTTATGTTGAACAAACCTTCTTGCCTTGCATGTGCTTCTATCTCCTGCCCTGCATGGTGGTCCTCTACAGAACTCACAGGCCTGGCATTCAGCTTTTGTGGGCTTATAAGTGCCGAACAGAGCAGGAAATAATAATTTCCCATGACCTGGCTATGCTTTTGCTAACACAGCCCAGTATGAAGCCGACCCCTGTTGGAGGAATCATTTTTCCACTTGGCTGCTCATCAGGATGCTCAAGCTTTCTTCTTGCAAAGCTGACTTCTAGCTAGGCTTGTCTCCAACCTGCTCTGCTATGTGGAGTTACTCTGATCCAGGTGCATGACTTCACTTTTGCTATTAAAATGTATGTGGTTACTCTTGGTCCATTCTTGAAGTTTGGGGGACCCCTCAGCTGCAGCTCTGTCCTCTTTCTTGCAGGGCATCTTCTTCAGAGCTTTTTCCTAATGCAGGGCAACCAGTGTGGCTTGCTGATTGTGATCCAAATAGATTAGGCCATTAGAAGGCTTAGTGCATTGAAGGAAGTTTAAAACCTGTGCCCTAAGGCTTCCCACACCTTCCTCTCCCCATAGGGAGTAACAAGAATTAGGATCTAAGCCAGGCTTCAGCTGAAAACCAGACAGGAGACAAGACTAGAGCAAAATGCTATGATAGTTATGCTGACTCTCAAAGGTTGCAAATGCAAATAGGCAGAACCTGGCTATGTACCAGAATTTTAACAGGGCAGAGGGCACGCAAACAAATAGATCAACTAGTCAGGGCACGTGCAGAATAGGGAGGCAGCTGGGTGCCTGCCAAAATAGTTCAGAACACAGATGTGATGCCACAAACAATGTAAATTAAAAGCAAAACTAATGTTCGTGCTAACAAGTGCAAATACTGGAATAATTCACCAACTATATCATAATTTGTAATAGGCACTTGTAAGACTGTTTGCTACATAGAAGACAATTGAGTTACACCATTATGCGAAGATAAGACTTAAGCCAGTTTCATGCTTTTTGAAGAAAATGGGAAGAGCAGTAAAAGAAAACCAGCAGCTTTGCCTCAGTGGTGCTTCTTTCAGAATGATCCTGCTACGCATTAACATCTATGTAAAAAAAAAAAAAAAAAAAAACAAAACCAAAAAAACCAACCAAAACTTCCTGAAATACCACTTCACTTCAGAAACCTTCTACAAATACAGGAAACAACCCGAACAACTCATGTTGACTAAGGCCCCCACAAAAAGAAATGCAGACATCTGGCAGTATATAATATCTCCATATTAGTTTTGATTACTTATCAAATGATGAGATGCTTTTGCTAGGTCTATACACAGTCACTAATGGAAATGTGCAAGCACGTCACTCTGGGCTGCATTTCTGAGCCATTTTCAGTTTCTAGCATTAGTAGTATACTTGAAGTGTGGGAGGAAACCAAAAGGTGTGGTTTGGGAAACAGCTTTTGCAAAGTACACCATCTCACAAATTTTGACATTCATTCCTTCCAGCAAATACCTGTGGTGGTTTTTTTTCCAAGTTATTTCTAAGACATAGGGAGAATAAAACATCTCATATTTAACACATCTATGGCAAAGCTCACATGAAAGGTATCTATATTTAAAGATATAGATATTCTAAAATATCTTTTCCCCATGAACAGTAGCCTAACCTAAAGAGTATGAACTTTCTATCTTTAATATTTTGCCATATCCATGAGTAGTTTCGAACTCGCCCAAATTCACAGAACTGTAAAGTTTTCTGTGGTGCATTTTTGGGATGTGGCCTGTGGCCCAAATGCTACCAAGAAATTGTGATAAGGAAAACATAAATTCAATACAGTGCTAAAATGCTTTCTCTTATGGCTTCACCATATTTTTAAAAGTTTGAATATATATTTCTAGTTTTGTTTTTCTTGTTCCTAATTTTGAAACAAGATCTGCCTTTCATCTGAGTCTTTCAATAGTGGTGTTCTGGTTTGGATGGAGCAGCTGCTTGTCTTTGAAGGAAGAAGAGTTACCCAACTATAGTCAGGCAGGGAATACCTGCTTACCCTAAAAACAAGTGGCCTCCCATTAAGGCTCCATCTTTTTGCAGAATCAAGGGGTAGTGCTTAGTTCTATGTCAAGAAAGCTCTGGTAAATCTGTGAGGAATATGTTCTCTTGACAGAATTGTTTTAATTATTCCAAGAACTCTTAGAAAGCCCCTCAAAAATCCTGAAGTCTTCTATAACAAGAACAACACTTTTTAAAAATTAATCTTCTACACGATCGAGTCCTCTCAGTAATAACTGTTCCAAAATTGACAGTTTATAAATTAGCCAATGTTCCATGAATCTTGAGAGACTCAGCTAGTTGGTAAGACCTGAACTGGCTTTGCTGAACTGTTTAAACCACATAATGAATTTTTGGGGAAAAAAAATAGAAAGTAATTAATTCTGTGCCAAATACAACAATTAAGTGACCTGGAAGAGAGCAAAGGGTTCTTCCAGCACATTTCAGCTCTGATTTCTTTACCAAACATGAATTCATTCTTATTATTCACCACATTAATTTTGTTTCTGCAGGGATCCATGTTTTTTTTTAGTTTCTTCCCTGTAACTTACCCACCTGGAACACAGAATGAGGGGTTTTCTCTGCAGGCAAAGGCAACTTGGGAGTTGCCCATCACCAGAAGAGACAGCCTGACTCTAGACTAACCCTGTGATGAAGTGGTGGAAGCCAGTCCAGGCACACCTGGGGTTTTACTTTCTCTTCCCCCGTTGCAAACGCCTTTGCAGCTCCTGGCACCCGCCGTCCTCCCGCCCGCTCATCCCACCCCCGCGCCGGCGGCCCGGACCAGGGACGCGGGCCTTGGCCTCGACCTCGCCGGGGCGTCCTCGGGCACTTCGTGCGGGGCTTGGCCTCAGCCCCGGCCTGGCTGGGGCGGCCTCGGTGGCTCCGTGCGGCTGCGGGGCTGCTGGGGCCGCAGACCCCGCACCGGGCGGCCCGCTGCCCTCGCCCCCCGCGCCCTTGCCCCGGGCATCCCTGCGGCGGGCAGGGGTAAGCGGGACACCGGGACAGGATCCTGCATGCGGCCCCAGGGCTCGCTGGGCCCCCCTGCGGGAACGGGTAACGGGGCCAGCTGGGGGAGCGCCGCCTCCCCGGGAGCACCGGGTGGCCTCCCCGGGGGCCTGCGCTCCCTGTCCCCGCTCCGCCGCCGCCCCAGCCACCTACCGAGAGCGGCGGCGGCGGCCTCCGCCAGCGGCTTCCGCCTTCATGTGCGACCCGGAAACCACGGCCCCGCGCCTGACGCGCCCGCCCGGCGAGGGAGGGGCGGCCGGAACCGGGGCGGGCGGCGGGGGCGAGAGTCCCCAGCGTCACCCAGGCGCCCGCCAGCCCGACGGGTCCCGGCGGCGCTGCCGTGTCCCTGGGCGCGGGTGCACCCGGTCGTGCGCCGGGCTTGTCACCCCCGCAGCGGGGCCCGGGGCTGCGGTGCCGGTGCCTGGGGCGGGACTACATTTCCCAGCGAGCCCCGCGCCGAGCCGGAAGCCCCCGCGAGGGTTTGTCGCGCTCGCGTGGGGACTTCATTTCCCACAAGCCTTCAGCACGCCGGAAGTGGGTTCGCGGTGCTTCCGCCGCGGCGTGCGGAGGAGCGGCGGCGGGGAGCGCGGGGGGCGGCAGCGGCGGCCGCAGGGATGGACGTGACCGGGCCTGAGACCGACTGGCGCAGCACCAACTTCCGGCAGAAGCTCGTCAGCCAGATGTGAGTGCGGGGCCGCGGCCCCAGCGCCGGGTAGGCCGCAGGCGGGTCTCGGCCGCTGCCAGAGGGGCTCCCGCTGCTCCCGGGGCCGCCCGTGCCCGGGTGGTGTCTTGTGCCACCCGTCCCCGCGCCTCTGCGAGTCCTTCCCAGTCCTCACCTTGCTGCCTGGGTTCGTCCGGCGTTTCCTCTCCCCCGGGCCCTTCCGCCGCCCCGCTGTGCGTGGCTTCGTTACCCAGATCTGCTCCGACCCTGTGCGAGGGGCAGCCCGGCTGGTTCTTTGGCGTCGTTTCTCTGAACCTCCTTCCCTTTCACTTTCCTCTTCCCCGGGAATACCGGCTTCCTGTCCCGCTGGACAGCATCTGCTTTGAGCGCTCCGGCTTTGGCAGCGTCCGTAGCGTTGCCAAGTTTGACATGTTCCGTCTTATGAAACCCACACTTATTATCCTGCATCTGATTTTTTTTTTTTTTTTTTAAGGCAAAAATGGAATAAAAATGTCAGTGACTTAATGTTTTGGTTATTTTGGACGGGGATTTGCTTTCTCACTTCTAGAGCAAACAGCATCATAATTGGCATCTATGTGATGCTTAAAAGGCTGTTTAAAAAAACCCAAAGTTCAGCTTATTGCCTTTTCAGTTGTCCTTGGTGAAACAATCACTTTACTTGAATTACTTTGCTGCTCTGCTTGTTCTATTTTATGGAAGGCTCTTTTACCCTACAAAAGATGGCTATTACAGAAGTGAAAGCACTGTTCAGTGCTTCTGAAGTAGTGTTGAAATCCTTACTTATGTATGCTTAAAAAGCTTGGTCTTGCATTGCTGCTTATGAGAGTCAATATTTGAAAACAGACTGTCTTTTTTTTATGGTATGTAAACAGTTTACACTGTTTAGCTGTATGTGGTTTTACTGCCTAGCTGTGGGCTTTATTTACAGTATTGTTTCAAAATTAAACTGTTATGATATTATTTAAGGAAATATGATAATATGTGTCTGTCAGAGCCGTGCATACTATCTTGGTGTTCAGAACTGATGTTTTGCTTTCTAAGCTTTCTGCAAAATCATCACTCTTGTTAGATTAATCCCTTGCTTTTTCTTCTTCTCCTCTTCTACTCCATCAAAACAAGCAAACAAAAGTAACCTTGAATGCTGTGTAGGTTGTTTCTAGCAGTTACAAAAATACACTGTCTTATATATATGTATATCTTCCAGTTCTTCCTGCAAATAACAAGTGGTATTTCTCAAGGCAAATATTAACACTTGGTCTTAAAATTTAACTTAAATGTATGGAACCATTCACATAACTCATTTTGAGTGCCTTTTTACGGCTTCTGGATACAGAAATCTTAATTTGTTGCAATTTGTTAATTTGTTCACACTTGGGTTTACTTTACAACACTGAATTTAAGTTTTGAAGGTTTTTTTGGGGTTTGTTTTTGAAAGAGTGATGTTATGTGGAGGAACATTTTGGGGTGCTGTGTGGTATCCTAGTGTGTGTGTAAGTGGTCAGTGTGTATGATGTGGTTGTCACTGAGAGAATGCTGCGTTTGGTGACCTAAGAAGCCTCCTTCAGTGGTAGGTTGTTGCGTGACTGCAGGGCCAAGCAGGACTTTCAGACTGTTGCAAGATCCAGGAAAGCGTGAGCTCAGATCACTGAGTCAGGCAGTAGCTTTGGCTTCTCCCAGGTTGTTCCAGGAGACAGCGATGATGTAGGAGTGTGACTATATACTTGTGCTTGCAGGGCACCCTTTTATTCTGGCCCTTATAGGGAGCAGGCGCATACTGGTGCCTTGGGAGTCTGGTGCCTTTCCTTAATATGTTTTTAAATGTTGGTATTGCCTGAAGGACAAATGTGAACTGGGTTGTTGTGATGGTAAACTCAGTACGTGGTTTTGTAGGGTTCCTGCTCCAGGCTCCTTCTAGGTAGTGTTAGAAGGGAGTCGTGTTGAGCGTAGAAAAAGGATGTAACTTAAGTAGTGTGATGGTCTGTTAATTTTGTGTTCAGTTTTTTGCTTGAGGTTTTGAAATACGTATTCTCACTTAAGCTAATGGTTCAGCTAGGTGGGAAGAAAGAACATGTGGGAGCAGAAATAAGGCTGAGAATGCAGAGAGCACGTGAAAGGAGGTAGAGGTGGAGACTGAGGAACAAGCAGGCAGGAGATGAGTGGATTAGCTAAAGTTTTTTGAGTGATGAGGGGAAAGAAAAAAGAAAAGGAAAAATCATCTGCATTGCTGGTCTGTATGAAACGGTTCACAAAACCAGTTCATAAAGCAGCTGTAATTTTATATTCCTGCCTAGGTTGTCTGATGAGAATTCAGGTAAAAAAGGCCAAGAAGGCAGATGTTTCTCCCTTCCTGGGATGGTAGAAAGTGAGGAGTTAGTTTTAGAAAAATGACATGACCGTGAACTGAAGAAGCTACTGCCTCTACAATACCTCTCCTTTCTAAGTGTTCGGGTTGCCATGCAGTGAACCTGATGGGGAAATTTCTGAAAGTTAAAAATAACTCAGGAAAAGCGATTATTTTTAACCTGGGTTGTTCTTCAGTACTGCTGATGGCACAGCCACACAGACAGGTGTACTGGCATAACTTGGAAGGGAGGCTTCTTTCCTGGTCACCTCTGCTGGAGGATGTGCTTGTGTAGCTATGAAAGAGTGATGCCATGTGTAATGGGAAGGGTTGTTTTTTAATCACTGCAGAACTGGAAAGAACAGTAATGCTAGAACAAGACCTTAAGGAGGCTAGACAGTCCTTTGCTTTCCCCTCTGTAGCTGCAGGTGGTGTTCTGGGGACCAAGGCCCTTCAGGCCTCTATGTGTTCTGTCAAGCAAGTGTGAATAAAGTCATGTGGATGATTCCTGGTTGGGTGTTCTGCTGGTCTGGGTCGTTATGTGGGTATTCCTGCAGTGAGGGCTGCTATTGATGAAATTCGTTGTGTCTGATCTGTAACTAACAGAAATGTTGTGTGGGACAGCATCATGTGCACAACACCAAGTGTTGGAAGTTTAATATATTTGTTGGTGTTTACTTGGAGGCTTTTAAACCTTGGAATGTGGATAGATGTGGCTAATGGCTTGCCAGCACGCTTCCCCCCTGCCCCGGTTGTTGTTTTATGCAGGAAAGGTTTGTTGAACCGAGTGTCGTAGTGATCAAATAGTCTATTTCTTGAAGCAGCATTTGGTGATGTTCGGTGGCTTGATGTGGTGTTGCCCCTGGAACTCATTGTCCTTTTGTTTCATTGGAACAAGTGATTCATGCAGTGGTGGTGTGAACTGGCCAGGGGAGCTGGGACAGTTTTGAAGAACGTGTTTTGCAAGTTTTTTCAAGTAGACCAGCTGGCCTGAGTGAGAGGTTGCGTGGTGTTGGGCTGGAAACAAGCTTATTGGGAATGGAGGGGGAATTCCCGCAGCTGGTGCTGATGTTGAATGCTTTGTCTTGTGAAACTGCAAATTTGAGTGTTCTGCATGAAATGAAAAAGGCAGAGTTTTAATGCACATCTTATGATGTGCTTAGTAAGTACTTATGAGGCAGATGAAGGTCGAATTGGCTGGTACCATCGTGTTCTTAGAGTTTTGTTGAGTCTGATGTTCTGCAAGGATGTCGTACATTATTTGGTATCCTTAAATCTGTGCTGAAGCTATGGCTTTTCTTTTTTTTAGTGACTTTCCCAGTCTTTTAATGTAAATATTCTTATGTTGATTGCAGATGAATATGTAAACAAAGAACAAGTTGTGTGGTGGTTTTCTTCCTCTAGTCTAAATCTTTGGAATGCTAGCAGATATGACATGGACTGCTTGGAGTGGCACTATTGGTAATGCAGATGTAGTCATTATAAAATGTCTTTTGTGTTCTATAACATCAAAAGGAAACAGTAGATACATATAAAAGTAGATAATTTCTTTGCTGTGGTTCCTGATACCACACTGATCACTGTCTGTATCACTGCCACTTAGTACTACCTACATGTTGCGTCCTTTGCTTGCCTCTGCATAATCTTTTTCTTGTCTTTCTGCATACGCCTGAGAAGCTAGGGAGGGTTCAGAGAGGAGTGTGGATTGAGAGGCAGCCTGTCTGGAAGGAAAAACATTAAGGAAGGGAGGTGTCAAAGAATTGGATATAGCTTCTTCCTCTGCAGCAGAGTTCCTTTATGAGCAGCTCAGTTTAAGGCTTGTTTCCACATGGAGGAATAGTTATTCTGCACTATGTTTGGATTCTGCTTCAGTTTAAGTAACCATTGTCATGGATAAACCTCATTTTTTTGTGTCTGCCAGACCCCATGAAGAAGTTATGATGAGAGGGCCTTACAGCAGGTAGTTATATTCCATTGTCTGCTACTTTGCAGCCTGCAGCACGTTAGCTGGATGCTACTAGTTTGCAAAGTCAGGCTGTGAGTTGTGGCAGCCTAAGCTCCTGCATTTTAAGGCTCCAGCCTCTGCTCTTCTCCCTTCTGTGGCTGTGTTACTGAGTTAATTCAGGAAACGGAACCAGCTTACGGCTCATGCAAGCACCACTGCTGCTGCATGGGTGGTGCTGGAAATTCAGGAGGAACAGAACAGTCCCTCTGTAGGCTGGCTGCAACTTTCAGGGGTCACTACCCTACCACACATGTAGTGTGGGGTAGCTGCTCATGCAACAGCAGTTACTGGGATATAAGGTGCTGAGATATTAATTACAAGGTGAAAGTATTTCCTGGTAACTTGTTTGTGGAATTAAGGCTGTAGCTACTGGGCTGCTTTACAACAGAACAGGTTTTGCAGTGAAATGAAATGTTTCCAAGAATGAGAATGACCAGAGGATTTGTGTAAGGCACCTGAGTGAACTCCTCATTTTAGGATGGCTTTACCATGTTGCATGTTTCACAGTTGAATTGCTTGCTACTTTTTGATGTACCGAGAATACTCGTTTTCATCTTGCGTGTTCAGTATCCTATCCAGAGGGCAGATCTCCATCCAATTTCCCAGAGTTGTGATGGAGAAAGGACAGCAAGTCTGGTAAATGGGAAAGAAGAGTAAAGGAATTGAAAGCTTTTTATTACCAACCCAGTCGTTTTTTTTTTTTCCCCCTCAACTTTCTGTCAACACGTCCTTCTTTTCATCTTATTGCTTCATCTCTTGCTTTTGTGTTGATTGTCTCCTCCCTGCCCATCACTGCAGCTCTGCTCTTTGCCCCGATCGATGCTTCCACTTGTTATTCTCACTCATTGGTCAAACCTCTATGCATTTAGGCTTTTAAAAAAAATTTAATTCTTCCACCTTGTGTTTAGAGAATTCTTTTGCTAGTCAGGCTCAAACCCATTGTTCTCCAAACATGGATTACATTAATCCTGTGGTTCAGCTTTCCTAAAATGAACAGGTGCTGGTATTTTGTCAAAATAATACATCAGGTGGTAAAACAACGACTTGTGTAGCAGCTGTTCTTTGATTTCTGCAAAGAATATTTGTGTTGCCTTTTAGAAATTAGTTGGCTTTTTTCTCCATAACTTGAAGACATTTTAAAGAGTGGCAATTGTAAGTAATGTATGTTGTGTTTGGTGTGGGGTTTTTTGTTTGTTTTTTTGTTTGTTTGTTTTAATCTACAAATGGGAGAGGGGTAAAAAGCTGTTTTACAAATCTTCCTAATTACATAAAGTATTTTCTGATGTGCTCGATTAATACCCAGCCTTGTTTTTTCCTCTTTTTTTCAGTGATGAAGCTATGAGGAAAGCTGGTGTTGCCCATAATAAATCCAGCAAAGATATGGAGAGTCATGTGTTTATGAAGGCCAAAACAAGGGTAAAGCATCTCTATTTGTTTCCTGAGGCTACTAAGGTGTCAAAAGAAGTTTGGAACTATGCACAGAAACAGCAAACCCAATGCACTTAGTTAACTGTCTCTGCTTAGAGTACAGTGTTACACAAAATTTCAATTTATGTATGCTTCTCTTAGCCTGAGGGGAAGTGAGGTGTTCTGCATGCAATAGATGCATCAAACTGGACTTCAGTCCAAGACAGCTTTGCTGATGCTGCAGCATTTAATGTATATATGGAACCACACTCAAGTCTTATCTGAAGACTTGCGTGTAGTGAATTGCATAGAATTTCCTTGACGTATGGTGTAGCACCATTCTTTATGAGCAGTGTGGTGGTCAGGAGAGACTCTGAGATATCAATGAAAAGGCTGCGCCAAGAGCAGGATGAAGGGAAGTGCTGTTGTCTCTGTGAAAGTCTGGTCATCATGTACAATTCTAGACTATCCCAATGTAAACTTCTTTCCTGGAGTTGTTTTATAAGAAATTGGATACTGTTGCTGTCTCCAAAAAAGCCACATTTGAGATAAAACTTCTTGGTGAAAGTTTTGTAAAACCGATGTCATAAATATATGGCTGCTGGTGACATCATTACTGGGGTGGTGCCCTCCCAGCCCTGGGCAGTTTCTCTTACACATTATGAAACACACTAATACGATGCTGCAAAGAACATTTGTCTTTTCACTTCTGATGCTTCTATCATATGTTAGTCTTCAAAGTTTTTAACCTACTTGTAATACTAACTTATCGTAAAAAAAAAAGTTCTTGTAGTATGAATGTTCAAGTACTAAAGTAAGTCAGTGTACCAAGTAAGCAGGTTCAATCCTTAAGAAAAAGGAATTAGAGTGGATAAGAAGTGGAAAATGGGTATATTGGTTTGTAATTATGTTCACATATCGTGATCCTATTAGTGTGGCTGTCACAAAGGTTCTTTCCAGTTAATTTTGTGGTTTCTTGGCCATCTTGTACCATCAACCACAATGTCCTGTTAGTAAAAATGTTCGCACTTAGTTAATGAACAGACTGTTCCTTGTAAGTGAACTGCTCTGAAAGGCCGAGAGACATTGTAAAGTAAAATCTGTTGTGTTGAGGAAGAATATTGAAGGATCAGAAGGTCATAGCTGCTGGTTTTATTTCCTATGGTAAAGTACTCATTTTTCACCTTTAGGAGGAATATCTTTCTCTCGTGGCCAGACTTATTATCCATTTTCGAGATATTCGTAAGTAGTTGTTTGATGTGAGGTTCTTTTGTTTGTTTTGGTTTATTTGTGTGCTTGTTTTTTCCTCCTAGTAATGTGATTGCTTATCCCATCCTTCCAAAAAAAGTACATTTTAGGGTTTGTATGTGTGGTTCTGCATGTGACTCTTCACAAGTTGCTTTAAAAATTTTTCTGTAATATACATGTTTCATTTCAAAATACTGTTTCTTTTAGACATCTATCTAGAATTGAAAAGTCTCTGAGAAATTATTTAAACCTACTACTTTTTCCACCTTCCCATTTTTTTCCTGTATTTTTGCTTTCTTTTCATCGTTTGTGTAGCATTCTTGTTACCAAATTGGCTTAGGTTAAAGTATTTTTTTTAATACAGTAGACAGTGATTTTTAAAAATTATTACGTGAATGTATTTATTGTAGAGAGTATATCTAAGGTAATTAATTGTTCTTCCTTTGCAGACAATAAGAAATCTCAAGCCTCAGTCAGTGGTAAGAGCTCCTTTTTTTTTTTTCCTTCCTTTCTTCTTTTTTTATTCCCTCCCCCCTCATTTCTAAATAGAACAGCTTAGAAATCAGGGCTGTGGGGTACTAGGGCTACGAAGGCTGTGGATTCCCCAGCTGGAATATTAGGTAGCATGATAGTCTTGAAGTTGTTTAGTGATGAGAGTGACAGACTTGGGCAGTGTTTTGGATGTAACACAGAAGACTTGTTTGTGTCCCTGTTTGTACTTCTGTTAGCTCACAACACTTAGATTCTTGAAAGAACAAGAGTGATTGAAAATAATCTGCTGAGCAGCCCAAGTTTTGCCCTGGTACCAGCTTTGGGTTCCTTAGTGTGTTACATTAGAGGCAGCGCTGTGTTTGTGGGGTGTATGCACTCTGCCTCTGGCAGAGCTCAGATCTGATCATGTCTTCTGCCTCTGTGCTAATTCTTACAGCCGTGGATGTTAGGAACATAGCATGATCATCTATTTTTATCCCCTGTAGGTTGAATATGCAGCATCTGCAATTAACATCCAGCCTAGACAGTTGGAAATTATTTTATGAGTATTCTTAAGAAAGAGGGGATGTTGTGGTCTGTACATAATTAATATTGCTTCTGCAATAATGTGTTTTGCCCTCTTGAATTGCCATTCCCTCTTTAACTTCACTTTTCTGTGTGCCCAGGATTCAGATTATGACAATTGTCTTGAAAGGCACTGAATTTACCCACTCAATCAATGTGATGTTATGGGGGAAACTGTATAGCAAAGTCCTTCCTCTGGTCTGAACACTGCTTCTCCGTGTTGATCTCAGGAGAAAGAGGCCAATTGGATCCACAGTGGGACTCTCTTCTTGGGTTTTGAGGTTACAAGCTGTGTATCCACGTGGAGTTTTGTTGGCAGCTTGTTTTGACTTGCATACCAATTCAGAGGTGGCTAATAAGTTCCTTTTCTCTAATGTATTTAGAATCTATGTGGAACTTCGTAAATCTGAGGAACTTTAAATAATCTCCACGCTATTTACAGAAAGGCAAAGATGTACCAGAAGGCTCTTGTGGTCTCACAGGCAGAGCAGTGAACATTAGATTCTCAGGGTATTGGATCTAATCATGGTCTGATACTGACAGGTCAGAGGATAGATGATGGAGAACAGAGGATTTTGGGGAGACAATTGCATGGCTGGCTGCATATTGGTAACTATTTTCTTTGTAGATCCGATGAATGCCCTGCAGAATCTAACTGGGGGTCCCCCAGCAGGGGCGCCTGGAATGGGCATGGCTTCCCGAGCTCAAGGAGCACCGATGAGTGGGATGAGTGGCCTTGGTCCAATGGGGCAACAGATGAGTCTCCCGGGGCAGCAGCAGCCTCCTGGAACCTCGGGAATGGCCCCTCATGGCATGCCTGGTGTCTCTACAGCTACTCAGCAGAGTAAGTGTTTGGTTTGCTTCAGCCACTGAAATTGTTACATGAGCTTTTCAGTCTTCTCCACAAGGAAAGGGTGCTGAAGAGGTTTCATGCTTGTGGTGAAATCAGCCAAGTGAGCTGCAGGAAGAATTGATTTCAAATACTGCTACCTAATGGGACAAGTGTCTTCCTTAGTATAGTAAGGAACAGTTTAGCTGTTGTGTGAGCAAATGCTGCTTCATCCTACAAGCTGTCAACTTCAGACCTTTGTTTTTGTAGAGCTCACCTATGTTTTCTATGGGTACCATGCTTCCTGCTGGTGTCCTCTGTGCATATTTTGTCTTGCACATTTTTACATTCTTTGCCTAGGTTGCTGATTCAATATAGGCACTGAGAATTTGAGGTTGATAGTAGGAAGTATCATTAATTCTGCTGTTAATGTGCCTTATCCATTTGAGGAAGCAAAAGTACAGGAAGCAATGTGCTGCTTATGAAGAACATTAATACACTTTATGGATTATCTTCAATTATTGTAAGTTATACCAGGTAATTGTCTCTTGCACTGTTTGGGTCTCGTGTTTTAAGTACAGTCTACCTTCTTTTTAGCCCAGCTTCAGCTTCAGCAGATAGCTCAGCAGCAACAGCAGCAGCAACAATTCCAGCAGCAGCAGGTGGCTTTGCAGCAGCAGCAGTTCCAGGCCCAGCAGTCCGCCATGCAACAGCAGTTTCAGGTCCAGCAGCAGCAGGCAGCAGCAGCTGCAGCAGCCCAGCAGCAGCAGCAGCAGCAACAGCAGCAGTTGCAAGCCGTCCAGCAGCAGCAGCAGCACATGCTGAAACTGCAGATGCAGCAGCAGCAAAACCAACAGCAGGTGATGACAAACAATTACAATGGCAATTGAGGTGCTCTGTGTTGAGTGACTTGTCCAAGTGAGATTTGACTTGCAGGGAAGTACTGAATATCAGCCCTGCCTGTTATTAACTTGTTTCCACTTGGGATAGGGCTTCAGTTTAGACTTGCAAGTTAATTGGCAACAATATATTTTATCCCAGAGGAAACAGTTAAGGGTTGGTTGCTTTTTATCTGTCACAGCAATAGAGAATTAAAACTTTGTCTCTTTCTATTTATAAACATCAGGATAGTCTTTCATTCTGACAAGAACAAGCCTGTGGGCAAGAGCTAAAAGTTCTTGTATTACTCTAGAAATAATGGCTGTTTTGTCATTGGGTAAGTTACAAATTGCCACTTTAAAAATGTGTGCTGAGCATATCATATATAGGTGTAATCCTTAGGCACGAAAGTGGAAGAGGAAACTTCAGCTTTCATGCTCATGTGCGGTTTCTGGTAAACAGCAATGCCGATGCAGGCTGGTTACGTTCGAAGAAGTACTTTGGAGCCCATTTGTACAGGAGAGGCTGACAGACCTCATATTTGCTTTTTGAAAACTGTTTTAGCAGTGATACAAGCTTGTAATATAGAGACCATGGATATGCACTATGTAGAGCTGAGATATACGAAGAGTGACTGTCGTGGATGGATTTATACATGGTTTTGATTTAGCAGTAATTTGAAATTTTTTGAGGTAGATCACAATTTTAATATATGATTTCTAATAACACTTAATCGATAGCTGATTAATAAAGCAATCCAATGGGATTTGTTATAACCAAACCAGCAACTTGATTACACATTCAAGAATGGCGAGGGCCACCCTATACTTACAAAAGGATAAATCAGGTCACATACACATAGATACGCACACAGATATATGGATAAAAACACATATATACAAATTTATAAATCACACATGCGCACATTAATCCATGCATATTTGAATATATGTGGAGGTATACACATGGCCGAAATTTCCCTCTTGAGTTTAGCAAATTACTCACTTTAATGCATCGGCATTCTCAATGGGTGCTCATTGAGTATCAAGTAATCTATCTCCACCCATAGCTTCATGGTGTCTGTTTGTCACAAGGTGACTCTGAGAGGCGTCCCACCTCAGAGGAAGATGGAAGGTGACAGACCTCTGCAACCCCGGGGGGCTCAACAGGTCTCGCTTAGGATGACTGTTTATAGGGTCACAAGATCATTGACTTTAGTCAGTGCTTTTCCACTCTGGCCACACTGAGGATGAGGTAATATTCTGGTGTTTTCCACCATTTGTCTATGTCTAGAACTTTTCAGATTGTATAGTTCTGGAACTGTCTCACTGGGCAATGATCCAGGTAGCAGGTGAGCCACAGGTGCACCAGGCTGTTGGGAGTGACTGATCACTGCTACCTTTCCAGGCAGAAGGGGGTCTTTTCCCACACAGCAGCAGTTCTGAGAGCATGGAGGGGGTGCCTTAGTGCTTTGACTCACTGCACTTGCATAATGGGAATTGTCCTCCCCAATGTGCCTGACCTGCCCTGGTATTTAAGTGGCAGGGGGGGACATAAGCTGTGGCAGTGAGTGGATAAAAAGGTTGGACTTTCCCTTTGGGCTTAAAACCTTAGCCTGATGTATTAGGATTCAGTGTGCTCTTGGTTTATGCTATAAAAATAAGGCTGCTATTGCATTGCTGGAAGCTTTAGCATCCTGGCCTTTCCTGCTTTTCAGATGCAGCAGCAACAGCAGCAGCAACAACTACAGCGAATCGCCCAAATGCAGCAGTTGCAGGCAGCACAGGCTATGCAGGCACAACAGCAGCAGCAACAGCAGCAACAGCAACAGCAACAAATACCGCAACAACAGATACAGCAGCAGCCACCTCAACAAGTAATGCAACAGCAGATGCAACAGATGCAGCAGCAACAACAGCAGCAACAGCAGCAGCAACAACAACAACAGGTTGCTCAGGCACAACAGTCTCAGCTGCCACCACAATCCCAGCCTCAGCCCCAGCCCATGGTTTCTCAGCCACAGGCAATCTCAGGACAAATTCCTAGTCAGGTTATGCCTGTTACTCTTACACCCCAGCAGTTAAAAGCAATGCAGGTAAGGGCTAGTGACGAGCCGATTGTTGGTTCATTATCATCCTCTAGAGAAATGAAAGAAACTCTTTGACTTTTGCTAATAATGGAGTAGGAAAAAACATAGCTTATTAAAAGATCTGTAGTTAGTGTGGTATGAGTATGGAGGTTTTAAAGGTTTATGTCTCGGCCTGCTGGTAGAGAACAGTTCTCCATCCAGGAGTAGGACTTCTGGAAATCTGTGAAAACCATTTATGAAGCTAATATTTTAAAATAATTTATTGTCTTGCTCTTGAATGAACAAGTAAAAAAGAAAAAGAAACAAACTCTGAGTAAAGAAAAATCACCTCCATGATGTTTGCTGTTCTAGAACATCAGCAAGTGCTTTGAAGTGCCTGGTGCATGTCACTGGAGCCAGTGTTGGCTCTCTAGCATGCTGGCTTTGCTTCTGCTGCCATGTTTAGAGGTTTGGTCAAAGTTCAAGATACCATAGTTCCTGCCTTGAAGAGAATGTGGGCAAGACAATAGTTTTACTCTGAATCTCTTGCAGTGTAATCCTCTTAATGGTACAGCTTTTTGAACTGTTGCATTACAGTCAGCACATCTGTGCCATTGAGCAAAAGCTCAGAAATAATCCAAAGACCTGCTTTTGTTTGGGCTTTGCTGGGGAGGAGTGGAGTGTTAGCCACACTTGAGAAATTATTGACCCCACATGGATGAGCTGGTAAATCCACTTGATGCTCCTACCAGCTAAGCTAGGAGTAGTTAGATGTCATGTACATCACTCTGCCAATCATAATGAATGTATAAACATTTGAAATGCTGAGCTTCGATAGGTGCTTAATTCAGTTTGCTCAAGGGAAATCAACATGTATGTGGTTAACTATGTTTGCCAGAATGTTGAAATATCTATTATTTTCATAGGAAGACCTGATAGTGCAGGGAAGTAGTTGCAAGAAGAAACCTAATCTTGTGTGCATAGTCTACAGGAAGACTGTTCGAAATGTTAGAAACATGGGAACTTGTTTTCATAAAGAAAGCTCAGAAACTCTAGAAAGAGCACGTATGTGAGGCTGATCTTGTCTTCACACCATTTTTAATGAGTATAGTTGATACTAATTGAAATGGAAGTGTCATACCCTAATCAGATACGTATATTTACTTCATTCTCCCTTTTCCTACTCAGGTAAGAGCTCAGCTGGTCCAGCAGCAGCAGGCGGCAGCAGCAGTGCAAGCAGCTCAGGCCCAGGCTGCTCAGATGGGAGCGTCAGGGCAGGTAAGGGTCCAGGAGCCAGTGTCACTGTTACAGGCCTGTAGCAAGTGCACGCTAGAGATGAGCATGAAGATGGGTTCCTGGTGTCTTTCTGGTGAGGGGTGTGACGTCGGTCGTCCCTTTTATAAAGGGGATGTGGGCTTTTATGCTGTTTCTCCTTTGCCTGGAGTCAGAGGCAGGATTTCGTTGACAACCTCTCTGTGCATGCTCTCTGTCCCAAGTAGGTGAGATTGGCCTGACACAGGAATGCATATCAGTTAGACGGCCCGCTGTGGTCATGCTACAAGTTTGACTGTTCGTACCTGGAGTGTATCACCTCTTCTTTTGTTAAACTTTCTTAGGTGACTGCTTTGTTGTGTAAACTGATTTCTGTACTGTGAATCTTTGCCTGCTATCTTTCCTCACATGTGATTTACCTTCCATCTCCATGTATTGACCATAAAAAATAGTATAGGTAATGAAATCTCTTTGCACTCCCCTTTCATTCCTTTCATCTTTCATTTTTCATCTGAGTGAAATGGGCAGTAGATATAGATTGCTCTTGTTCTGGGTGTGAATTGTGAAGAACAAATGGCATGTGTCTCAAGTGCAGAGTTACATTTAAAAAAAAAAAAAAAGTGCTGGGTGAAAGCTTATTGTCTAACACAGTTTTCTTATCCTGCAATACACTTGTAGCCCCAGTGGTTGTTCCTTGATGTGTGTCTGGTATGAAGGAGACATGGGCAAAAAATTGAGAATGGCTTGAGCTGAACCTCTCATCCCATTTTCCACAAGCATATGAAATAGTCTTTCGTGGCTTACCTCTGTAGTGTTTCATATTGAGGCATTTTACAGACATGGGTAAGTACAATTATCACCACTTCGTAGATGAAGAGACTGAAGCAGACAGATGAAATGATGTTGTCTAGGATTAATGCCATACTCAGACATTCCATGTCTGCACGCACCATTTTCCCTTCAGTGCACAAGTAGTATTATAGATTCACTAGGACATTTGGGAGCTTTTTACATGGATTGTGATAACAATTGGTTCTTCAACACACATCTCCCAGACTTTTACCTGGAATAGCATCTTGTACCATCATAACTCTCACGTGGCCAACATCCGTGTTGGTGGCCAAGTTCTGTTTCTGTATTGGTCCTTTTGTTTGTGTAAACGTAGCACAGGATGTAAAAGCTGAGCAGTGGTAAGTACGGTTGGTACAGTACTGGCAGCAACACAGAATTCTCTTTCTACAGTTGAAATGTGAATTAAAACTGCGGCTTCTTTCTTGAATGATTTCCAGGTGGGAGCTTCAGGGACTTAGGCTGACTGGAAGGAGTCTCTGACTTTTCTTCTTTTTACTAACTTAATGGTGCTCTTTTCAACTCCTAAGCAGATGGATTGTACATATGTAGAGTCAACTTCATTCTTGCCCGGTTTAGTAAGTTCATATGCCAGTGGCTTAACAGCATGGTGCATTTGAAAAGTTTTGGGTGATAAGATGGTTGACAGCAGGTTTTCTGTTGCAGGTTTATTCAGACATTTAGTAAACTCAGGGATTGCTCATCTGTCACAGATGGAGTTCAGAAAATTCCACATGGAGGCTTTACTCCATTTATGTTCATGCCATTGGAATATGAGTCTACTAAAATTCACTTAATGCGGTGAAGTCAAATAATTAAATGGGTTTCTTATACTTGTGTAAATGTTTCTATATATCATATTTAGTTTTAAGATTGTGGCTGTGTACAGTATTACAATGCAGCTTCAGTGTTGAGTGTGTGTATGGATTACCTTAAATTTATAGGATGTTTCTTTTAAGAGTAGATTTTGCTTTGTATTTAGTATGTTTTTCACTAGCACTGACATTTTAAATAAATCTACCTTGATTTCTTCATTTGATTCAGGGAGGCTTTTGTTATAAACAAACCTCTTCTTAATCTTTGCTTGTTACTTTTAAACTTAGTTTCTAGGGGCTTTCAAACTGGGAACTTCCGTTGATATGGCTGCTTTTTTTATTTTTCCGTAAAGTTTCTGTTCATCCTTCCTACATAAAAATAAAAGCAATCCCGGGTTTAAACATGGATCCATGTGAGTTTTAAAGTTCTTCTCTGAAGTCGTAAAGACACGGTGCAGGTCAGTGTTACCTGGCTTGGGTGTCTAGTCCTTGTGAGCATGTAACTCACAGGTGAAGCTGATAAATAAACAGAGTTGTGTCCTAGTGACCACCGAGTGCTGCACAAGTGCTTGCAGCACCACAAGAAAATCTGTAATCAACTGGAGTTAAGTATTAACAAAGTTTAAATCACTGTTGTAGTGCAACTCCTTTAGGTGCTCAGAATGCAGATTGGCTCTTGCTCTTTGAAAGTCAGAGCTGCCTTTCGTGCAGTGATGGTGGCACAGTACTTACATATGCTCACCGGAAGCTGCATATTTATGGAATTCTGATCTTTGGATTTTAGATGGAAGAAAATTACAGGTGCAGGATTCTAATTGTTATCTTCCACTTAATTTTTATTAAAAAAATGAGGTTTGTGTTTTATAGTAGAGGGAAGCTCTCTTCCTCTGCTTGCTTTGTTTTTATGGGGTAAAATTCTCAATTCTGTAAATTGAGATAAATCAATTTCACTTGTGGAGGAGGATTTCCCTTTGGTTTAAATCTTTTTTTCAGAAGTACTTGAACACTTCTGGTTGTCTTCTGGTTTTAGATTGACAAGAACAACTCCTTCATGGATATATTGCTTTGCATAACACAGTTGCAATCTTTGGAACCCCCCTTGGAACCCAGCTCCTTTGTGAAAATGTCACAGGTTTCATAAATATAAATCAGCTGGATAATGAGAAAAATAGATTACTTTTGTTAAGAGAGTGGAATTGGTGTCACATTACATATAAACACTTCCTTTCCAAAGCACATATTTCAAAAAACAAAATATAGAAAAAATCAAAACCAAAATCGTGTGCATGTGCGTACACGTTTGACCAACCACAATACAACAAACTGCTGAAAGCCTTTGAATCAGTGAGCTGGTGTTCAGTGGTTTGCCAGACACTTAGGTTGTGAATAATGCTTCTAATTTGTTCAACCTTGGAGGAAATTGTCTAAATCTTCACACTTTGGTGGTGTGGCATGAGGAACAGGACCAAGATGGGACATGTGGGTCACCATAACATCCCTGGGATTTCACACGCTCCAGAGATCCATGTGCATTCACGAGGGTCTAAGATGGGGTGATTGTGCCTGGAAGGATATGTTTGTTTGGTTTGCCTTTTTTTTTTTCCCCTCCCCCCGCTCTAGCAATTTCCCTTTTTTGTTTTTGTTTGTTAGGGTTGTGTTGCTTCACCAGCTCTCATGTTGATACTGTAGCTCTTCACTGCACTTTGTAGCATCCACCTGTGCTTTGTGCCAGTGCTGGGTTGTTGTGTTTGCTCGTGGCGGCTGTTGCATGCTGTGTGTGTACATGTGCATGTGTGTGTGGCGTCTGAAGTGCTCTCATTTGTTTCCCATTTGAAATCCTGTCTCTGACCATCCCTCTTTGCCTGGATGGGAAGGGACTGCATTGCTCTGATGTTGTGAACTAACAGCTGTGCTGAACTTGACACCATTTTCTTTACCAGTTATTGCTTTCCTTTTTCAGTCTTGCTATGTTGTATTTAATTTTATTTATTTTTAACAATTGTAAGCACATGCATTTTCTGACTTTCTAGAGACATGTTGCTGGCTGCTTCAGTCCATTTACATAGAACGCTAAGCAAGAATTCCCCCAACCATTTACTGAAAGGAGATTTCATTAACTTGTAGATTAGTTAGGACCTGTGCAGGTTCCTTGGCAATATGTCTGCTGGAAAAAAAAGTAGCCCAGAGAACTTTACTGTGGATCTTCGAAGTACCAAACACAAGCTCTTTTACCAATAGGTGAATCTGCTAAAGTTACCTGAATACTACCTCAAAAATATGCTGTATTTGCTGTAAAATCTCAGAATATATGCTGTAATATCAAATTTTAAGTAACATAGAGCTGTGCAGATATATATGATTTAAGTCAATGTGGCTTGTGCAGGCTGCTGGTTCCGAAAGGCACTCTTAAACACTGCAGAGTAGCATAGTCCTAATACTATTCTAAAATGCAAATCCTAATGCTAACCTTCATCATTGGTCCCAAACGATTGTACTTCAGCGTGTGCTCAGTGTAGACATCTGGAAAGTCACATAGTGCATGAATAAGCTTAAGGCAGACTGTGATCTCAGAATATCTTAGCACAATTTAGTAATAGAGGAATGGGTATTTGTCAAAATGATGGAAATTACAAGGATATATTTGACTTATTCTGTGGGTTATAAAACAAACAAAACAGCTTTTTCAAACCCAGAAGTCCTTTTTGTTGCTTTGGCATTGTTATACTGTCATAAGTTGGGTTGGTCTGAAATTTTGCTCGCTGTGGAGCATTCCTACTGACAGTTGCTTTGAACTGTCTGCCAAATTCTTTTATAATCAAGGGTGGCATGTGCAAATACTGCTAAATCCTTTGAGTCCACAGTGGGGGAAAGCACATCAGAAACCTATGGCATTATATAGCTCCTTATATGGAACGTTCTTGACAACAGTCTTGGAGTACTTATTTCCAAGAATTCTAGAAACTGAAGATGTTATGCAAAATTTAGGAAAGGCCTTTCATGCAAATGATAGCATAATCAAGCCTTGACACATGAATCTGAATCTACATATCAGCTCCCTCAAGATACCTAGAATTTATTAGATGCTATCTAAAAATGGATAGAAAGGGTATAAAAAGAGGTTTGATTTATAAACTAGCATGTTAGGTTAAGCTTTAGAGAAAAGCTCACTAACCTTCCCTTCATGCTCCCTTTCCCCCTAATTCCTGGAGGTTGCATGTGCTTCTCATCCTGCCAGTGCACTGCATTTCTTGTTTTGCGATTACTTTTGTCTGTTGTCCCTCTGTCCTCAAAGATGATCACCGCACCTATGGCCCGAGGTGGGATGCAAATAAGACCACGGTTCCCGCCTACCACCGCTGTGTCTGCTACGCCGCCAAGCTCCATTCCTTTGGGCGGACAGCAAATGCCACAGGTATTTACTGAGTCAAAGCACATTGTGTCAGGAATTGTGCAAAGCATTCAATACGTGATTGTATAGCACTCGCTTTCCAGCAAGGGGAAGTTCACTTTTTCGTCAAACAACTAACTTGCTGGTGTTACACAGGGTATTGGGCTGTTTAGGTTTTTTATGGATCCTTTTAAAATAACAGGTCTTCTGAGAGCGCGGAATATCAAATAAAGCATTTTTAAAGTGGCATAGATCTTTATTTTAACACTTAAAATGTTTCCATGTTCAGAATTGATTCAAGTCTCAAATGAGAACTTTGTGGTTTCTGTTTGGTCTTTGCCCATACTCCACGAGTGTGCATTTATGAGAGTGTTGCAAGTCAGTTCTGCAACATGCTGGCCGAGCTGTGCTGGTGGCCTTACATATAATGTGTTTATGCTCTGTACAGGTGCTTCTTTCGTTAATAGTGAACTTGGCTGGTTTCAGTTTGAGCAGCTTCTTGGCATGGTGTCAGGGGCCAAGAAAAACAGAGCCGTTCTCTTCTTTCATGGTGGTGTAGGAGGAGCTGCCAGCAGGATTCCACTTGTCCCTGCATCAGAGCAGAGCCCGTGCAGGCAGCCTGGCAGCGCCTGGCCAGCTGCTGCTGGAGGATGTGTGAGGTCAGAGCATCTGCGTGGTGCAGGTCTGCATCTGCTGAAAACCTCACAATCATGTTTTGCAAGCAAAATGTGTCATTCTGGGGGAGTGGGAATGGGGAAAGCAAGAATGAAACAGAACTGAGTTCCTACCAGTAAGTCACAAAACGAGGCACTGCTCTGCTCTGCAGGAATTTGCTGAGCCTTACGCGATTGGTGTTGGCTTAAATATGTATCGTACTATGATGGTGGAGTAGTGTTCAACTGCATTTTTCTGTTAGTCATGAACCTCATGTCTCGTTCTTCTAGCTGCTAATTTTCAAATCTAATACCAGGTGCAGTTTTAGTTCTTAATACTGCTGCATTTTGTTGATAGGTTTAATGAAAGTTTCTTCACTCTTTGCATTTTTGTTTCCTTTGCAAGCTTGTCGTGGGGCTGTGGAATGTCTGAATCTCTGCTTCCTAGTGCTGCTGCATCAAGTTTAGTAGGCACAGCCTTTTCTTCTCAGGAATTTGCTAAGGTGGACACAGTGACCAGAAAGATTCTGCAGACCTAGGCAAACACATCTGGTTTTGTTTTTGGTTTAAGATGGATGGTCATTTCAATCTGGGTCATTGTTTATATGTTAACTGAAAAATAAACCTAGGCATATCTGTTGAGTCAGAAGAGAATTTACTTTGAGCTTTATTTGCTCTAACAGTTTATATTCAGACAATCATCTCCCATATGAAGTATTCACGGTGTTTGGTTTGATGAGGCCTTCTGACAGATATTTAAGTATTAGATTGTTTTATATTTAAGATTTGAGTAATAACAAAGACACCTAGTTTAAGCATTCAGTGCCATAGGCTGATCTTTTTAGTGCTGTCATGTCTGTGGTTATTGAGCAGCTTTGATTCCTGACACCACGTGGGTTAGTCATGAAGCACCAATGCTCTCAGTAGCATGCCACAAATTGAAAAACTGATGTAGAAGACTGAACAACTAGAGAAGGCAGAAGAAGAAAGGAAATTTCTTTATGAACAATGATGGGAGTGAAAATGGCTCCTGAGCAGGTGGCGGGATGAGTGAGTCATGGTTTAATGGTGGCAGGACGCATGTTTTTAAAGCCAGTCTGACATGTTGTATACTTGACAGCTCTGGATCAGCATGAATCTCTAGTGCTATCTGCCAAAATACTTTGTTCAGGTTCTAAGTGAATTAGAAATGTTGTCATTTACACCTCTTAATTTCATAAAACGCTTAAATAATATTGCCTGTTGGATATGTTATAACTTTGTCATCAGAGCCCTTGCAATAGAAGCCTTCACAATAGGAGTAAAGGGCTGTATCTGGTTATTAATTAGTCATGTGAGAGCCTGTCATGTCCTTTACCACAGTATCAAAAGTATTATAGACTTGGTGATAGGTAGTGCAGACTGTCTTTTCTCTTTAAAAAAGAATCTTGGTATTGCACTGAAGAACCTCTTTCAACAAAAGGACCAGATGTGATATCAGTACTGTGTGGCTATTTATTTTTACCCCATATGACACAAATGTCACTCTGTCTCTTTCTATCACAAGGAGTCTCCTGGTCTTTTGAATAGCCAGAGGATTAGAACTGACTTTTTTTTTTATTCATAACTGGTTTGTTTGTGCCTGAGTAGTTACCAAAGATGAACGACAATCAACATTAGTGGCACTTTTTGAACAAATATGAGAAGTTTCGTATACCATGCTTGGATTGGCTCAAGAAACCTGCTGATCTTGAAATTTTAAAGGATTAAACTAATTTGATACTTAGCTTTTGCTTTAGCAATTAGGTAACTGAGATGCTAATACCATTCTCCTGTATTTCTAGTGTCAAAACCTTCAAGTTCTGTCTACAAATTTATTACAGTCTGCAATAGTATGAACTTCAATTTATTGTTGGCACAGAAATCTTCAGTAAATTGAAAATACAGGAAAAAAGTAAAACTGAGTTAATATTAAAATAAAGCAAGGGATACTGGCCTGACTGGGAATATGGAAACTTGCATCTGAACTTTGTTGAAGCTCTGCAGAGTTTCTGTTTTGTCAGTCATGCGGCATAGTGGTGAACATTAAACCCACTTGGCAACAGAGTAGGCGAGGCTGTGCTTACTGGCTTAAAGTTGAAACTGTAAGTATGGTGGTGTAGATGCTTTCTAGAGTCTTCCTTTAGACTAGAAGTCTTTCTACTGTTCCCATGACTTCCTTGTTGCAGTCTCCTTTTCCTTGCCATGAGCTTCTGCTTATTGTACACTCTTGCTGCTGGGAGCTCCTGAAAAACTCTCGCCAGCCTTATCCTCTGGGTGCTGTTCCTTGCCTGAGACTCAGCAAACTGGAGGTGGGCCTCATAGCTGTTTATCTTCCAGCACGGTGTGCTCTGGACACCAAGAACAGCTTTGATTTAGTGGCTATTAAGTGTAAGCTTTTGTCATGCAAGCCTAAATATCTTTTTGACAGGACTTTCAGGGCTTGGTGTCACGATCAGGTCACGGCAGAATTGCAGAGTGAATTCGTGTTGAGTGGGCTGTAATGGCTGTCCATGAATATGCTTGTAGATCCAAAACCTCTCATCCCGCAGTGAAAAATACGTAGTTGATTTTCTTATATCTGTTGAAGATGAAGGGTATACAAATGGCCAGTAACCATGGCTTAACTCTCCAGTTAAATGAGGAGCTAAATGAGTTTAATGGAGATAAAGCTCCAGAGAGAGTTTTCTTTTGGGTTTATTGTTTGGTTGGTTGGGGGGTTTTTTTAATGTTTTAAGCCTTCTTTTTAGTGGGAGTCAGCATTCCCTGTAAGTTAAAATTTCATTAAATTGTTATAATCTTAATCCATATCCTGTACACTGTGTAGAAATCTAAAGCTGAAAGTGTCTTTAGATCTGTTCTGTAGAAAGACATTTGAAATTATTATGTAGCAAATTCACTGCTTTCAAAGAAAAGTATGGCAGTAAGTTCATAATTGCATACTTCTGAGTACATGTTTTTGAAAATTTCTCAGTTTTGCTTAGTATTAGACATTAGCCTTTGGTATTTTAAAATGAAGCTGGCAGAGAGCAATCCTGTTGCAAGAAGGAAAGCTGTTTGCCTGTGCTCATATTTAATGAGAAAGGGTAATGCAAAAAAAGATCTAATTCATTCCAGGCTTGTGCGCACAGTAGATGCTGTATGTTCTTTGCTTTTCTGCAGTATTTGTAGATTAATGTGAAGGGATCTTGGTGTTGAAGGAGATGCAGAAGCTTAAATCTGGGGAAAAAAAAAATCTTTCTCCTTCCCAAAACACTAGGATTTAAGTTTTCAGAAGTAATTTTATGTAACCAACTTGAGACACTTAAAAGGGGCCTGATTTCCAGGAAGTGATGAACCACTCAAAAGTGGTCTTAGTTTGACTTGATGAAAAATGGGTGCAGCATCCATATGGGTGAGTTCTTTATTGCTTGCTGTTAAACAGAAATGTAAAACAATCAGGGAGTGCTTTTTGCAGCATTCATCCGCTTCCTTCCAAACAGTGGTGAGACGTTTGGTTTCTGTGGGAGGCAGACTGTGCTTTTCAACCTCAGAAATGCTTTCCCAACTGTTGAGGAGACACATGCTGTTAAAGAATCAGCCTCCTATGAAAAACAGTAAGCACAGTCTCAGTATTTGTTGATCATGGAGAAAAGGAAGATGTAATAGCTGATTGAAAACACCATTTCAGCCTCACTTGTTCTAGATATTATCTTTGTAGGAGAGGCTGCAAAGGTAATGGGGTTATTGAAGATTAAAAAAAAAAATCATAGCACATCAAGCTGCATTTGATTTTAAACTATCTAATGGATGATAAACTAGTATCTTCATGTTTAGTAGCTTTACTTTTGCACCTAGCTGGGGATTTTGGGGACCCTTTTTTTTTTTTTTAAGTGGAGTGTGACCTCTTGCATATTCAGTGCGTACATGGAGAAGTAGACTAGGCAATACTTACTTTTTAATGTGCTAAGTATTATGTCCACTGGAAACAGCTGGATGATTTAGGTGGATATTTAATGAGTGAGTGAAGGACAACACCAAATTGCAGTGCCCATGAAGTGCCTGGAACTTGTGAATTTCCTGGGACCTTTGCTTAAAAATGGCTTAAGAATGACAGAGGGAAACAGAGTTGTTAATTCATAAAGGTGCAAATCAATGATTTACAGAATGGGCGCATGGGTTACTGAGTCACAATCTGTGGCCTCTGTGGTCTAATTCAATTTATCTTTGTATGTACTTATTTTTAGCCTCAGCTGATAAGAACTCTGCATGTGCCTTCAATAAACGTGATCACTTAATATTTGCATTACTATAGGATGCTCCTGGCCATGATACAGGGTTTTGTTGGTTGGTTGGTTTTAAGTAATCAAGGGGAAAAATGTCCATTAGAACAAGTGTGAGAAGTTGCTCTAATTTGAGCATTATCTGGCTCTGGCATTTTGGAGTGTACAGAATAAACTTAGTTGTTACCCAGCATTGGGTGCTGTTCTGGAAATGTTCTTATTTGTCTTTTTGTCCTTCAGGCATTCTCATCCTTCTCCAAAGATCGGAAAGCTACTTTGTTTTTTTTCTACCCAGCCATTCAGTTTGGAGTGTTTCTGTCTCAATCCAGATTTTCAAAGCTGAATATTTAAACAAGATGATGGTGGTTTGGCTTACTCCGTGTTTTTTTTTCTTCCTCCTAAAGAAAACCAATTGGGAAGCTACAGTCAAGTCTGAAGACTGTAATTAAAATGTCAAAATAAGGAGGGTTTTTTATGGCTGTTAATTCTCAAGTTAGAACTGACTTTTCTTCCTGCTCTTCTTTAGTTCTAATAAAGTGTAGGTTTTTCAAATGGCACTTTTGACATTTTAATTGCAATATGATGGTTTGGGAAATGAAGAACCATTATTATACAGTTATTTGAATTATGTGCAGTTTTAATGTTTATTTCTAGTAAAGTTTATATAAAGTACTGCCCTGGGAGCCTCAAGAGTGATACAGGTGGGACTGTCATTATGTAGGAGAACAGGAAACTAACACTTTCATTTCTCATAGGCCTGAGGATATGCTTCTCTCCATAGGTAAATACTTTTAATTAGGTTCCCATCCTCTACTCCGTTTTGTTGTTATTGATCTTATCCTTTTCCACCTTTCAGGTCAGCCAGAACAATATTACCATGATGTCATCCCCATCTCCGGTCCAACAAGCCCAAACACCCCAGTCAATGCCTCCGCCACCACAGCCACAGCCATCTCCTCAGCCGGGCCAGCCAACTTCGCAGCCAAATTCAAATGTCAGGTGAGCTTGACTGCAACTCTTGAGGACCTTTGTCAGTGCTGTAAGGGTGAGGTTTTCAGAATCATTTAATATACCTAACTGTTTCCATTGAAGTGAATGAATTTTAGCATGAACTTCAGTGAGAGCACAGGTGGGAATGTGCTGAATACACTCTGAAAACCCCCATTTTTAAATAAAGAAGCTGTGTACAAAATTCTCACCAAGTCTGCTGGCAGAGCTACAGAGTGCCATAGCAATGTGTACTAAAAGCATATCTGCTCACAGGCTGACATTGCCTCCTTGTCAAATTCTGGCAGGCTTGATTTTATGCTTGTTTTTCAGCTCTGGCCCAGCTCCATCACCCAGCAGCTTTCTCCCCAGTCCATCTCCACAACCATCCCAGAGCCCAGCAGCTGCACGAACACCTCAGAACTTCAGTGTCCCATCTCCAGGTCCTTTAAACACTCCAGGTAAATGGTCTGAGAGCTATACTGCAGACCCCGAGTTGGGGTGTGTTTTGGTAATTGTAATAGTTCTCAGGAAGCCTGTTATTGTTTGACATGATGTAAACTTTAAAGAGCTCTACAAAGCAGCCAGCATTGTAAGGGGTGAAACCAAAACCATCTCAAATCGAAATCTATTGAAACCTCTTTTCTCAGCAATGAACTATCTAATGGGTTTTTTATAACTTCCCCAATCTTTTGAAAAAAGAATGATACTTAATTTAATGGAGCAAGTTTCTAGAGGCATAGTGATTCTTTAGTTCCATGCAGGAAGGAACCCTGAGCAACAGCATGCAATTGTGAAAGATGTAACCACTTAGTCACGGGCCGCAGGCTGCTTTGCTCCGAAACACCTTCCTAGGTGTGCTCGGACACTTGTGCTCTTCTCTCTGCCAGATGTAATAAGCAGTTTCTAATACTGTGAAGGGAAGTAACATAGTGGCTTCTTCTCTCATACCAGTGTTGTGTGCTCTGCAGTTTGGAAAGCATCTACTTAGGGAAAACTGCAGCAAATTCAGTGTATCGATTTAGTGTTTCATGTACCAGAGTGAAGGCAAAATGAGGACTCAGAAAATGGGTATACGAAACTTCGGACCTTTTCAGAAAAAAAAAAAGTGTTAAATAGGAATTGCTGTTCTGTCCACAGAACACTTTATTTCTACACAAAGATCAGAGGGTTGGACAAGCACTAAAACTGTGGAGGGCATCCAGTAGTGGATTTGGATATTTGACGTGAGCTATACTTTGAGAGTGCCGCATTTCAGATCTAAATTCTGAAATGTGAGAGTGCTGTTCTGCAGTATCTTTCATCGGTCCAGTGACATTCAGTCTTTACTTCTTGCCAGGAAATCCCAATTCTGTCATGAGTCCAGCCAGTTCTAGCCAGTCAGAGGAGCAACAGTATCTGGAGAAACTCAAACAGCTATCAAAATACATTGAGCCACTCCGGAGAATGATCAATAAAATAGATAAAAATGAAGGTGAGGTCTCCTATATTTAGTCATGCATTTCTCTCTGTCAGCTCTCTCTTCTGATGAAAGCAGTACCTTGCGTTTTGTAATGGTTTCTGTTCCAGGAATTTAAAGTGACAGTGAAAGTTAGTTGCTCTTTCTTGTGTACCACTGTAAAGATTTCACTGTGAAGAGTGGGTAAAATCTTCATCCTTAAATTCCCACCACTCTTCTGATGTTTTTGAGACACACAGAGCTTGTGCAATGGATATACTTCTGCTTAGATAAAAGATCTTTGATCCTCACTACTTTCTTCAGTGTTGGCTCATATTTTCACTTCGAACAGTATACTGAATTTCTGTCTGCAAGTATGGAAGCTATTCTCGTAATCAGTGTTTGTGTCTCTGATACTATTTTAGATAGGAAGAAGGACCTGAGTAAAATGAAGAGTCTCTTAGATATCCTGACTGACCCTTCAAAACGGTACGGTAACCTTTTTTGTTTCTTTTGGCTGGACATCAGATTCCCCAGCTCTTCCAGAAATTTGTCGTTTAGCATCCAGCCATGTTGGCGTTGAAGCTGTCTGTGGGGCTCAGACAGCAGAAACACTTCAGCCGAGGTGACCGTTTTGTGATGATGAAATTTTGCCTCTTCTGCAGGTGCCCTCTGAAGACACTGCAGAAATGTGAAATTGCTCTGGAGAAGCTGAAAAATGATATGGCTGTGGTATGTAATGCTTTGCGCTAGCAAGAGAGAAACAATTAATTCCAAAAGGGGTGGTTTTTTTTTGTGTTTCTTGTTGTTCATGATGTTAAGACTTGAAGTAAGGTTGGCCAAAATATGAAATCAGGAAAAAATGGGTAAGCACTTACTTCATTTAAGTCAGCTGTATGTATCTTTTAACTGAACTTTCGAGTTCTTGTGCTTCGTGCAAAGACTTGAGTAATTCTTTGTGTGAACTTTTGTAGCTGATTTGAAGACAGACTTCCTAAATGAAAACTGTGGACTGTGTGGTTTTGTTTTGATGCATTTCACGCATTGGAAGTTTACTGCTATAAGATTTTGCAGAATCATTAGTAGAGGTTTCTTTTTTGGTGATGGTAAAAGGGACTTCTCTTGTGTTTTAGCCTACTCCACCGCCTCCTCCAGTGCCCCCCACCAAACAGCAGTACTTGTGTCAGCCACTTTTGGATGCTGTTTTGGCCAACATCCGTTCACCCGTCTTCAACCATTCCCTGTACCGTACATTTATGCCAGCTATGACTGCAATTCATGGACCACCAATCACGTACGTATCATTGACCTGCTGTCTGTCTTAAATGTTCATTATTTAAGGGAAAAATATTTATTAGTAGGAGCTATTAAAAGACAGATGAGTTTATGGACAGGAGTGAGTTATGTATTTCCTTTTTACATCTGTAAAATATTTGACAAATGTGGTGTTGGCATAATGGTTTCACCTAGTACCTTTGTGGCCTGTATTTTACATAGAGCCCCGATTGCTTCCCCTCGAAAACGGAAATATGAAGAGGATGAAAGACAGACTATACCAAATGTCTTACAAGGGGAAGTTGCACGATTAAATCCTAAATTCCTGGTGAACCTGGACCCTTCACACTGCAGTAACAATGGCACCGTTCATCTCATATGCAAGCTAGGTAAGCAAGAAGAAACTAAGAACTGAATTCAGAAAGAAGTGCTGAGCTCAATTGTAGAAATTTGAAGAGTTTTTTACTAACAGTCTTGAATCTTGCCAACCTGTGACTTCTGCATGACATCTGTACTTAGCAGATTCATAGCACTGCCTAATCAGGACATTCTGCACAGCCAGCTTCACGCTACACCTGGACATTTCATTTACACTGATTGATCCTTTCTTTGCACTGAAGTTGCAATTGGTAATCTCATTTAGTGTCTGTAAAATTACTTGCTGCTAGCAACAATCTTGATTCCTGATTTTGACCTGTGTGTTAATTATTTTCCCTCCAATAACGAGGACAGAGCTAGAGAAATGTTGAGTTAATTTTTTGAAGGGTCTGTTTCAATTTGTCCCAATGATCACTGACAATGTGTATATTCAAGAAAAAAATTCAAATTGCGTCTTTTTTCCATCTCAGCTGAATAAGCATAAACATGTATTATAGTCTAACTTTCCAGTGGAGAAAGCAGATGCTTTCCTGCTCCCCTTCATTTGAGAAATCTGAACTGGTTTTGTTCTGAATATTAGTACATAAGGCACTTTATTTTAAAAAATGAGCTATCTTTAGTGAAGTTCAGCTAATGAAATGGTGAGGTTGGTTAGGTGCAGGAAATATGTAAGAGATGGAGTTATGTTTGCCAGGCTCTTCTTCCAAAAATTTAAGTGTTGTTAAAGTGAACAATGAGCTTGCCTTCCGGTAAAACTGGAAATGTACAGCCTGGTTCCTCTTTGGGGTTCAGAGGCTAGAAACCAAGCTGAATTATGCACAATTGCTGGACCCTCCATCCAGCAGGGAGTGCTTTGTTCTGATGGGAAGTGTGTTTGCATTCTAGATGACAAGAATCTTCCAAACGTCCCACCACTACAGCTCAGCGTTCCAGCAGACTATCCCGATCAGAGCCCTCTGTGGATAAAAAACCCTAGACAATATGGTATGAGGATGCTAGCATGACTTTTGTTGAGCATGTATATGTGGTAATAGTGGGGAAATGTGTGAACTCCTGATGTTACTTTTTTATTATTATTTTTGTTATACCTCCGTTTATCTGTTATCTTTTTTTTTTTTCCAGCAGCCAACCCCTTTTTGCAGTCAGTGTATCGGTACATGACTTCAAAACTATTGCAACTTCCAGACAAGCATTCAGTCACGGCACTCTTAAACACCTGGGCACAAAGTATCCGTCAGGCCTGCCTCTCTGCTGCGTAACATCTCGCTTTCTAAATCCTGAAGCAAGAAAGAAGGTCTCACAGCTGGCCTCTGCCACATGCCACTGGAAAATCACATTTTGGAGAGGGTACTTCAGAAGAAAAGAAGCCTTATGTTGTTTTGTTTCTAGGTGTCAGGTTCAGTAGAGAACCCGATGTTAGATTTAGCTTTCATGCTTTTTATCTTCTGCCTCTGTGGACTTTTGCCAGCATTTTGAAATATACAAAGTGTGTATATATGGTTCTTGAGACTGTATTAGGATGAGTTTTTATTGTCTTCTTAGAGAAGAAATTATTTGTGGACTTCCATCAGGGAGTCTGGTATAAGAGTGAATAGGGAGAGAATGTCCTAATTTGCTTCGAAGTTTGCTCAGTGCCAGTATTTCTTTCACACTGTATGTTTTGTGACCTGATACTGCCCCAGAAATAAATTAGCTGCAACTAGAACGTGCTTGCAAACTTCTCACTGGTTGCAGGAATCTTCTTGCCTATTAGCTTTGCCCAGAGATGGGATAAATTACAGCCTTTTAAGGCATCCCTCAAATACATGAGATAAATCTGGATAATTACACTGGGGGTGAGGGGGAAACCAAATAGAGGGGAAAAAAAGTATTGTATAGGTTATTTTAAACACTACTTTGGATAAATGGTTTTTGGTTAGCATGGACCACATGTTTCTCACTCCAAAAAAGTGAGGTGATTAGAAAGAAGAGATATTAATGCGCACACTGACTTCTTCTATAAACTCAGTAAACGTGTACGTAAAGGTGTGGGGGGAGGTGGGGGAAACAAAGAGTATGAAGCCCGAGTAAGACAAATCAATCCAGCAGGCTTGTAGCTATGTTTCTTCTTTTACTAAGAGTCTTCCTGAGACATCTGGCTTCATTTGAGAGTTGATGCAGTTCAGTGAAAATGCTTCCATGCTACATCAGTTTGTTTAAAAACAAAAGGAAAAAGCCAACATAGCCCAGGAGTAGAACTGACAACTAATATTTTGTGCCTTGAGCAATGATGGGCACTCAAGTCAGTCATCAGCTGCCTTAGTGTTGGGCACTTCTAATGAAAACACTTGCCACAAGTAACTGTTTTCGTGCATAGCGTGTTTTTATTTTCCCCATGCTTTTAAGTTGCTCACTCTTGATTTCCTGGTGCAGAAGAATTTGAAGTTGTTCCATTAAGTCCTGCTCCATCTCCCTGTATTGTGCAGCAAACCTTAAAGAGTAGCTGGGCTCTCTTACAGTAGTGTCAAGAAATTGCTATGACCTTCGTAAATCTGTGTGGTGTCATCAATTTTAGGATATTTTTAAATGTGGGTACTTAGTAAGCACTGACTGAGGCAGCAGAATGCTATCAGTATTTTGTACATGAACTAATGCATTATCTGTTTGTTTCTATTGTAATAAATTAATTATTATTCCTGTGTTTGATGCTAACATTATACTGCTCTTCCCATGTTGATCCTTAGAAACCAGTTCTGTTGTGTCCATTGGATGGTGGTTGCTTTGTTCTATGGTAAGTGAAAACTCACACACTTTGAAGGTTAGGGGAAGAAATCATAAATGGCTCTTCATCCCATGAAACACTATCTTTACTGTCCTCATAGTGGATTGGAAGACCTGTCAAGAGGTTAGTAATGGTATCTGCAAATGAAAGATGTATTTTTTTTAACTGGTGCTGTGACATGGCTGGCTCTTTTCTTGTGGCAAAAGAACCAGTGCCACCAATACAGTTTGTGTTGTACAATTACTTCATAATCCACACCTCCAGCTTTGCCCAGCCTGCTGTTGCTGTTTTGAGTGGTGGTTTACTAGAAACTGTATTTCTAGACCAGACTGAGTTTTGTAAATGACAATTTACAATTTTAAATTCTGGTTTTCTGTATAAGCTGGCAGGACTGCTCTTGATAAAAGTAGCAAGTACGGCTCTGAGTTACTGAGTGTAAGTCAACAACTACCGCAGGGCCAAGGGCCACCGCAAGAAAAGGTGACAGGTTTTCAAGACTTCCTTGCAGCTCGGTCTTCCAGTTGTGAGTATTGATGACAAGGTCATGGGCAACCTCTGTCACGGCTTTTAATCCATCCTGTCTGCAGCAACAGAAAAACGTGGCGTACCTTTTAGTAATAATCCCTGATCCATTCTGAGTTTAATGAATAATGAGATTTATGAAGATCTTCTATGGAGGTAGAATACATGAACCTGCTTGGGCTGAGGAGGCCTCAGATAGGGAAGAGGAGGTTTAAGCCCATCACTGGGCTATGAGATGCCATTCTTGCTGCCTTGTCCCATGTTCTGTTTGGTTTTTGTTTGTGTTTTGTTTTGGGGGTTTTTTTGGTGGTGTGTGTTTGTTTGTCAGTGCAAATTCCTATGAATTTCTTGGTGCACTGCGATTTCTGTTGCTTTTGTAACTGCTCTGCCTGTAAGCACAATGTGTAGGTCCTACAGCTAATTCTTGCTTTATAGAACAGTGTAAGAGGCTCCAATGCAGTTACTGCTGGAGCAAAAATGTTTTTACATATGGCATGGTTCATTGCCATGTTATAAGTACTGATGACTTATTCTTCCCCCCTCAAAAATAAAAGTCATTCACTAGATTCCATAGGAATGCTTTTATAAAAATAAAATTTACATTGATTATCTCCACAAGGACCACATAATTGTTCATAAAACTCGATTAATTTTAATATTTAAAAAATACCATAGGAAGATCTGATATGATAATTCAAACATTTTAGTCATTGAATCCCAGGCTCATCCTTAAATCATTTATTTTTACAAGTGTAAGCTGAGAGAAGGGAATTAGTGTTCATGTGGTTTCCATTCTTCAGAGAAAAAAGTCATTATTACAGCATAAAGAAAATATCCAATCAGGATAATGAATGTGCAGCCCACTGGCCCAATGTAAAACCAGGATGCAATGAAGTAGGTCATCAGCAAAGACGTGAGAGTTCTGTAGCTAGCCAGAAACCTCAGGCTGATCCTTGGTCCCCAGTTCTGGCTTGTTCTGTCCCTTACCACAGGACTACGCCTGATTTTCTGTATGAGGTGGGGGTTGGTAAGATGATAGCGACAAAGTCTGCCAACAAAATCTTCCCTGGAGCAAAGCTCATCCATCTGATCAGCAAACTGAGGTAAGAAAAATTTAAACATTAGTATTCTACTGCGACTGCTGTCATAAAGTGTAACTTATTCTACAGTTTTCTTCATGTATAGGAAATAGAGGAAAAAAACCCCACAAAACGCACTTTTAACTAGTAGAACTGTTTTAGTGCAGACTTGCCTTTATCTATTATACCTATAGAAGAAAAGGATTTGCTTTTCTTTTTTAGAATCATTCATTCTGAATGATATTCCCGTTGTTTTTCAAGCATAAAGAATACATTTAAAATGTTATTTATTAACATTTTGTGTAGGAAAAGTAGAACTAAAGTTAGAGAAGCAGGCCTGATGCTATTTGCAAATGCCCATCTGGACCACAATAAAGGAGATAGCAAGAACAAACTAAAGTGTCACATGTGCAGGTGCAGTGAAGAACAGGAATTTGCAATGGAAAATATAAAAGGAGGCAGTGCTGCACTTACCCTCTCATTAAGCACCGAGGATAAACGAAATAGGAGGCGAACAAGAGTGGCATTTTCATAACTTCGGATGGGCTGAAGCTCAGTATCTCCTTGATACTGCACCTCAAATCTACGTAAGCCATTTATGATCTAGAAACAGGAAAATAAACCCCTTATCTTGTTGCTCCTGTCCGAAATGTTTTTATGTGCATTTCTCTTGATGTAGAAAGAGAACTTGTTTTTTATGAACCATCTAGGGTAGCTTTATAGAATCTTCTCTCACCTGGTACCTGCCGAGGTGTGTAAGAATGAGGCCATCCTCGCTTTCAATGCAGTCTGGAAGTTGGTTTTTTCCATTCTCATCTTGAGCTGTCCCACACTTCATCATCATCTGGGTCAGCTGGGCTTCATTCAGCTACTCAAGAATAAGAAGTTCTAATGCACATGTTTGATTTGCCCCCTTCTTCTATTTCATTTATTTCTCCACAAACTCCTTAGCAATGGAAGCTTTTGACAGCCAGCACAGATACCAAGAATTACTTAATAGCACCTCAAGTTAGACATTAAAAGGAGATAAAAGTCTCCAGATTCTTGTCTGTGCTCATCAACTCCAAGAGAGGTGTTCTGATTTGTGTGTCCCTTACTTCTTGAGAGCTGTCAAATAGCTGTCTTCTCCTAGGTCAATTCTGTCTAAGGGAGTGTGGCTGACAAATTAATCTGTTGAGTTTAACCAAAGAAGCAGCATGCTTCTAGTTCATCCATCTATAGCTGCAGTTATACGTTGTATTTTTATAGTGCTCTACATATAGAAGATATTCTAAAATTTAAGCCATGTCTGGCCTATTTGTAAACATCAGAACAGGCACAAGTAAAGAGACAGGTTTGGTATAAACGACACAGTCTGAACAAGTGGTCACTTTAAACAAAGCTTAATATTTAAAAATTAAGAACATTTAGTTCTATCTATATTGAAAGCAATTTTGAATTTTTCAGGTAAAGTCAAGCCTAAAAGATGTTTACAACAAAATCTGCTAGCAGGATCTCTGGATGGCTTTGTGCCCCCACAAAGTACAAGAGTGACTGAAGTACATTTGAGGAATCCTGACTCTTGATCACATCTGCCACATAGGGAAAGATCTTAGAAAGATGTGACATACCTTAAAGATTTGGCACAAGTATTCCAGTGCCTTTTCTAAATATTCATCTGTTTTTTTGATGCTGTCTTGCCCAATTTCATCAAGGTCATTGCCTGTGTAGGAACCATTCATCTCAGATGATGTAAATCTAAACCATGAGAAGAAGGACTGGCTAGCTGTTGTCTCTGAAGAATGGTCTGATATGGATTTTGCCGTCTGCTGTGCCTGACAAATTAACTGAGCCAGTTTTAACACCTACAACAAAAAAAAATTGTGTGGGACAAAGATGAAGGACCACTAAGCATCACTAGATGGATAAAACTGTGCCCTGATAACTGGCAGTGAGAGCAAACCCAGTAAAGTCACTATTTTAGCTCACATGGACTTGTGCTAAGACTGCTGGTTGCATTTCCAACTGGTCAAAGGTTTTGCTGTTGAAGCCTTCAAGGAACTTGAGTGCTGCTTAGGTTTTTCAGCTACTTTTTTAATCTCCTCCTGTTTTTATCTGACTTGTTGATAGGTACTAATCAATACGATGAATCAGAAGTTCAGAGTAAGCATGCTTGAGAAGAAATACTTGCAATATAGTACTACAAGGCAGCAAACTGTTACATTAACTTCTTATTTAGCGAAGAGCAAGCAGATTTTTACAGCTGTGCTGAATTAAGACCACTCATGCTCCAGAAGTCACCATCAGTGAACTTCTCCACTATTGTATATTTAAGTTTTCCACTCTTAACTTCTCATAATATGGGTGCTCTGCATTGAGAAAACACCTGTCAAAGCAGAAAGACAAGGTGACAAATTTGTTGCTTACCAAATTTCTGACTTCTGTGCCAAACATCTGTTTATACTGGAAATCCTGTCCTTCCAGGCTGTAAACGTGACTTTTCACCTTAAATGAGGCATCTGTAATAGCTGGAGGCCACGATGATAAGAAGCCTCCACCAATTGTGGGGCTCATAAAAAGTCGGTGTTGACGATGGGGAATAACAAGTTCTGGCTCCAGGAATAACTGTTCTCCTAGTGTGAGAAAAGGAATGAAAATGGTGACATAATACTCCTGGTTTTGCCTGGGGAAGGTCTAGCTGCAAAGCTTCTTAAGCCTGCTGGGCAACTTGCTTTTAGACAAGCAGGAAGTTTTAGGGGGAAAGAAGCCTTAATTACCTTTTTAATTTTTTTTTAAAATTTAATCCTCTCTGTCCACAGCAGAAAATGTTGGAGTGCATTTAAATGCAGACCACACAGACATCATTTTAAGTCTCTAACTTTATTTCAACAAAACAATAGAGAATCATGACACTTAAAGACTGATACCTGTCAGATCTTGCCTCTCTCAAATTTACTATATCGTGATTAGTGCATACATGACTAGCTGACTAGCTATTTTGCTAAGTATAGATACCTTTAGAGATGTAAGAAGTTTTAATCCTGAGTAAATAACCAAATAAGGCACATGTAAGCAAAACTGATAGTGTGTTCTTTATAGTTTAAAGAAAAATTGTGCAATTAAATCTAGACGATGGTGGTTAGAAAAGAACTAGAGACATTAAAACAATATGACAAACATTAGTGAAGACATGCAGACTTTTGAATGGCAAAACAGCAAGCAAAACAGGAGAGTAAGTCTATTCACCTCAGTGTTTCTGAGGTAAGATGTAGCTGTTACGAAGAAAGATTGAGACAGGGCAACATAAGATGCCAAAATATCCATTTACCTTTCAGGATCATTTCAGCTAGATTGGGCTGAGCAAAGACTTTGGCTACTCGGAACACCATAAGAGCGTTTTTTGGACTGACCAAGTCTGTTCGAAGAGCTCTGTTCAGAAATCCTATGAACAGCTTAGTATACATGAGTAGGTTTTCTTGAACGAAGGCAGCCCTGTCAAAGTGAGTACAGGATTCATGAGTACAGCTGTTGAAATAACTGTTATTTGTTTTCTGCCAAACGAGTCACTAAAGGAATGCTTTATACTGTCTCTGGAAAGATGGTCTATTTGCACTGAGGCAAAAGAATCTTCCTCTCAAAACAAAAGCCGCTGTAGTAAGAAATTATCTCTAATCTTGTACAGGAAGATAATTCAGGTTGGTGGATGGTTCTTAAAATCCTGCAGTTCTACTCAAGATCTGCACAAACTTGAGGTCTGGTTCAGGTTACTCACAGCTGCTTTCCTCCTTACCATTTCTCCGGCACACTGCGAGGCAAGGGCTCTTCACTTTGTGGCAGCTTTTCCGGAGCATACCTCCAAGGCTGCAAGTAACTTAACCACATCTCAAGAACCTACAGAAAAACACATATCAATACTTTTTGGAAAGGAAGACAGAAAGGGGGTTTTTGTTTATTTCTTTTAAACCTAGTGAATATTATCTTAATGACACCTAAAAGTTTTTAGGAATAAAGCTCTCTCTGGTAATCTGAGTATCTTTGAAAAAGAACTCAAAAAACTAAGGGCATGTTCATTAGGACCAACCTGGATTTTCTGTAATACTCTAATGAGATGGCACTCAAGCAGCTACTACAAAAAAATATAAGATATTAAGAAATTAGGACTATAAGAATGTATCTGTTTTAAGAGTAACACCTACTACTTTTCAATCAACAGCCATTTTCAGTGTCAGGAAAATCAACAACCTGTGGTAATTCTCACCAAGATCTATTTGACTTCTCTGTTATGTCTAATTGGCACTCTAAGTGTACATGTTGTATAAAGAATGTCAGTGCTCTAGAAAAAAAAGATATTTAAAGACCAAGAAATAGCTGCTAAACAGCAGTAACTAATTACTATTTCTGTTCAGTACAGACTTAAAGAAGCAGGTACGTACTGCTCTGAAAGAAGCATCCAGAGGCCAGTGACCAAAACAGTGTTGCAGAAAAATATAAAGTTTTTCCTGGACAAACCGAGGAATTACAACCCTGCAAACAAAGACAGTCACATGTATAAACCAGCAGCAAATTTTAAAAGCAAAAAGCCCAACCCAACACACGGCCACAAATGCAAATACAGAAAGGACTGACCCAAACTTGTTCTTCCTTAACTGAAGCTACTTCTGGCCATTGTATTTCAACTCAAATATATAAATATAACATTTTTCATTACCCTTGGCCAGAATACTCTGGTAGCATTTTCTTTTCTCTGACTTGTGCCAAGATATAAACTAGTGCAATAGCAAGATATCCCCCAGCCTGAAGTTACTCCCCCCCACATCTAATGGATGTGAAAAACGTAATTCATTAGCTCTCATGTACTTTTAATAACACGCTTCTGTATTTACCATCAAAACAACCTGATTCAACCTCTCGGTGAAAGCAGAGCTTTTCAGGGAGAAGCTCTATAGGTCTCAGAGCCAGGCTGCTCATGTACGTACCTTTTAAACTCCTCGAGTGGGCTGGCTGTGTGGGAGTGGGCTGAGGGGGACAGAGGCTCTGGTTTCAGGCTGTTGCTGAAAGCATGCAGGTGTTTCACTAGCAGTCTTACCACTAGCACGTGCTCTTCAGTGGGCTTAAACGACTCCTAGATTCAAAGCAAAAACCAGGAAGATAATAAGTATGATGTGGTAAATGTCCAGGAGATAATTCAGGAAAATTATATTCTTAGATCAGAAATCAAAATACAAGAAATGCTCTCTTCCTTCTATGTTCTTCACTGTAGTTTGGTGCCACCTGATTTTAGACAGACTTGCTGTCCAGGACAAGCTGCATTAATTTCTGCCACCAGTTCACTGAGAAACAGTACTGCATTTTTGATAATGTGATTGTAAGAAAAAGCATCTACAGTATTCTAATATAAGAAAAAGCATCTACAGTACTCTAATGCATTGAATTTCAGGCTAGCATTAAAGAACAGAGTAACTTGCAGACTTTGACTTACCCCTTTCTGAAAAAAGAATATTCAGCCTTTCATTATGGTTATAAGTTCATTGCTGTGGGCAGCATAACAGATCCTTAGTTTATGCTTTCGGCTGACTTTACTGAGTTCTCCTTCCTATGCTCCTACTCATCTCCCTTTATAAGAAAGAGTAATTCTAGAAAGAGCTATGGTGAGAATAAGAACTGCTTCAAGTCCTGCATGATCCTGTTGCTTCTAGCATCACTATGGGTAGAAGTAGAGGCAGCCTGGGCAGGAGTAGTACAAGGAGCGATGGTGAGCCAGTGATGTTACTAATAATAGAGTGAGTGTATGATATAGCAGGGAGATGAAGGAGGTAAAAAAGAGCTAGTTGTTCTGGGTGCCCAGCACCAAGGCTGGTCTGCTGCAGAATCTGAGGACAAAGCACTAAGTCCTTTGCTACTGTAAACTACTTTAAGAGTAGTGTACTAATCTCAAACCACTACTGAAAGTAGATTTTAAGATATCATTTGTATTCCAAGTTTCACATCTCTTGTACTTCTCTAAAGTCAAGAAGAATGTACATGAAACAAAAGTTACAGCTGCAAGTATAATGGAAAACGCTGGAAGAATGTGTTAGAGAATAGCTGCCAGATGTTTCAGGATGCAACACGCAGCTGTGCTGAGGTAAGATGCTAAATATGACTCACGGGGACTGGCAACCATTTTTATACAAAAAGCTTCTTAAATCCATTGAACCGTATTTCCAGCGCTGGGGGTGGGAAGCAGGGGGTGTCCGTGCGTGTCTTTGTGTGTCCTTCCTCTGCAATGCTTGAAGCAAAGCAGGCGTGTTTTTACAATCTCTTAAGATTTTTAATATACTATAAAGTTCACTCCAGGAAAAGATTCAAAGCTCAATGATAGATGTAGTCATGTAGTACAGCCAGATCTGAGACTCTTCTAAGAGAGAAGATAACCTGTTACCCCTTCTAATGAAGGCTGCTCTTGTGTTCTTCACACAAGCGCCCCTAAGTCAACATGTTTTCTACAGTCCTGAGGAGAGTTTATATAAGAGGTTAGAACTCCCAGAAGTTACTCAGTCCTAGAGTTCACATCAGAATCTCTAAAAGCAATTAGAGAGGTCAAACACTCTTCTATAGGCCTTGAAAGGGTGTAATTTTAAAAAAATTCTAGGCTCTCCTTGAAGGTACCTTTTGAACTTATAAAATTGCCAGTACCACTATTTCAATACCTTGTTTCAGGTGATGCTAGTAGTTTTTCTCCTTAGTAAGTGTTATAATTTCTCTTAGCCCAGACCAGCACTATTAGGAACCCTACCAGTTAAAGTAGTAATTCGGTTGTGAAACCTTAGCTTACAGGATGGATATATGCCATTCTTTTCTTAACATAGTAATTAGATAAGCATAATAGTAAAAAGGATTTAAAGACAAGTAGTAGTTCTTGTTTTCCTTCCTAAGCAGTACCTGGATACATCATAGCATGTTATAATAAGAGCTTTATAGTACATATGCTCAGCCCTCCCCTTTCCCAAAATGAAGACCCAATGAATAAAGGGCTGAAGTAGGGAAAGAGAAATCAGCAATCTGTTCCAACAGGAATGATTTTTCGCATGCGCATTTCCTGAACAATCTGCAAGTGTACCACTTGTGTGCTTTTGCAAAACTGGACAGTCAGGTTCACATTGCTACAAATTTAGTACTATCCAATGACATTTCACTGACTAAAAATCCCTACATGTTACCTACCTTAATTTTAGAGGACAGTCAGGCAAATTCTGATATTCTCTTCCATGCAAGGTTTGCTTAAATGACTAGTGTGTGAGGGGCAGAAATCTGCCATCCGTGAAGCCAGTTTTAGTGTCAGAAAGTGTCGTCATAGATGATAAGTCTCTTTCTACAATGCATTACACGAATGCATCTCTAAAAATGGAGTTCCCATTTAGTCCTCATAATATCCTAGGTTTTACCTATTTTCCTCATGACCCTTGCTAATACCTCTCAGAATCTGTTTTCACTGACAATTTAATAAATCTCAATGTATTGTTCTCAGGTTGTAAACCCACAATTTGGCAGAAAAAGTTGCTGTACAGCTAGCACCAATACACTTTGCAGATTATATGATGGAACAAGATTTTTAAAAAGGAAACAAAATGAAAATATGATAATACTTGGTACGCGTGGAGGGCCTGGTAGCTGGATTGGGCAGGACTACCGTGGTGTTTACTGGAGATACTGAGTCGGTAGTGGAGAACCTCCAGCTGAGACAACAGAAACAAAAAGGGGGGGAGGGAAAAAGGAGAGAAGAGAGCAAGAGAAAAAAAAAAGTGAGAATGAGCCCAAGGAAGAAGGGTGGGGGGGAAAAATGAACATCACAAATACAATCAGGGACAACATATCACAATAACAACTGCAGCCACAGTATCCTCTTCTTTCTGGTGTTCAGTAGATCAGAGCAAGTCTGGCAGGAGATAAGGAGCATCTGCCAAATAAACTCCCCAATTCAACTGAACTGCAGCAACAAGGATTTACACACTGTTACAGTGTTTTATTAAACAATGGAGTAAAAGCATCCAATATTCTGCAAACTTTTTAAATGCTATTTTGAAGTAGCAGAGTTTGCATACTGGGAAGAAACTCAAATTGATACTTTCTTCTTCCCAAGGAACAGGAGGAAAAGAAGTTTGGCTTCTTATAATCACTGTGAGCCCATCCAGTAAGTATCCAGTTCAGAGAAACCCTTTGTCTTCTCTTTCTAGTTAAAGACCATTTGGGAAGGCTGCAGATCTTCTGAACTTCCCCAAAAGAGGAAATTACTTTTACTGTGAGGGAAACATCATGTAAATATGAAGGTAGAGGACATACCTAACACCAGTGTTATATGCTAATGCAAAAGGCATCTTAACACGGAAATCTCTGCAAGCCTCAGCCAGATCCCTTCTTGGATGAATAAGGTAAAGCATATTTTTGACAATGTGATGGTGAAGAGGATACTGTAGTGACAGTGACACACATGTATGAAATTAATGAAAAAACATAAAACAAAAAATGTACACTACACAGATCCCAATGACTATTGTCAGGCATCTAAACTAACTCTCCAGATTCACACCTCTGCTGTCTTTGAACAGCCCCTACCCAATCTCCTCTAGTGCCAGTTTGGTATCTTTTGGTTTTACACTCTCCTAGGAGTGGTGGGGTTGTTATCCAAACTCCCCAGCAGCTCAAACGTGTTGGTTGCTTCATCAGCAACTCTCCTGCTGCAGGAATCAGCAGGAGCCTGTAGCCTAATGGGTGTCCCACATGCAGGGCTGGGGCTGTGGCACCTGGCATTGGAAGGTCAGGAAGCGTTACATGAAGTTTTATCAAACAACTCCTTTTTAAGAGTTCACTGTGAATTACAGCAGAAGGGAATAGGGAAACAGAAGCTGCACGCTTGGGCTCTGGATCAGCTGAGAAAGAGAAAGCGAATAGAAAACGAAAAAGCACAGGAAAATAGTTGAATTAATGGGGAAAACAGTTAAACTCAGCATAGCAAATAGCATCAACCTCAGGTTTACACCAGACCCGGAGGGAATTCAAAGCAGTAAAGAAGTACACCTTCTCAAAAGAAAATTATTTACTATTTATTCCCATTCCAGCCCCTTCTACTGTGAAGAGAAGTCTGTGATGATGTTAACAAGGTTTAAGGAAAATCTATAATTCTTTGAGGCACTTCACAGGAAAGTTACATATCTGGGATCTGGTTTGGCCCATCGCAGCAAACAAGTTTGGCTGCTAGACAAAGGAAGAGCAAGTTCTGTGGAATCTCATCCCACCTTCCAATACAGGTATGTAGCCATTTCAAGTCACTGATGGTCAAACAGGTCTAGATCCAGGGATGATCGATCACTAATTACCCCTCCTTCCATACACACAGAAAGCTGAATGGAATCAAGTGAACCTGCACAATTATTAATTAAGAATAAGGTTTAGGGTGATCTTGGGTTTCCAGTCAAGCCCTTTAACCCTTATGTTAAAACAAAACTTGCATTTCTGCATATTCTGCTTCCTCATTTGAGGAACTATGAAGCAGACTGTTCTCCTTCAGCCCACCTTGAGACCAGTCTACAAAACTTAGTTTAAGCATCAAGGCTTATGAACAGTCCTGTCGCCAGCTGATCTGCAGCCTTTCCTCAGTCCTGCAGGAGGGATCCTTCATCTGTTTATGGATGTCAGGTGGAATTGCAGTCCCCTATTCAGGTGTTCTAACCCCAAAGAGTATAAAGACTTACTTTTTACATGCCCATGATTACTTCCCAACAAAGAGGAAACTAAAATATCATCAGGGAGTTATGGCCTCAAGTTGTGGCTCAACACACCTTGTGGAGGATCCTGAAGTGATGATTTTAGAGAACTTTAAGCTCTGCCTAGGCCCTATTCCACCACAACATTCACAGTCATTGTCTAAACAGCTGCTCCCCAGTGTGAGAAGAGAGCATCTGAAATACAGAGGGTGAACAGAGGAGAGAAGTTTAAAGCAATCATTATTTCTGGCCTAAGCACAGCGCTTGATGCACAGAGACTGGACAGACAGACCAAAGGTACTTCAAGCAAAGCCTTTCCACCACAGGTGCACAGCCACGCTGCTGGGACTCCCAAGTGGAGACTTTGCAACATCAGTGAGTTTGCGTTTTGACCTCAACTTTAAAAATAAAACACATCACACTTAAGTTCTGCAATGTTTTTCCCTAGCAAAATTTAAATAATTTTGTTATTTTATAGCCTCTGGAGTGAAGGATCAGAATTTCTCAATCAACTCTCATATTACTCTTTCACACAGGAATAAATCCCAAGTAGCTTTTACATTGTTCTCCCCTTCTGTGAAAGTCCCACTGTGACTCAGAGGGAATTCAGAGGATCAACATTTTCTCCTTCAAATTCCCTTTACATTGATAGTGCTTTGACCTTAGTGTCCCCACCATGTGCTTAGATTTTACATGCAGTAGTTTGTTACTGAACAGGCCACCACAAACTGCTTAAAACAGTGTATTATCCACACAAGAGCTTGTAAGATATTCTGAACTCCGTAGCTACAGAACTGCTTCTGACACCATTATGGTGAAAAACATCTTTTGGAATATGGTTTATTTACTTAAAACTGAAGGACAGTTTAATAAGATTTCCTTTTTTGATTTGGATTTATGCTAAAAAATGGTTACCGATCTTAGAAATTATTAATTGGTATTTCAGTAACAGTTGCTACCACTGGCGGAAATTAATTTAGATAATTTTTAGCATCCATATTGCCCCAGTGGGATTTAACACTATGGTTTTATAGTGGCATCTCCCCTGTCATTAGCACTTTGATTGTTGATGTGCAGATTGTTGTGACCATCCCACAAACTTGTCTTTTACAAAAACAAAAACAAAACACCACAACTTCTGCAATGAAGGCAAATCTGGATGACACACATTCACAACATTCTTCATAACTGGATTAGCAATTTTGACACACTCATATAGATAACTCTAAGCTATTTCTTTCCTTTGCACCAATATAACAAAAAAATTCTCCACAGAACAGGAGATGTAGCTCAAGATAAGAGGTCGACCATCAGTTGATGCTCATGAATGAAGTACAAACTATTACCTTGACATGAGGGGACTGCATTTTCTGATACATTTCCAGTGAATAATGATGAAGCCACATTTCAACAAAGACCTGCAAAACAAATATTTTCTCAGCTAGGGAAAAATAAACAATCCAGGAGTTGTCAGTCACGAGCTGGATACAAGGGAAGGCCACAGTACATAATTTGAAATCTAAGCTGTACTTGTCTTTTCCTATCCCTTCCCTTGATGTTGAACAGAACCAACTTTTCTGTGCTCAAAGTTTGAGAGTATAGAACTGATGTAAGATTTAAAAAAAAAAAACAGGTTTAGAAACTTTTCTGGAAAAAATTACTCAAATGCTTGAGGTCAGTTGTTAGATATGCAGTCTAAAAAAAAATATATTAAGTCCCTTTCTAAATTACAACTTAACAGTTTCACAGTGGTTCTTTGTTTCACTAACAGAAAACAACAGCTGCACTGCTCAATTCCAAAAACAAGCTAAAGCAAAATGCTATAACTGTCCCTGGTTTATAAAGAGATTCCTCAGCAGCAAGAAATGCTTTTTACTTCTTTAAATCTAATTTACCTGAAGCAGTGTTTCCGATCTCCAGATCTCCTGGGAGGCTGGGTCAGCGTTCACAGAAGGCTGATGGGCGATGTGCCGTTTCAGCAGGCTGGTGTGGTGCATGCCGTAGGACGTGAAAGGCACTGCTGGAGACCTTTAACGACAAACCAATGGAAGTACTGAAGTCAGTAAGCCTCAGGACAGGGAAATATATCATTGCTTCTAATCCCCAGTCTATAAACTGGAAAACAGTCTTTCAGAAGTAAAACTTCATAGTTGATTACATAATTCAAACTTCTGCAATGTGTTATAATTACTAGTCACTTTGACTCTAAACAAGCACTACATCACTACTCATACTGCCTTGAGCCAGCTCTGCACAGGCCTGATGTTACACTACGTGGTTTTTTACTTTCTCCTATTCAATTTGTTTTCTTTCACTCTGCCCTCCATATTCATAATTCACCTGGTCTGCATTTTTCTAGGTATATGCTAAGGCTCAACAGACCATGGAAATGGATATTTGAAATGTATTTAATATGTGGTTCTATAAAATATAACAGCTATTTATTTTTACATTTGTATAAAATTGCTAATATTGATAACATTTTATACATTTGAGTAGCAAAATCAGTTTTGAAAATGTGGACTTTGACACACCTAGCCAGTACAAAGTACAAAAGACTGGGTCCTTGCATTGGAGAATTTTCACTACAACTTTGTGAGTTTGTTTATATGCCATTATCACATGGCACACAACTGGAGCTGCTGAATTGATGAATTTTTGTTGCTTGTACATGTCTTTTCTGCCTCAATAATAGCTACCTTTCAGACTTTCAAATTAAACCTTTATGGTAAAATTAAGTGAACAAAAATCTACTTAATTTTTGTAATGATATAATGAGTACATACAGATCATAAAGAGGTGTTTTCTACTTGTTAGAGATTTAGTTCCAACAAGCTGTATTTTGTAAGCACCATTCCTGCAGTTTCCCTCTGGCATTGCAGACGTTACCTGGGGGCCGGGGAAGGGATGGCTCCCCCAGGGTTTGAAGAAGGTGGAGGAAGGACACTGCCCTCTGTGGGGAGGAAACACTTCAGGTACGTGTCCACCAAGATGAAATACGCGCTGTTGGAAGGACTGACGTGATGGGTGACAGGCGAGTTCTGAAACGGCCATAAGGATATATCAATACTTGGAGTTATGTGCTGTTGCTTTAAGGCCCTGCTGGGGAGTGTCTGCTACACAGCTGGACCCATTTAGTATAAATTAGCAGAGCCCAGGTGGTGATAAAGGGTGAACTAACAACAAAGGCACTTTGGAGCAAACGTAAAGCAACTAGCTGTAAGATAACTACTGCTGTATTAGTGAATTTAGCAAAGTATGAGAAGATTGTGTTTTATAGCACAGGTAGTGACAGCAAGAGGAACCGAACAACCAGATGCCACAGTACAAAGCTGTGGTTATGACCGTATCAACGGTGTTATTGGATAGAGGGGTAGGAAACCCATTTGGAATCCATTGCCTGCTCCATGTTGTTGGACAGACTGCTTACTGGTTTATCTAAGGTGGGTATTTTGTTTATTATTTAGTTTTACGTTACCTCCTTAAGAAACCAAACTAAAGCAATAACAAGTTCTAAAAGTACAGATAAAACTGCTGTTAATTTAGCTGGACAGCACCTCAAGAGGCTCTTAAAGCGTTGTGAAGAAAGGCCAATACTATTTTAAGGGAAAAACTGTGAAAGGTACTTACCTTCTGTGTAATCAAACTAATTGCGAAGTAAAACATATAATATTCAAATGGATCTGGAAGACCAGAGTCAAGGATCAGATAAAAAAAACAAGCACAGCTGTTAGATATCTGGGGATGATGACTAGACACTAAATTTTTATTTTGTCAATGCTAAATTAACTTGCTAGAGCTTAACAGCAAATTCACCTTTGCCTTCTTGCTTTCCAACTGACTCAAACATTGGTAACTGAGGTTTTCTCTGTGTGGCAAAGTGTGTTTGCATTGCTCCTCTTAGCACATTTGGCTATCTCAAACTGAAACGAGCACAGCTGCAGCTAGACTGCTTCCAACAAGCAAGCCAGCTGCAAAGTTAACATGCCCTTTTTCTGTCACACTACATAAACTATGAGTAGTTACAAAACCAAAAATTGTGAAATACAGGGTCTACTGAAATCACTGGGAATTTTGTTGTAGGACTTGAACGAGGCCAGAAATTCCCCTGCAAGGGTTTATATGAAGAGGGCAGGTTTTCTTTCATTGGAATCTAAACATTTCTAATCAGCCCAAACTCTTCAGCACAACAGCAATTTACCATAGATGCATAATACATATACAGCAGAAATGCTTCACAATCTCTCCTGTTTAGACATTTAAAAGGAATTCAATATCCAGTTGTTAAAAGGATACTAAGAGCCAAATTCAAACCTAAACCACCAGAAGAAGGAAACTGGACTTTGTTGTGGTATAAAGAGCATTCAGGCAGGACTTGCTCTTGTATCGAAGCCTTCACGGGGCCCTGAAAGAGAGAGTAATGAAATATTAATCAGGCTGCTCAGTATACTTGCGGAGATGTTTTCAGATAGCAAAGTTCCGCTGCATTCCAGCATTCTGGGATTACATCTACATTCAGCTCAGTGGGATTCTACTGCATTGCAGCAGTTCCTTGTGCAAATGCATGCTCCTTAAATAACTGCCAACTTCCTCACTGAAAATGAGTATTCAGTATAAAAAAAAAAAAAGAGCCTTCCTCAAGGCTTTCCAGTTGGAGTCAGAGCAGCAGAAGGCTGGTGTCTGCCTGATGGTTTTGTCAAGGTAAGTGAGCTGTGGATCAGCAATCGCTATATACTTAAATGGTGTTTCCTTTTGTTAAAGACTGTAGAACTATCTGAAGCAATTTCTAGATAGCAGGTAGCTATGGAAGGAACATAGTGAAATAATTCTGCAGATAAACATTTTTGTTTGAAGTGTCATACTCCATGTCCAGGATAGCGGTTAGTCTTCAAAAACGTGGGTATAAAGTGCTGCCAGGGAAGGTGTTGCTCTGTGATGAGGTTGGAAAACTATTTTTCAATCCTGCAACTAGTGGTAACCAAGATAAAGCACACGACTTTCTCTGGGGACAGGATAAGAATCACAGTGCAGCTTTTTTGGCTGAGAACAGCACAAATATCTAGCTGCTAGCAACTGTCATCTCCCACAAGTATATGGCTGGGAACTCACCTCTATCAACCGTTTAAAGAAACGAGGATGCTCTAAACCCGGAGCATGGAGGATACACCTTGGCCTATACTGATCTGTATGTATAGAGAGTGTGCAAAGTTCCAGTAGCTGCAACAACTACATTCTCTTCTAACAAATTTTTCAGTTACTCACTGGAAGATATGAGACAGGGAAGTCATATCTGTACTCTTCAACTTGGAGTTTGTAAACCAGCTTCATCATTGGGCCACTGCAAACAAGCATCAGAAAGAAAATCCGTGGTAAGTAACCCCTCCGGTCTCATTTTTGTGAAATACGTTTGCACAATAGAAAAAAGGTCAAACACCGGTTCTCTGTTCCCTGTACATTTTTTTAATCTGTGCTGAAACTAATGAGTTTACCTGGGATCCAGGAAATCTAAAGCCACAGAATATTCGGTAGGATTTGTTCTTCCTTGCAAGCAGCGAAGATTCCAGCCTACAATGATGCCATCCAGGCTACCAAAAATGTTCTCCACCAGCCATGGGAAGATGCCATGTAGTTCCTTTAGGGAAAACAGACACAAATAGTTAATGTCCACAATTCCTCGTGTGAACAATCTCTAGGTCCAATCTCTAGAATACACCAAGATACTGTCTGCCAGCTACTAACAGCACAGGGTTAGTTAGTGCTGTTTCCAACCACTCTCTGGGCAGAACGTCCATTCAAAAGAATGTATTATAATAAGGCAATTACAAGAAATCTATCCTGATTTCTGATCCCACTAAAGTTGCAAGGATAGTGATCAGCCCTGCATATGTCACATTTTAAAAACTAGTTTTCCCCATAAATCAGGGCTGAAAGGTATAAATGAAGTGCAGTCAACTGAAACAATCTCTTAATGACTAGAAAACGTTTTTAACTTTTGGGGAAATACGGGATTCCTGCTGTTTCGCCTGGGGTCCTCAAAACTCTTGGTAAGAGAAATAGCAACAAAGAAAATAATAATGAAAAAGGCAAGTTCCCCTGCACGGTGCCAGGCAGGGAGTTTCTGAACCCACCACAACCGCTCACCTTGGCAGGAAACTCTTCGATGATGGTCTCCAGGTCATGGCACCTCTGCACGAAGGGTTTGTTCACACAATCTGCCTTCAGCGTGGCCTGGGACAGATCACAGGGGAAACCACATCACTGGGGCCAGAAGGGACAACATTTGTCATGGCCGTGACTTAAAACCCCCCTGATTACACGGCTCCTCCGGTACAGCATGTCCATGGGTATGGCAGGAGTTACACTGACCAACCTTATAATGATACCGTAAAATCAGCAAATTGACAAAACTTTAAAACGTGGTTTTAAGCGTTTAAAAGTAGCATTTCTTATTCAGTGCTGGGGCGGGACTGCGGGTGTCCCTCCATAGGTCTGCTGCTGACCAGTTGGTCATACACGGCTTATATTGACAGAAAAATTAAATATTCATTACAATTCTTGACAACCATTAACATATTCCACGCTTATTCTAACATAAGCTGTTTAAGCAATGCTAAGTAACATTCCTGTGTTTCTCAATTACCTGTTTTAAAAGAATATGTCATAAATTATGCAAATTTTAAGAACTGGGTATAGATTCTATGGTTACAGGGTTGGTGAATCTTTAAAGGTTGCTACCTTAGTATTCTCCTAAACTATGAGTTCTATAATTCCTTAAAACACATTCTAATAATTAGAAATAGAGGTATCAATAACCCCTCAGGTTTGTAACAAAGCCGGTTGTGCTGACCGACCTTACAACCCCTCAGGTTTAGAACAAAGCTGACAACCGAATCGCAAACACCGCCGAACCGGGAGGCGCTCGGCGCCCGCCCGCGCCCCCCGCCGCCCCACGCACCAGCAGGAAGCTGGGCTGCTGCAGGTGCGGCCCGGCCATGCCGCCCGTCCCCGCTCCGTCCCCGGGCCGCGCGGCAGGAAGCGGGGCGGAAACCCCCGTTACACTTCCCGGCGGGACCGGCGCCCTCCCGGACACCGCCTCCCGCGCTCGGCGCAACCATTCGACGTCACCACGCTGGCGCGGCGCGCCGCGGTGACGCCACATCCCCCGCGACGCTGCGCGGAGGGGCGCGTGCCGCTGTTGCCATGGTGACGGGCCCGGCGCGGTTCCCCCAACATGGCCGCGCTGGTGGGGGGGTCGAGGGCCTCAGCCCCTCTCCGGGGGCTCTGGAAATTGCTTTTGCGTACACACCTGGGCAGGTGTTAATGATGAACGGGAGCGCGGTCAGACAGGCCCGCAGCAGCGTGGGGCTTGGGGAAACTGCCGCCATTTGCCCCCGTATTGGTGTGTGCAGAGAGCACCTTGTGAGCAGGTGAACGCAGTGTGGTCAGAGACCCCGCTGGTGATACTTCCTGACCGTTCAGAAGGGCAGATTTTGTCCAAACTATGGGTGAATTTAAAAACAGCATGTTAGAAGAACATCACAGTACTGTGGAGGAAAAGTAAGAGATTTTAAACACAATGGCCAGAAAACTACATCAGAAAATGAGGCAGATATGACATGAAACTCTTAGAAATGAGAGCTGCGTACATCACTTGAACTGTAGGAAACGGTGATTACACATTTGAAGTTCAGAGAATTGATAAGGGAGCTGAAGACACCAGGAAAAACACATGGTACTAGAGGTAAGAATAATCACTTCTCAGTGTACAAGGAGAGTGAAAGAAATCCTTGTGGGGGTAATATCCCACCAGCAGGTAGACAAAGTAGAATTACTAATAATTCAGAAGAGTGTTTGGTACATGCTTATGATTCATATTTAAAATGAAGCAAGATGATAATGTTTAATTCCAAAGCCCCAGTAATTTGTGTGCAAGAAAAATAGATGGGCAGAAAACCCATCTGCTGCTCTTTTTTTTTTTCTTTTTTTCTTTTTTCTTTTTTTTTTTTTTTTTTTAAATTGGGAATTTTGGGGGAAATCCATAAAACCAGAAGAATCACAGAACCACAGAATGCTTATGTTGTGCCAGTATTGAGAGAATTCCAGTGAGATGTCTAGAAAAGAGTAATTAATTTTATCAAACACCAAAACCAGCTGTATAATTAACACGAGTAAACACAATTACAGAAAGTAATCCTGCTCAGACAAGTTTGGTTTGTTTGTGACAGGATTTACATGTTTTGTTGGTAGAGATCAGTGTGTGTAAAGTGTAGATTTTCTTGATCATTTTTATTATTTATGTGTGAAGGTGCAGGAGTAGTGGTCTGGTTTAGGTTGTGTAGGAGGTCAAACAAAATCATGTGGCCTCATATTCCGCTGCTGTAATTAACACCGAAACAAAGCATAAAAAATTGTGTTAGAGAGAACAACACAGGAATTCCTTTTGTAACATCAGCTCTGACCCTGCAAGGTGGCTTTATTAATCTAGTTTAATAGGATTATTTTGCAGTGTAAAATGATTCAATATTTACATAAACGTTTACAGGATCAGAATTGAAAATGGTACCTTATTTCTTGGTATTGCCATGTGCTTCCGCTCCAGTCTGCTTCTCCCAACTGGGTCTCAGAACTGCTTTTGGTCTTGGTGAGTAAGAGGAGGGAAGGCAGCAGCTCCAGGGGCAGTAGAACAATCCAGTTCTGACTGCTGAAATTACAACAGCTTTTCAGACCGCCCCGTTTGGGATTCTGCCCGGCAATAATTTCCTTATTCCTTTCCTTTTTATGTTACATATGTTTGGGTTTGGAGGTTTCTTTCTTTGTTTTTGGTTTGTTGCCTAACAAATGTCCAGTTTTTGAATGTAGCAAGCTGGTAACAGATGACGAGGGAATTCTTTGACACATACAAGTGTGATTGAATAGAACCGTTTGAACTATATTTGCTGTGATGCGTATACGTGTTTGAAACGCGTGTCCTGGGTGGGATGCTGGCCTTGTTTTTAAAGTACATTTGCAGATGGAGACTGTCTCTGCCTGTGAGTGAACACTTTTATTTGAGGGGTCGGTTCTTCCTCCAGGTGGGGATAAAGAGCTATTTTAGCCCCAGAAAAAGCTATTGGGACTTGATGGCAAGGCTCCCACAATGGGTTTATTTAGCTATAAAAATTATGGGTATGATTGCCAGAAGTTAAGGAAACAGTAGACCTGATATATTTCCAGCGGGTGATAGAACTGGAGAAAGAAAACATGAAAAAAAATGATTGCTTGAATAAGTAGAAACAGAACAATGGAGGTGCTTGGATGGCTCAGTAATACTTGTGCAAGTTAATAAAATAGCTGCATGGGAGAAATTTATCAAATTATTTTCAGAACTAGCGGAACTGCTGAGGAGAACTGTAGAACAACAGGTTATTTATATTTGTAGGTCTGCTCTGGAACCTACTGAAATCAGTCTGTTATCACTCTCACAAGTAGCGTTTTCAAATGTGTATACCAGGATTGTGTATGTATTTTTCCCATTTTGCAGATGGAGAGACAGAGGCCCAGAAAAGTTATGTCACCTGCTGATATGCCACTTACCCAGGTTGCCTCTTTCAGTTTTTCCCAAGCGATAGCTGTCCTCAAGCCATGGCAACGAGAAGGTGTTTGTCCTAAGAGCAATATTCCTGAGATAGCTGGAGGTTGAGCTGTTTTCTGAAAGTATGTATTCCATTCAGTAACGCTCTTTGGTGCTTGCTCTGTGTTTTTGTAATTCATTTGTGCTAGAGGTTTCTGTTAGATAAAGAAGGACACAGCTGAAGTGATTACCTTCAGCCATGCTAATGCTTCTCCTGGGTAGCTTCAAAGGTAAGCCAGCATTTTGTCACCTTGGTGTAATCGCTACAGCAGTACAGGTTCAATCAAACTCTACAGAGGTAGTTAAGTTCATACAATTGCTGTAAAGATGAATGACTCAGTAAAGCACAAGGAATTTGTGCATAGTAGAGTGAGTTAATACAACACTCAGTACCAGGAAATCCACTGGGAAAAGAGACTCTCTGTATCGGGGTGTCAAACTCACTTTCACCGAGACCACATCAGCCTCGCAATTGCCTTCAGAGGGCCGAATGTCATTTTAGGACTGTCTAAATGTAGGAGTAGTTACATTTAGACAGTCCTAAAATGACATTCGACCCTCTGAAGGCAACCGCGAGGCTGGTGCGGCCTCCGGAGAAAATGAGTTTGGCAGCCCTGCTCTATATCCTCTGCTAGCAGCTTGCACCCTTACTGATGTTCAGATTAAACATTTGGGATATATAGGAAACCAGATTCGTGTGATTCTGCTGCTCACAAAGCATCTCTGGAGCTCAGCCTTCTTTTCTGAAAGCAGTCCTAAAAAACTTCAAATTAAACCATAAGGGGCCTCCTCTGCATTTTACAGACCTCAGTGAGAAGTTTGGGTACAGAAGGGACATTACATCAGTGCTTTAGTAAGTGGCTTACCCACTTTAAAATGAAGCAGTGTTTGTAGCGAAAGATGCCATCTTTCGTAAAGCCAATGGACGTCAGAAGGAGAAAGAGAGCAGCTTTGAGGCACTCTGGCTTCTCTTGAAGTCTGACTCAGATGCAGCAAACAACTCCAAGCTGGGAACAAGTTACTATAACTTTAACCTGATTTTGTTAATCAGTGAATCTGAGAGAAAAAGATAAATTAGAAATAATCTAACTTAAAGAAAACAGCATAGGTTTCTGAATAATTAGACAGATGTTGTTGCTTGTGCAGAATTAATTTAATCTCTTCCTGTAAAGACAGGTTAGAGGGTCATAACAGTGAAGAACTCTGTCAAATGTGTTCTTTTGGCTGGAGAATTGTTTGGGTGTTGATTAGAAAACATATATTCTGTTCAGCTGTGGTGGGTGCAAAACCTGACTACCAGTTAATGAGAGTGCACCTGGAACAGAGCCTGGAGTCACATAGGTGAGGAGAAAAGGGGAATTTTCACAGCTGTAGTAATGTTTCTGGTCCAGCTGAAGCAACTTCTTTTTCCAAAGCTGTTCAGCTCAGGCAGACATCAACATTATGCTGTCCCTAACATGCACAGACCTGTTAAGGCTGCAAGTCGAAGTTTCACATGGGTAAAGATGAAACTTCCTTTGTAGTCTGAGAAAACATTAACCCACTTCTTGTATGTAATGGCTTCTCTGCTGAACGAAACGTCAGCAGGCTCTCAGGGTATGTTTGGGCATTGCAGGGCACTGTATCTGCATGGCTGCCTTCTTTCCATGTACAGTTCTTTGAGCAGTCTGTTGTACGTTTAATTTATGTAGCCAGGACAAAAATTTTAAATATTAAACTTCTTGGGGTAAATAAATACATATCTAGTAGCAGAATCTTACAGAAGACTATAGATTCTCAAAGGACAAGACTTTATGCGTTCCTCTTTGGTCTATAGAAACTCATCCTTAAGAAATATGAGACTATTGTACTCACACACTACTGATGCCAGGACGCTCAGGCAGAAACAGAAGGCTTCATAGAAATGCCGCTCTAGTTTATCTCTTATGTTGCAGCTCTTTTAAGAGGTCAGAGAGAGTTTTCTTTGTCTTTTAATATGAAGTAAAAATTGCAGTAACTCTTGGTTTGACAAGACCCAGAAGCAGGGGACAGTGGTGCATTGGATTGTGTGCCTGCTTAAATGTGACATCTCCAGGGGTTGATGGAAAGCAACAGGACAGCTCTGCAGGGAAAAGTGTTCATTGAAGTCTTCCATCATATATAAGAGAGAAAAGAGACACAGGTTTTTTTCCATATCAGTTAATTTCTATTGGGGCATATTAATTATTTTGTCCCAATGATTTCTGAAAATTTGGTACGTTTTTGCCTAGCTTCTGCAAATAGAGATTGCTTGACAGCATGATATTCTTGCTTGTTGCATGACAGCACGATATCAGCAGTCCCAACTCCAGCTTGTTGCCCGCAGTCTTGAGAGTACTTAAAGAATAGTCTGATTTAATAAGCAGTGTATTTTGTGCCTTTTTATGTGTATGTTGAGGTTTGCAACTTTAGCCATCCCATTTTGAAGATTTTCTTCTCATATGAAGTGCTAGAAATTTGTTTTCAAATAAAACTGGTTTTCTTGCATAATGACATGAATCCAGGAGCTTGAGACATAAGTAATCTCAACATTTCAACACTTGGGATAAAATATGAGTACTGGTGGCAGAGTGTATTAACATAATGCATTATGCAGGGAGCTAAAGCAACTCTTGGATCCAGAGTCTAAGGAAGTTTGAATATGATGAGCATTTCTACTGAAACTACTTTCTGGGTTTTGCTTTATTAATATAGGGGTTGAGGTTTGGGCTTCTAGAAGTAAAGCAACATTTAATCTACTGTTTTCCATTCTAGTTGCTGGTGATCTGTATTCTGATTTCTAATTTAGCAAGGTCAGCCTGGGGGGAAAAACACTTTGTTCCATTTATGAGAAGATTTTCCTGTTGATTTGGAAGGAAATGGCACTTCAAGCTGAGAACTATGATTTTGTTTTGTTTCTAGCTATTTCCCCGTATTTCTAAAGCAAGATCTTGATGCAGTAAGATAAGCATGAATTGCTCAGCATTGCCTAATAGTTGAAGCGTGCAGTTAGCACTCTGCTTGCTACTTATGCTTTGCCAAGTTGGCATTCCTGTTTCTCAGTTCACCAGGTTTCTGCAAAATGCCATTGACCACAATGTCACCTGTTCTGCTGAGAGCTGCAGTTCTCTCTTCAGGGCTAGACGTGGGCACTGTGAAGAAGGAGGATTGCCTTTGGCTGCCCCTCCATCATCCAACTGGGTGTGCGTAGTGCACCGTGTAGCACTAAGGGGAGGAGTGGGCTCCCTGTGAAATGCTCCTCTGACTGGGGACTTTGGTACAGAGCACAAAATCAGCCTCTAAATTCTGTGCGTTTTCGGCTGTGGGGTCTGGGCCTTTCGGAAAGTACCTGACTGATGTTGGTAATCATTGTTCTCATTTCAAACAAATGTCTCTTTGTGTTCCCACACATTTCCTAGTGTCTTCCATAACTGCATGATACTCAACAGTGTGGTGGAGAAGCATCTGTCCCTCAACAGAGGAAACAGTGACATTCCTTGCCAAGCTGTGTGGGGTACCTGCAAACATGATTGCTCTTTCGGTGTGCCTGAAAGGCAGCTTCTCTCTCTACAGGATTTGTTGTAGGTGAGTTGTTCCCAAGGATCCTATATAACTATCACCATGGCAAGATGTCCTTGGATTAGTTTAGCATCCAGGTCCTTTTATAAACCTAGTACTCAAAAAAATCCACAGAAAAGTGAATGCAGCTCTAAGCTACTTAATAAAATGAAATATAATGAAGGATAAATAATAGCCTTAGGAAGGGAGGCAGTTCCATAATATAAATGGAATAAGCTGTAGCTGGTCGGTTTTGTGGCTGATACAGTAGTTCATGTTATTTTTATCCTTCCGGTTAAAACTAGATACTGCTGTTGTTAAAGAGCAGTGAATCTATTTAATGATACCTTTAATAATCTCTTTCCTTCTGAAAGTGGTATTTGGGAAGCAGAATGTCTCCCACTAATGGCTGTCTGCCAACTGGCTTTCATCTTTATCCTTTCTGATTCTGCAGTCACCCATGTGAAGCATTTGCTCTTAGAACGTGCAGTTTTTAGCTCCTGGCAGTCAAGATGAGAGGAATCAATGTAAATTGCTGGGGTGAGTGACCAGGAGGTGACAGCCAAAAAGCCTTGGATATTGGGTGCTTCAGCCTGAAAAGCAAGATGAAGTGTACACGAATGGGAAACTGCATAGAGCTCGTGGAGGAGGATCAGTTACAGGGCCTCAGAAAATCATATAAAAAAGAGCAAATTAAGATCCCCTGAGGTAGAAAGAAATTATTTCTTGAGACTTGTGTACGAAACTTCTGAACATACTGGACAGGGCTCTGGGTCTGCAGAAACCTGTGGAAGAACCTGGGTTGTCCTCAATACCAGGAGATCATTGTCTTCAAAACTATTCGCCTGTGGACCTTTTAAGATAAGGACGAGAAAGCTAAGTATTCTGTTACAGAAGTTTCCTTAAGTAAAAAAATCTGTTATTGAGCAGCTTTAGAAAGCAGAGCCTTGAAATGGCTCCTGGAATTTGTTTGCTTACAATGGTCTACACCACTGGGATTTGGGACTAGGCTCCCTGATAGCTGAAGAGAGATGCTTTATTTTGACTCTTGATTTGTTACTTCCAGATCTGAGTACTGCACGTCAGGTGAGCGTTTATGAGGCCTTTTTAAGAAGATGTTGATTCTAGATTTTTTTTAAATTATGTGCAACAACCCTAAGAGAAATATTCTATATCGCACATCTTGCGATAAAGTCATGGAAGTTGACATTAGTGCTGGTCAGCTGAAAGGGTACATGGAAAGGACTATAAGCAGACTCTGTGCATCCAGAGACATCTTTCTACTAGGAGAATATAGATTCAGTTACTACAAGACTTCCAGTGAAATATTGGGAGTATGTGTGTGTTTGACCTAGGAATGAACATCTGTCATAGATAATTGCTTCACATAAGTTCGAATATTGTCTTTGAGCTTGGACTCCGAATCCCTTTGAGTTTGTGAGATGGATACTGTTGATTTGACTCTGTCTCGCCCTAGCTGCTCCTCTAGCAAATTCAGCACTGCATTTCAGAACTACTTCTGGTGTTGATTCACCTTTCAAAGTTTTACACAAGTTTATTCTCCACTCTGTTTTCTTCATTTAACCTAACTATCTGTGGGGGAGACCACGGATTTGCGTGAAGATGTTTACAGAGATGGCCTGGACATTTGTATTTAGTCAAATACATTTTTAAAGATAGTTTGATTTGGTATGATCTTTAATTTCTTTTCAGAAGCTGACACTTTCTTGTTCCCTGCAAATGGAAGATGGATGTGTTTCCTTGCAGTACAAGAGAAAATGCGCTTTGAAGCCGCTTTTCTAGCAGTGGTTATATAACGCTATTTTGAACGCATCAGATTTCCCATTATCCATTTTTTGCTTCATTAATATTTTTTGTTTGTTTGTTTCAAGTGCCCAAGTCTGTAAGCAAAATTGTCACCGTAAAACTTCACAGTCATACGAGACTGGTACTTGCATAACATTCAGATGGAATTAAGAATTTCTACTTTGGATGCAAAGACAAGTATTCAAGAGCATTTGAAATGTTGAGAGGAGAGAAACTGTCTTGGAACAGGCTGTTCTTATCCTGAACCAAAATTTCTTGGTGTATTTCCAGAAGTACTGAACATAACTGTGAAAAGGGACACTGTCGCTTTGCTCCCATTGGTGTTAGCGCCAACCTAAAGCAAACCGCCTGCCAGGCACACCAGATTTATGCCTGCAATGACACAGAGCTAGCTGGAGCAGATAAATTACCAACCAACAATTCACCTTGTGCACGTGAAGTCCTCAGTTGCCAGATTTCCCAGGCTGAAGTTTACTTTATACCACAAGACCACATTTAAAATAAATGCTGCAGTTCTTAATTGAATATCAACCTGCACTAAATGTAGGGAGGTCAGTGGGATCATATCAGGTGCAGAATGGTATCTAAGGGCTCACAGCAATATCATAAAAATGGTATATCACATTGTTCTGTTCTCCAAAATGCTACAACTTTATAATCTTGCACGAAATACTGAATAGTGAATATCACAAAAGGTACCTTTTAAATCATTCGGATTTGGAGAATAAGTAAAATGTTTGCCTGAGGGGAAACATAAATTTTTATTCCCACTTTAGTGGGAAATGAATGTGATTTGTAGGATTACCATTAGTTAAAATAAAATATAGTTTATTGCATAAAGATGAAGGAATTCAGATGGGTGCCGTGTGCAGAGTTATTTCTGTTGTGCAATATAATTATATGGCTGTTAGGTATCAACAGCTCCTGTTCTAGGGAGCTCTTGTATGTGGACTGGGCTATCTTTCAAGGAGGACAGAGTTCTGGCTGTGTGGGCACATACCTCATGTCTTCATGTCCTGTTCTTATATCCTTCATATTCAGAACTTTAGGAGTTGCTGAACAAGCCATAATAGAGGAAGAAAGACATTGGCAACCATGGGTGTCTAAGGTGATGTTAGCTTGAAGTTACTGATGTTCTTTTCCCCAAAGCTATGAGAGGACTTGTAGACAGGACAGTCAGCTCAGTTTCACCCTGCCAAGATTTGTGCTCTCTAGTTGGCATGGAAAAGCAGCTGAACCAAATCTGCTTCCTCTGACTGCCTTACGCTTTGCACCTTATCTGAACATCTCCAAGGGCATGTCAGCTTTCCATGAACAAGGAATTCAGAGCGTTGAAGCATGTGCTTAAATTAAGTATGTAAGGAGTCTCACAGAAGGCAGTAAGCATGTGTTTAAATGCTTTGCTGGATTGCCACTAGTCATGTAGCTTTTTAGAGACTCAGTTTCCCGTTTCTGTAATGAAGGGTTTCCTGCTTCATAGGAGTGTAGTGAGGAGAAACATTGAACACTGGAAGATTGCTCTGGCATTCAGGTGACTGTATAGCATAAACACCTTCAAAAGAGCTTCTCTAGACTTCTGTTTTTCTAAATAGACAATTTCCATCAACCTCTAAATCTTATTTACATAAATTATTCTGCAGCTGATTCAAACAGCAAGACACACAGTATGCTTTGAGGAATCTAAAGTAAGGTCAGTCAATAAATTATCCTGAAATCAGTGCTATTTATGAACTTTCTCATTTTCTTAGATAAAAGGATGTGCTTGATACATGATACCTTTGATTTGTTTTCGTTTTGGAATCATAAAGGAAGAGTAAAAAGTTCACAGATACAGAAAAAAATTCTGTGTAAAGACAATTCTTTTATTTGACTGTCTGACTTTAAAAGTGTATTTGATTTTTGTTGCCTGTCTGGCTCTGAAACTGTGGTTTGTCTTTCTAAGACCTCTACAGAGAGTAATGCAGTGCCGTTTGGATATGCACACTGCATTTTAATCTTTGAACTCTTAGTCGTGTTAGCTTTTTGACTGTGGAAAGGGAGCTGTGTAAGTGTTGTCTTACAGGTGGAATGAGGAAGATTCCCTCTTGGTTTTATTCTTATTTCTGCTGCTGACCAGCTCAGTAGCCATTAGTAAATCACTAGTATCTTTCTGTAGATAAGTCACTTCTATCTCTCTCAGCTTCTGCTTTGCCAAGAAGGGTAGCAAGGTTTATGGGACCATCCTGTGTACATTGGGGCAAACTGGGATTCCGCTACTGGGCTGCTGCATTCCACTAGCTGAGACCATCACCTGAGCACCAGGCACTGCTGTAGCTTCATATGTTTTTGAAGAACAGAGGGCAGCATTTATTGTGCTTGCGTAGGAGAGACTTTGCTTAGTGCTCTTGTGCATGAGAGACAGAGGTAAGAGAAACAGGTTGATTTAAAAGGCAAATAGAGACACACAGAGGAGGAATTCCGATGGCCTGATTCAGTCCAGGTACTTAGACAGGTTTTGGGGTTAGAATTGCCTAGAAGAATATTAGGAGATGAAGGAAATTGTTAGCTCCTGTGGATGTGGTGTCTAAGATAACTTGCTTTGTGCAATCCTTTGTACACAAAAAGGCGTAAACAGAACAACCAACAGTAAGCTGCAGGGATTAAAAAATCAACACCATCAATGCCAGAAAAGCTATGGCTGGACCTAGGGCAGTATCAGTCATCTTCTTCAGACCTACCAGCTGCTCTGTGCAGCGCAGGGACAGGATGGTGTGACATCAAAAACATAATTGAAGCAATTCTTAAGACACAGTCTAGGGAAGATCCCTTAGCCCTCTTCCTGTAGGTGTCCTCATCTCCAAATCTATTAACTAAACTGAATATTAGTTTCTGAATGCACTGAGGCACCGATGGATCATGCATAGATGTTTCTCATAATAAAGCCCACCTGAAAGGTTGGAGTTACTCATCAAAGCATTACTAGAGAACAGCAGTAGCTCTGCCACTGGGGACTGTTGGGTTGATCCCACCTAAACTTTGCCAAGTTTTGCGTTGTTTCCCATTGCATAAGACTTGGTGCAGGCAGAGAGTTAGGGTTGAGAATCTAAGAAAGAAAAATCCTAGATGTACAGTGAGAGAGAGATGCTCAAAAGGAGTTTCCAAAATGTTTGGAATGTTGTTGTTAGGCTTCCCTTAACATCGTGTGACCTGGGGATGTGGCGGACATCCTGGCTTAGAGCCTGGTCTAGGTTTAGAGTCAAAATTAGGACTCTGAAAATGGGAAATTCAAGCCAATATAGTAAGAGTGGAGTTCAAAGGGGATACCAAAGTAAAGTGAGGGCTTCTGCTCTCCCCGAAGTGGTCCTTTGCCTGGGGACTGGAGTGCCCCATGGGTAAGTGCCAGCCTAGGGGTAGGTGAGGGAAAGGCCCGAGTGGCTTTTAGGCTGGGACACTGGGGTCCTTCTCAACCAGAGCTTTACACCCCTCTGGCTCCTCCTGAGTTGTAATTCCCATGCTCAGTGTGGATGGGGCATGTGCCAGCACCAAGTGGGGCACCACAGGGCACTGGAAGTGTAACCAGAGCCAGAGGTAATACGGTGCCCGCACAGTAGCCCTCAGTGTCCTGAGGGCACTGCCCCAGCCAGAAGGACCAGGGCTGTCACTGCTAGAGAGGAAAAGAACATGCCATGACTGTTTTCCGATAGCACAACCAGGGTTAACACAACACAACCTCAACACCCACTCATTTTCCTTGGGACAGAGCTACTCTCACATGTAAACAGAGATTAAGTTCATTGCATCCTTATAAAGGCCCTTGCTATCAATTTGAATTTAGAATTGTAGAGGTCCAGGGCAGGGTTCCAAGTTTCACTAATGAACTTTGGTTTTAAGCCTGTGTATTTTTTTCCTTTTTTCCTAAACTCTTCTCTGTTTCCCAGAAATGTATTCTGCTTTTCAAACTTCGGTATTCATGTCTCTCATATCTAGCATGCTGAGAGGCTCCAGCTTGTGTTTCTCTCACTTCCTGTCCTTGATAGTTTAACCAGGCACTCACATTGCTTCACCACCATTGTCAAACCGTAATTTTGCGATTAGTCACCTGTTGCTGGCCATTTTACATTGTTCTCTGCTGTTCTCAGAGTATTTGGATTTGACATTCCTGTTACTTCTAGTAAAAGGAAGTGACTAAACACCAAGAAACACAGAAGAGGTGACTCTTAGTTTGACGTCGTATAGCATGAGTGTCGCTGTGTATTGATAGAGAGTGCAGAGCTGCTGGAGTGCAGCTCTTCAGCACATGGAAAGCTGTGGTCATATGCATTTCTCCTTGGTAGGGATTCCTGACAGCATCTTGAAAAGCCGGCCCCTTGCCAAGAATCTCTTTGCTTTGTCTGCATTCTGTCTAGAGCAGAGTTAAGTCAGCCTTGAAGAAAATCACAAGTTCACTAGTTATCTTTTACATACTTCAATTTCTTTTACATAACTTTTTATTACTGACACTTTGTAGCTGATGAGAGATGCCCAATTAGAACCCCAAGAAGAACAAAACTACTGTTTTCTTGCAAGAACAATATTTGCAGGATGAGAATGCATGCTGCACTGTGGCAAATGCATAGGGACCTGCTTGAGGCAAGGAGGAGACTGAGGGCTAGTTCTAACTTTTGGCCTTCTTATTGAGGATACTACTGTGAGAGTAGTTTTAAAACTGTGGACACCTGTGCTCTGCAGCAAGTGGTCACTGTTAATCCTCACTTTGCTGAATCACTGAAGAACCACCAAAGGAACTGCTTGGACTCAAAAGCAAGTTTCATCTTTAATTTCATGTGAAAGATGGCTATTATGGGTAGTAGCTCTTGACTATAGTCTGACCTAAATATTCCTCTCTCTTATGTTCTCTGTTGGAAATTATTTCCAGTCCATCCTGTGTTTTCAGTGAGACGGATATGTTATCACTGCTTCTGTTGTGATTGTCAGTTCAGCAGTTAACACCTTTAATCTCAATTGACTCCAAGTGTCAACATAAATATAACTGGGATAGGAATTTGCTTTTGAGTTTCTAGTGGGTCATGGGAAATGAAGTTTATCAGTTGTAAGCTGTGATTTGAGACGGTTCTGTGTTTACGTTGAACTCTTCTGTCACGGCATATTTGCATTTATCAGGAGATCCCATTTAACTGGCCAACACATCATGAGTCACGAGCTAAACATTGGCTGTAGGTGCAGGGTTATGGTTGAACAGATAAGGCCTGTGTTTTTGGATGAGAGTAAGCAGTTAGTCAAATCTCCCTTTTTCTTTCTTGTTATAAATCCCTTTTTAGTTCATTTTCCAGGACTCCTGCCGTGCTGTGACTGTACTTCAACTTGTTTTTCAGAAAAGCCCCTAAAAGTTGGCTCAGTTGCCTAAAGGGTCCTTCACAGGACAGAGGCAGCTCTTTCAGTTTCAGCAGGTTTCTTTCTCTCTGATCGTTTATTTAGACCAACATTCCAGGTCCTTGCATGGGCTCCTCCCTGGGACTTCAGGGATCAAGATGCCACAGACAGGAGGGTGTTAAAGGCAAGATGGTTAGCACTGGCTTTCAGTAGAATATTGGTGCTGCCTGCTTTGAAACTCGCTCTTTCCTAGTGACCTTATCGGCCTGGACTCACAGGAGGTGAAGCAGTAGGTGACGGGTGAAGAGACAGTGTTTCTTTCAGGTCAAATACAGCTACTTTGACAAGTCTGTTTTTTCTGAAGTGGAGACTCACCACTGTTATTCCACTGCTGGAGTGACAGCAGTCTGGGGCACCCACGGTGAAGACCCTGAAGGGATGCAGCACAGTGAAGGTATGGACTGCTTCTCTATAAATCCAGCCATACCCAGAGTGTCCACAGGCACTGGAACGTGACCGTTGGTGCTGGCCAACTCGCCAGCACATTCCTAATAGTGGGTTTGGCTGTTCCAGCCAGAATTTCCTCAAACAGCTCCTGGGCATGGGTTGGCAATTGGGGAAGTCAAGGAACTGTTCTCCAAAGGCAGATTGCTGCAGCCATCCCATTTTAGGACTAACCAGTTTACTAGCCTGAACACAACTGCTCTGTACCAGCTGACCTCCATGTGCCCAGTTAATGTTCCAGTACAAATGTTGTCACAGAGCCCAGAATGAACCCAGTCTCAGCTCGTGTTCAAGCAGGGCTTGGTGCTGATGGAGTCAAAGTCCTTGGGTCTTTTAACTGGGTCAGTCCCACTCTTTCCCCATCTCCAGGTCTTCTAATAGGACCTAGAGGAATCACAGGATTGCCTTGGAGGCTTAGAAAAGGAGACATTTGAAATCCAGTTTTGCAGATATTAATGCAGTAGTTAATTGTCAGGAATAGGTCACTGTTGGGTAATACTTAACCTGCTTTATTGTGGTACTATGGTTTTGGAATTGTAACAGCATTAAAAAGCAGATAAAAACCAGGCAGTTTCCTTAATTTTCAAATAAACAATAAGTTTGTATGTATCCAGTGTTTTGCTCTGAAAACCTTTAGCATCCAGTAAATCAGAAGCTGGATAAAATTAGAGAAATTAATGCAACTAAATTATGAAGGGCAACCAGATACAAAGACCACGCTTGTGGCTCAGGAAGTTTCTGAGTTTCAAGTATTTGGAGGCTGGAAGAGCATTTAGGGGAAAAATTGCTACACATTTATTGTTATACTCTTCTTGCTATGGTCTTCCCTGGGCATCTACTACTGGCTGCTGTGAGAAGCAGGACGCTGAGCTATGTTTGACCCACCTATCTGTTTTTATGTTCTTATGTAAATATAGTCAATATCTATGCCTATTGTATAGAAAGGGTGGAAACTGAATGGAAGCAAATGAGACAAATATTCTTCAAATGAAACAGTATATATGACCATGAAACCAGGACAGGGCTGCACTAAATGTCTCTACATTTAAATGTTGAGCTATTTCAGGGGGGTTTAAAATATTTTTTCTCTTTCTAAGCAGTGTCTGCACAACAGAGAAGATTCCCGAATATAAGCACTTTTGCTTTTACTGAGTTTATATTTTCAAAATGGCTGTTTGTTTGGCCTTGAATAAACAAGCCTCCAAAACATTGTTTTGAGCAATCTTGGCCGCTGGTGTGTGTGTGATGTATGTGTTTGTGCATGTGTCCAACCCTGCTCAGACTGACTGAAGGTCGAGTCCAGAAGAAGTGTTTCTTTTGGACTTGGGGTACCCCTTGGTGATGGCTACCTGGGTTTGAAGGACTAAGGTTCCTCATCCAGGAGGTGACAGATGCTGTGCAGAGCGGCTGAAAGAAAAGAAATGCCCCTGTGGCAGAAGCATGGCCAGGCTCTGCCACGGCAGGGAGTAGTTACCAGGGAGTGGTCGGAGAGTGGTTGGAGTTTTAATAATAAGGCACTGCCCATGCTTTTGGGCAACCGAGAGAATATCTGTAACCCATTGTGGATTCCACGTGGTTTGGGAACTGAATGCTTTATGGCTGTGCAGCTCTCAAGAGGCTGCACCAGGGATTGCCAGCTGGGAAGGATGTGTGTACGTGCTGTGGATGTAAGGAGAGAATGCGGCACAAGGGAGGGTAGGTGTTGTCTCGGTGATGGGAACACCTGCAGTCACCTGACGGGAGACCTGTGGATCTCAGTCCTCAGGAATTCATCCTGAGGCCTGAAGTGACGGAAAGGTTGGTCACTAGTGGTGTACAACATCCAAAACACTGCCTGAACGAAGTACTAAAAGTGGAAGTATTGCGAAAGCTGCTGGTGCAGACAGGGAAGGAGAAGAGGAACAGAAAGGAAGCCAAGATGCAATTAGTTCCATGGCTTTAGCACCTGGCATTGGGGTTTGGCTTCTTGATTTCTGGAGAGGAGGATGTGGGAGCCTGAAGGACCAAGTCCATTTCCTTTATGTTTCAGTGCCATTCTGGCTGCTAGCATGAAACTCTGAGGATCCTCTTTCTGTGCTCCAAAAGCTTTCACATTAATTTAATTTTCATTAAAATAGGACACCCCAGCTAGTCGCTGCTGGAAGTCCTTTAATCTGTAGCAGACAAACCCCAGATGTTTCTGTGAGCATTATTTATTTTATGTCCTTTCTACAGTGACCCTGGTGCACCATGTAGAAACCGGTCTGTTTCTCTTTGTTAAATGCTGCTGCTTCCATCTGCCCTTTGATATGGAGGCCAGTAGCTCTGCTTTTTATTAAAAAAGACCCCAAAACACAACAAAACAAAAACAAAAAACCAAAACATCTCAAGATTTTCTTGAGTCAACTTTTTTTCTCATGCCACTACCTTTCTTTCGATGACCTCAGTGGATGGCTCTGTGGAAGCTTAGGGTTTTAATGCAGAGAAGGCTTGTGGTGGATAAAGCAGAAGTAAATTAAAGTCAAGAGATGAGATGAAATATACTGTGCTGGTACTGCCACATAATTTGGAAAGGGACTGTGTCATTGCTGGGAACTTTAATTTCTTCACCCAGCAGGAGCCTTGCTCAGAACTGTGTTTTTCAGTTTGCTGTTGCACTTCCCAAGAGCTCTCACATGATTTGCAAGAGGTAGCAGACACCGAGCAGTATCATTTTATTGCTGTAAATATTCCTGGTTTCCATTTCTCTGCTTTTTCCATTTGCACTTCCTGTAGTTAACAGGTGTATAGGTTTCTGCTGTCTCTGAAAGAACGCTCAACACATATGTATCACCTCAGATATTTTTGGGTATGTTCCAACGTTTTCTTGGCAATC